>NC_143396.1:244820804-245142168 GCF_052110815.1 Crocodylus siamensis | reverse complement strand
CAGTCTGGCAGCATAACTGCTGAGTGAAGCCCTAAAACCATCAAAAGCACCTGGATGTGCACCCATTCTGGCAGATTGACAATAGCAGCTGTTCTCTGGCAGCAGTCACTGGTCCATGGTCAGACAGTTTCTTTTTAAGTACAGACATAATGCAGGATGTAATTGTTCCTTAGAGATTAACTAGTTTAGAGAGGCAGGAACTTTCACAGGGTATAGCCTACTTCCTCAGATCCAGTGAATTTTGTAAGTATAGTTGTCGAAATGTCAAAAAATTATTTAGGCAGGAAAGCTTCTTTGGGTAGATGTAGTATCTTTTATTAGACCAACTGATAAATTGGAAAAAAGTTATTAGCAAACTTTCTGGCACAAGCACCCTTCTTTAGGCATAGGGAGTCTCTGCTGTTCTCAGATCTTTGTAAACCAGTAGACACCAGCTTCAACCTTTGCAATTATGTCTAAAATGTCATATAGCAATCCAAGATTGCCTCAGGCAAGTGCATCTGGGGTAGTGAGAGGATGCACTTTTCCAATGCAGCCTTTAATTATATTCAATAAAGAGGGCCAAGTACGATCTGTATGTTACTTCTGCCTTTCATTTTGCCTTCTTTCCCAGGCTTTCCTATCCCCTGACATTAAACATATATTGGTTATTTGCTTGTATGTCAAAGGTGAAGGTCACTTCCTTACAGATATTTTGAAACAAGGAAAATAACCTAATTTACTGGGAATGCTGGATTTCCTTTGATCCCAAATGGCTGATGCAATTTGTAAAACAGATAAAGTTCAGGAAAAGATGAGATGAAAGAAGGAATAGAAAAATATATGCAGCAATTTGTGCTAACATATATCGGAAGGTGTTCTTACCCTTGATCAAGAAATAGGAAATGCGGTAGAATGTTAACTTTCTCTTTGTCTGTGATCTCAGTGTGTGTGTGTATATACGTATATATGTATGTGCGTGTCTATACCCAAATGTCTGACATACAGCTTTATGGATATTTGCAATCATTTTGAAAATATTGTGAAAATTATTTTAAAACATTATTTTATTTCCCCTCCTCTTTCTCCTCATGTGCACACACAGCTATCAGAAATGATAAATGAGATCTAAATATTCCCAAAAGAAAGACAGCCACCTTTACTTTCCACATTTCCCAATTTTTTCATATTCTGCCTTCAGTTGGAAGCTGGAAATCAAAAGTATAACACTAGAGGATTTCCATATGCTTTTATTGGAATGGTCTGATTTGTGACAAACTGAGCTACTTTTAAATTGCCTGCTGTATTTTTTTTTTTTTTTTTTTTTTTTTGTTAAACTCCAATAAAAATACTTTTTTGTATAAAATGTGGTCTTGACTTTCAGGCTTTGTAGCCCAAATAGTGTAAGAATGTAGTTGCCAGCCAGACCTACTTAATTGGTGATGTTCTTGCTGTAACTGCCAAAAAGAAGGTGACCAACATTTGCAGACATGGTATTTGTAATGTGAAAGCACCTACTTGCAAGATACCCAAACCCACTACTGTCTGCCATCAGACATCTTTTAGGTTGTTATTTTTACAACTTAAATGTTTACAATGTGTACCAAACATGGTCAGATTTAAGGCTATATACTTAATAAACTCTGTATTGTTTTTCTGCTACCCGTTGGCACATTCCAAAAAGGGTGATTCTGCCAAAAAGGGTGAAGATAAATTATGGGAAACTTACTCTTTTTTGCTTGTAGGTAAAATGATCCATTCTATGGTTGCTCACTTGGATGCTGTAACAAGTCTAGCAGTAGATCCTAATGGAATCTATTTGATGTCTGGAAGTAAGTTTAACAATTTTTTTATCATTTAGCAATCGTGTGTATATAACATTTAAAGTTTTTGCAAGCCTAATGCTGTATATTTTCTTTCTACACAGGCCATGACTGTTCCATTAGATTATGGAATTTAGACAGCAAGACATGTGTACAAGAAATAACAGCCCATAGGAAAAAGTTGGATGAATCAATTTATGATGTAGCATTTCATCCATCAAAAGCATATATTGCCAGTGCAGGAGCTGATGCCCTTGCCAAAGTGTTTGTGTGACATAGCAAAACAAACCTGCAGTATAATAGCAGGTCTGCTTGGACAAAAAAGAGGGAATGCGTCACTGCCATCAATGATAAAGGTTACTGATAAGACACTACATTTGATCTGCCTGGGCAAAGGCTGTATGTGGGGCAGGTATAAGTTGGTGAAAAGTCACCGCATCTTGAATAATGTCAGGCTCATTCATTTAACTGTAATTACTGTATTTTTGAGGAGAAAAAAAAAAAAAAAAGACAACCAGTATTTGTAGCCTTGACTGGATATGAACTGAGCGTATGTCTGTTCTTTAGGTGTCTTTAAGCGAACGTGGAGTCTGATCTTACAAAAGACTTTTATTTTGGACTCTGTGTGCTGCCTTAGGGTTAGGAATGTGGTGCTCTTGTGGGGGGAAGTGAGCTCCAAGAGTAGCTTTCTTTTCATCTCTTAGTGATCATCTGTTTATCAGTTGAATGCCACAGATTCCCCTTTTAAACTTTTATTTTGCTTTAAAGAAAAGGAAATTTAACTTAAAATATTTTAGCATTAGTTGCACAAAATGTTTGGATAAAATTCTAGTTTTTATAAGTCTTTTTATATATTTAGCCTGTCACAACAGTGCTCAAGATTGTATCAATAATGTTTTTTCTGCATTATAGAACCCTAAAACAGAGATCTCACTGACCCGCTGCTGTGTAACCACACTCTTCCCTTCTTTTGCCTAATACAGCTCAGCTAAGTCCTTTCATAAGGATGCTAATTCATCATCATCACATAACTGTCTTCATAAATATAGGACTGTAAAGAAGTGTGTTTAAATGAAACACAGAGGGGTTTAACACCCTTCAATGAACTCTTTAAAAATTAATCTTGGCATCCTATCACTATGTGATATTTTGTACATCTTACTGTATTTACGAGTTTATTTATCAAGGATTACCCATCTTGCTAATGGCCTATTGTTATTTATTTCACTTTTGTTGGTCTTTATATCCTTTTATGTAGTGTGTTAAAGGGCCCTGTATATCTATTATGGCACTCATTGAACAGTCTAAAATAGACTAAAATGGGACATTTCATAGTTCTAAAATTACAAACCAAGGTTTTTTTTTCCGGTTAAATACCTGGAGTGAAATTTGATTCCAGAAAAACAATCTTGTTTCAAAACTTTTGGAGTGAAAAGTATTTTTATTTGCGTTTCAAATAGAATACAAAGGTAGTGGATTCAAGATTCATAAATCTGCTGTGTTTGGACTAGTTACTCCTTGCTTTTTATTTTTTTTTCCAGATGTGCTTCAGTTTATGGTGTAACTAAAGATTTTGTTTGTGTAATGCATGATTAAGACAATAAAGTATTTTTTCTAGTCTTCCACAAAACTTTTCTGATCAGTTTGCAAGTTTTGATGAGTTTTGTAAGGTTTCTGTTTTACAAACTATGAATCAGCAAATTTTTAAGATTGTACCACATAGCAAAAGTACAGCTGTTGAAAAATAATGTATATAAAATGCATATAATAAATATTAAATGGTGTACCTGTATGTTACTGTTGGCTACATTATTTTGTGTTGCAGTTTAAAAGTGTCATTCTACAAGTTACCAAATTAAGAAATGAAGAATCACATTCTATTTAAATTGCCACTATTTTTGATGTTTAAATGAACTGTATTTAAAATGTGTGAATGTCAGGATTTGAGCAAGTTGTTCGGTTACTAGCAGTGGCTGTCCATATAAGAACATGTCTCCATGCTATATTTAAAATAGGTTTCTGTTTGGAATCATTTAAAAAAATATTCAGAAATTCTTTGAATATTTTCAGAATGTGAATAGCTATCCGTGATCTTCTGTTGTTTCATTAGATGAACTGATATCCATATGGAATTGGGAGTTGAATAGGTACCCGGGTTTTATTTCCAGCCCTGTCACACTGCCTCATTGCATTGACTTTTGGGAAATTCAGCTAATTTGAGTTCCCCAATTTTGCTCTTCATAAATCAGATGTATTCACCCTTGTCCATTTACTTGGGATCTTTCATTGTAGGGTGCACTTAAAGTGCAGATTCAGTTTCTACCAAACAGATGAGCTGATCATTGAGCAACCTCTGTAATGGCTCTTTTTGTTAAAAATACCAGCAGAATAGAGATTAAGAATGAATGTTGCAATATGGTCTTTTACTTTTTCCTGCAATAATAATATATTACTGAAGTACAAATTACACTTTGAAGCCTTTAGAAAATGTTCTTATGTGGTGCCAACTGTGGTTCCATAGGATTCATCCAATTTAACGAGTAAGGGTATCTTGTTCCATCTCAAATCAAGCAAATTGGATGAAAAATGAGGAGAAACTGTGCCGATGGCCGGCAGTATAATGCAATCATACTCTGAAATTAATTTTGTTTTTAGTAGTAATGTCATATTGTTTGAATGTGCTGCAGTTAATTATACTGTGTTAAGAATTGGAGAATTTTTTCCTTGACCATCAAAATTAAGGTGAGGCTTTCAGTAATTGCTTGTAGGACACTAAGACTTTTTTTAAAGTAACATTCAGCTAATTTGCACTTTTGTTCCTTCCAGTCTAAAGCATTCAACTAATCAACAGACAAGAGAGTGTTGTTTGAATTTTATTGGAAGTAATTTCATAATTGCCTTTTCTGAAGCCAAACATTGTTTCTGGCAGCTTTTCCAGACTGCTGCATTTTTATGCTTAAATGAAATGTGATTGTTTAATAAACATTGCCATGCATTAACATTTACCTTTTTTTGGAATTGTATTAGAATTGAAATGGTAAAAAAAACAACCACCTTGCTTATTTTTCTTAATCTAAATCTTGTTAGGATGTCAATTCCTTAAAGTTGTGTTGGTTTAAATACTGTGTCTTGGCTCCATTTACTAAATTCTGCCCATCGAATACATGCTTAGTTGTATTTAACTGATTGCATTATATAACATGTTAAAAATTCTATCAGATTTCTTTATATATGGAACAGTGATTGCATTGTCAGTGGAAGATATTGGCACTGAGTGTGCTGAACTAGGCATTTTTCATTTAAAAACAAAATCAGATTTTTTAAAATTCCTCTGCTTTGAAATGACGGACTTGCTGGCACTCAGCATTCAGGACTGTATGGACTGACTTGCTGGCTTCTGTGTAATCAGATGCTTTTTCACTTAGTCTTCAAGAATGTGTGCTACTACCATATTTACAGGTTCTGGTTGCCAGTGCATTGTAGGCTCCCTCCTTATCTTTCTTTTCATTATAGGAACTGCTATAAGGAGATAAATATTCGGTGTAGTCTGGTTACTAATCTACAGGAGTAATTCTCAATTATGATGCCATGATTTGCAAGAGAAGAATTCTCTTATTATTTTTCTGTAGTCAAAAATTGACCGAAACCAATTTTCCAAGGAGCGCTTTGAGTCTAAAAAAACCCAAAAAGGTTGTACTGTACAGAATACAAGCATCAAATCCTTCAGAAAAGGAGTGTGTAAGCCATCAGTCAAACTATCTTCATTTGTCAGATTGTAGGGGAAAATACATTTTATATCACCTGGTGATGATCACGTGCCCTGAAATATGAGAATTAACATGTCACTTCTTCCAAGTTTATTAATATATGTTATTTTTCCAAATGGATAGCCCTCTTGTTTTAATCTTTTGTATTTATAACAGTAATACTTGGTAGCAAAGGTAGTTCCATGGGCTGATGATGATTAGCTCTGTAGAAAGTACTACATTCTCCACTGATTTAACTTTAAAATTGAAACTATTTTCCATACTATTTGTATCAAGTACTCTAACAGCAAAGTTAGTTCCTAAACCAAAATTTGTGGAGAGCTGTCTGGTCACATAATGGTTCCTTATTTCCAGCTGTTTTATCACATAAAAGGTATCTACAAATATTTACCTGTTATGCAAATAACAGATGTAGTTTCCATGGGGAAACTAGGAAGGAGGGAACAGGAAGGGATATATGGTCCAATTAATAGTGAAATGAGAGAGATGGGCTATGAGAGAATTTTTCTCTTAAATGTGATGCACACTGTTGTCTTGAACAGGCATTCATTTCTACCAGTGGATGTTTTTGAGATATTTCCACTGGTAGAGATGGTTCTGGGAGTGGGAGTAGTACAGGTATTCAGCCGGCACTGGCCTTCCTCTACCCTGCTCTTCCTGGCCCCGGGAGACTGAAGTAGTGGCATAAAGTCCTGTGCTACTTCCCAGATCAGGGATTCCCTTGGTCTCTGGAGCTATTGGAAAGCAACTGTCCCTCAACAGTGGGGTTGCCAGTGCTGGTTCTGAATGTACAGTGTGGAGGTGAGTTTCCCCGTACACAGCACTTCAAGAGTTTCAGCTGTGGTTGTGTGGCTCTTGCATCTTTGCTCTTCAAAGACAGCACAGAAGAACTTTAGCTGTAGGCAGGTGGCCCTCAATGCTCTGCATTCCCCCACGTGGTAAGCTCAAAACCAGTGCCTCCAGCCCCCTGCAGCAGAGCAGTGGAAATGGGAACCCCATAGTACAGGGAACAGCAGATACTTCTCCCTTCCCCCTCCCAGACCACTCTGGAAGGGGAGCATCCAAGCATTCGCTCCTGTGAGAGTTGACGCCAGAAAGAAACTATCACTTATAGTTTGTATCAGGAAAGCAGAGATTTTCCTGATACAAAAGTAACACCTCTACATGGCTTATGAAAATATGAAACTTAGCCTTGTATCATCTTCTTTTTGGAAAAATGCTTCTAGTTTCCTTACTCTCACTGAAGCATCCTTTCTACCAACCACTTATAAGAATTGAAGAGATCTCAGACAGCTCTTCTAAGGTAGTAAGGAGTACTAACATTTTGAGCATGAGCAGGGTATGTTTTCTATATTCTGCATTGTTTTACTGTTGATACTCTGAGAGCATGCTTACTTGAGCTATACACTAATGTCTAACTTTCCCTTCTTGTAAAGAGCACCTTAATAAAGCATATCTTGCTATTTAATGTTGCCACAGAACTAGGTGTTTGGCCCATATCAGTTTCTATTTTAAGCCTGTATCAGAACTTTACATTTTCATTCTCTTTCCCCACTGATTCTTTGAGAGGGACTTTAGTTGAGTTGTCTTGAAAGTGCAACAATCCCTTCAATGTTTTTGATAAGAAAGGGAATTAGAAAATTTTAACAAATGTTGCATATGTAAAAATAGAGGAAGCAATAAGATTTAGTCAGAGCCAGGGTGCAGAGCTTTGCCTGATACTGTGATCTTAAGTCACTCTCTGCTTTGGTGCTTTAAAATTCTATGGTAAAAGATAGTTAAATAGAAACAGTTAATATTCCCTATGACAGTTATTACTATAGTTTGCCTACCCCATAATTTTTCTTCTGGCTATTTTACCCTTAACTGATATATACATTCAATTGCATATCATTCCTGGAACTGCCTTGGAATGAAAAAAAAATGAAAAATTTTCAAAGCTTCTAAAAAGATGTAAAATATACTGCCTTACATGTACATCAGTAAAGGTACACATTGCATAGGTGTTATAATGATATAAGATTCTTACTTCATTCCCACATCCTTAGTGTTGAGGAGGCCCCCTCTTTTAAGATGCAATTAGCATGTTCAAGCTGCCTTGAAAGCAACCCAAAACAGCTTGAGTACACCAAACAGTAACCAACATTACAGTTACTTTGCATTATTTGAAGCAGTACAAAACAGCTGGAGCATGCTGATGAGTCTAGTCCTTACTGCCTGAGCATGGAGCCAGATTGTTAAAAGCAGTGATAAACTGGCACAATCTATAAGTTTTGAGAATTTGATTCGACTCTGTACAGTACCTGTCACGTCACTGACTCATCATGAGCAATAGGTGCAAGTTAGCTGGAAAAGGACTGCATAGTGATCATTTGGGAAACACTCAAATTTGGCCTTTAAACTTGTGGTATTGACCTGGCTGTCTAATGATCCATAATCCAGAATAATTAATGTGATTGTTCTTTAATTTTCACCTCTTTTTGGATATTAACAAATATTTCAATGAGCCTGAGCTGTATGGAAAACACAAGTGTGGTGTTTCTTTATTAAAGTAATTTGGCATAAGTTTGACTGTCCACTAAATTTCTCAAAAGTCTCTTTAAAATTGAATTTCATTCAAATTGTGGATTTTCAGAAATTTTTAAACCAAGAAGTAAGTGCTGTGAACTAGACACAGTTGTGCTTTTAATGCAGAACACGATTGATTCCCTGTGTTAAATGTAGAATTGTGGAATCATATGAGATTTTGAGTAGGTAGACTAAAGATAATCTTTAGTGATTTTGAGTAGGGATAGAAGAGTAAGTGCTGCTCGACCTAGTACTGGCAACCGGGGACGACCTAATCAGCGACCTAGTGATAGAAGGGAAACTGGGTGGCAACCCCGAGCTGATCACCTTCACGATCCACTGTAAAGCTGGCAAGTCAGTCATCAGTACAGAAGTCCTCGACTTCAGGAAAGCTGACTTTGATAAACCCAGGAGGCCTGTTGGTGAGGCCCTAAGGGACCATGACCCCAGGGGAGGGGAGTTCAGGAAGAGTGGTTGCTCCTCAAGGGATCGATCCTTCATGCACAAGCTAAGTCCATTCCATCTCAGAGGAAAGGCAGCAAAAGGGCACAGCAGCCCCCTTGGCTCTCCAGGGAACTAGCGGACCTCCTGCGGCTAAAAAGAAAGATCTACAAAGAATGGAGGACAGGATCCACCTCCAAGGAGGAATATTCCACACTGGTCTGAACCTGTAGGGAGCAAACCAAGAAAGCCAAGGCTGCAACTGAACTCCAACTAGCTACAAGTATCAAGAATAATAAAAAGTCTTTTTTTTAGATGCGTAGTGAGCCAGAGGAAAAGCAAGGGCAACATTGGACCCCTGCTAAACCATACAGGACAACCGACACCCAGGAAAAAGCCAGCCTACTAAATGGGTAATTTGCATCGGTCTTTCATCAGTCCCATGGGATGCTCCTGCCCATTACAGGACAGGGAGGCCTGGCTGAGGGAGATTCCCTGCCCTCCATCAATGGTGACATGGTGAAGGAACAACCTGAGAAGCTGGATACCTTCGAGTTAGCCAGCCCTGACCATCTACACCCCAGGGTACTCAAGGAGCTGGCTAGCATCATAGCTCAGCCCCTGGCACCTACCTTCGAGAACTCCTGGCACTCTGGTAAAGTGCCCGAAGACTGGAAGAAGGTCAATGTGATGCCTATCTTCAAGAAAGGGAGGAAGGTGGATCCAGCAAACTACAGGCCCATCTGCCTGACCTCTATCCAGGGCAAGGTTTTAGAAAAGATTATGAAAGAGGCCATTCTTAATGGACTGGCTGATGGCAACATCTTGAGGGATAGCCAGCACGGTTTTGTTGTGGGTAGGTCTTGCTTGACCAATCTTATTTCCTTTTATGACCTGGTGACCTATCACCTGGACAAGGGAGAGGAGATTGATGTCGTATATCTTAACTTCAAAAAAAGCCTTTGATCTGGTATCCCATGATCATCTCTTGGCAAAACTAGCCAACTGCAGCCTCGGGTCCAGCATGATCTGCTGGCTAGGGAATTGGCTCTGTGGTCGGACCCAGAAAGTGGTGGTTGATGGAAGTGGATCACCATGGTGCCCTGTGACCAGTGGGGTCCCCCCAAGGCTCTGTCCTTGGACCTATATTGTTCAACATCTTCATTAATGATGTGGACATTGGAGTCAGAAGTGGACTGGCCAAGTTTTGCTGGTGACACCAAACTTTGGGGTAAAGCATCTACACCTGAGGACAGGAGGACAATCCAGGCTGACCTTGACAGGCTCGGGAAACGGGTGGATGAGAACCTGATGGTGTTTAACACTGAAAAATGCAAGCTTCTCCACCCTGGGAAGAAAATTCTACAGCATCCTTATAGGCTTGGCAGTGCTACTCTGGCTAGCACTACTGATGAAAGGGACTTGGGGGTCATGATAGACCACAAGATGAACATGAGCCTTCAGTATGATGCTGCAGCTGGTAAAGTGAGCAAAAGGCTGGCTTGCATCCATAGATGCTTCTCAAACAAATCCCAGGATATCATTCTCCCATTGTACTCGGCCTTGGTGAGGCTGCAGCTGGAGTACTGTGTCCAGTTTGGGCTCCGCAATTCAAAAAGGATGTGGAGAAGCTTGAGAGAGTGCAGAGAAGAGCCATGTGCAGGAAAAAACAGATCTTATGATGACAGGGTGAGAGCTATGGGACTCTTCAGCCTGGAAAAGCACAGACTCAGGGGCGATCTGCTGGCCACCTATAAATTAATCAGGGGTGTCCACCAGGATCAATCGCCCGCGCGGTGCGTGTGGGGCCGGTGGCGCTGGGGTGCCCCAAGGGATGATGAGGTCGAACGGTTATAAACTACTACAAGACAGTTTCAGGCTGGACATAAGGAAGAATTTCTTTTACTGCCCGAGCCCCCAAGGTCTGGAATAGCCTGCTGTCGGAGGTGGTTCAAGCACCTACTTTGAACGCCTTCAAGAGAAGTTTGGATGTTTATCTTGCTGGGATCCTATGATCCTAGCTGACTTCTTGACTCAATGATCTTCCAAGGTCCCTTCCAGCCCTACTGTCTATGAAGAGTGATGGAACTAGTATTTCGTACTTAAGGTAATTGCTATATAGGTGGCATCTGCTTTTTAAAATCTTACTTTGCTGACTAGAAACCATCTTAAAGCAAATCAATAAAAAAAATATACTTTTCACATTTATTTTTATAAATAGTCACTGGAAAAGTGATAGTGAAAAGTAGTTGGCACAGATTCCATCCAATTCGTAGAACAAACAATTCTTCACATTTACAGAAAATGTGGAATAAACTGCAAAACCTTGTTGGGTTTTATTCTCATTTCTCTTAGCTAAGAATAGTAGGAGAAGAGAGACCATGTTGCATAGCAAAATGTTTTATTGGAACCAGAGTGGTAGGGGGTTGGATTCCATATTACAGGTAAATGCTAGGTTAGGAAGTCATGCTTGCATCCTTTCCTTAAATCTTGCCCAAGTAATATTTAATTAGTCCAAGTGGAAAAGCTTCAGCAGGAGGAGTTGAAAACACCCTGCTTTATAGGCCGGTGATAGAAGCATCCACCTGGAGAGAGGAAATTAAAGGTTAAAATTGTCTAAGAAGAGGGACTAGATTCTTCAACAGTTTTGCTAAGTGCTGTGACCAATAAGCTATCAGATAAGGTGGAATAAAGTGGCTGTCTATACTGCTTAATGTCAAGAACAGCTCCAAAAATAGGAATCCCAAGTAGAGGAAGGCATGTTACTCCCTCAGAAGGACAGAGGTGGGGAACTTAGAAGTTCAGTTTCTCCAGGGAGAGGTCCTTCTCTCTGGGGAAACCATGAGTGTACGGAAGTTTGTAACTTTTCTCCAGGAGTAAAAGTGGCCACTTGGGGAGGAAAAATAAGCTAGGAACAACTCGCGTGAACTGGCTGTATAGGGAATCTCTCTCAAGAGATACAACTTCAGTACAGGCAGGAGACCCAGAGATGATCTCTGCGATCCCAGTGTGCTTTGCTTCAGTGTGTGTCAGTCCCAGCCAAGCTGGGAGCAGAACATGCCGTGAGTGCTTTGGGCTAGAAAAGCCCAGTACTGAAGCAGTTAGGCGGTGTGTTCTCCTCCTGACTTTTTCCCTGCCTGAATCACACTGCAGCACTGGGGTGCAAGGAAACATTCAAGTATACGCCCTGCCCAGCCTTAGCAGGGCCCCAGCACAGCACAGGGATGGGAGATGGCTGGAGAACTCCTATGTGCATGGTCCAGGCCCTGACCCTGACGATCCCTGCCTACATTCACCTAAAAATAAATAAATAAAAGCCTGCAGAGCTCTGGGCTGCATGCTTTAGGTACCCCTGGCAGCTCAGTGTCCAAACTGCAGGCTCTTTCCTTCTCTGTCTGAACAGTACAGGAAAACAGTTTTCCTGGATGATCTAAATGTGTGTATGAATCTCAAGATACACCTCCTGGACACTTCCTACTTCCTCACCTGAATGGCTTCATGCTGAATTTTTATGGATCACATTTTAGGATCTTCCCATATGCTGTACAAGGAGCCTGAACTGGATTGTACGTGGTAGCAAGGCACCTAAAGAGTTATGCATTGTGATATCAAAGCCTTTTATGGATCTAGCACCAGGTTTCTCTATGTCATATGCCAGAATGGCAATATGTTAAAAGATGTCTTCTGTAGGAGATGATCTTTTCTATGGTTTGTAAAGCAGCTCATCTCTTGTCATTTATTAACAGAGTTAATACAGAGTTAAAGATGTATGTTTATGTTCTCACTCAAACATGAAGGTGCATGATTTGCTTGTGCCTAGCAAGAGAATCTATGATGCAGTTTCCTCCACCTCTACAGCTTTACCAAAATTCCTGAGGATTTTGAAAGACCTGCTGAAGGCAAAGCTAATATGTATACTAAATACACTAAGGAATAGATGGTCTAAGAACCTTTAAAGGTATTTCTGCTTACTTCATACCCACTTATTATGTAAAGAAGTGTATAGTGTATAGATCTGCACAAAATTAAAAAATTAAGGAAGTCCAAAATGGGAAAGTAAAGTGACATAGAAAAAACATAATGTGATATAGCACATACGCATGTGCCACCTATGAACTCTTAAGCAAGTTGGCAGGCAGTGCTGGGATTCAGTCTACTGTGAGACTTCATGCAAAGGAGTTCTCTGCCTGATTTTCACCTAACACTATTGTCATCATATAGTTGGAACATGTAGTTTTGTATGCTCGTTTTAAATGTACTTAATTGGAATTCCTTTTTTGCTCTATCTTTTTAAAAAATATTTAAAGGTATAAGTAACTACTTAAGTTTCTTCTATTTCTAAGCTATAAAATAACTTTTTAAGTTACTATATATAACATTTTTAAATGCATGTTATCTTTATTCCAAGAAAATGGCTTCATGCACAAGCTTCATGTGTGAAAAGGAGACTAAACAGAGGATGAGCAGGTAAGAGGCAGGTGCATTTAGAGGATATAACAATTGCACAAGGAAGTTCTGTCCAGAGATCACCAGCTTCTCCAAAATCTGTTCTTCAGCCTATTTTGAACATCGCTGTGTAACTTACCAGTGATATGTGGTTAGTTGGCCAGTACTGTAGCACAAGACACTTTATTAGTGAGAAAACTGTTGACTACTTCAAAAGATGTTGCCAGAATGGCAAAGTAAATCTGCAGAATTTACATACACCAGGTTTCTTTGAGAAAATGGCTTCAGGTAGCAAGCTTACAAAGCACTACCTTGACAAGATTTGAAGCTACAGCAGTATGATGGCATTCACAACATTTGGAGTAAATGTACATACATCAAGAAATCCAAGGCTTTACTCCTTCAAAATTCTTTGATGTGGTGTGCCACAATATTGGAGTACTATATCCACAAGACAATGAGAGTTTTTAAATTTGTGTCAACGTTTTGTAGTGGACACAAGAAACACTCATTAAGAGGATGTCAAGACCTAGAAATGAAGGCTGAAACCTACATTTACTGTAGGACTTGAATATAATGCTTGAAGGCTATGATCCATATGTTACAGTTTACAGAAAACTGCAAGTTGAGCAGGAAGAAAATGCCAGAGCAGCTGCTAAAAACAGAAGCAACAAGCATTGCTTTTTATTTTTTATTATGATGGCACCTCCAATAGATAACATAATGCAGCAAGAGTATTAGAAGTTGCAGCAGTTTTTGTTTGACAACAGTGTTCCACTGGCTAATATATATGTAGTTATTTATCTACAAAATCTGAACCCTGCAAATCCTTCTGCTCACATGAAAACTATATTTTGTGTAGATCCAAATCTCAATCTATTAATGTATCTCTTGTTTCTTCATGGTGAGTCAATCTTTCACATAGCCTTAGAACACCAAGTAAGCCAACCAAGAGTGTAAAACACTATACTTCAGTTCTGCATCTCACAACGTGGCCAGAGTGCCTCAGTTTAGTTTATTCCATTTATCTGGGAAATGGACACAGCAGTTGATGGGCATGGTAGGTTGGAGGCAAATAATTTGCAATATATGAAAGGGCATGGAGGCAAATAATTTGCAATATGTGAAAGGAAGCCAAGCTTCACTTCATGCTGACACTTGCATATGATTAGCAGCATGCACTGCACACTGGAGCAGAAAGAGAAGATCTGAGAGCAGCTTATAATTATAATTCTACCCTCAATGTTTATGGGTAGTCCAAGGAATATTGCACCAAAACTATTAAGACACTATAGCGATGGTGCAAAATCACTACCAGGCTCCAGACTTACTAAAAGGTTGAACACGCTCACAATATCATAGAGTGTTTGATGCAAAAGTAATTGTCACTGAATCAAGGTACGCAATATTTTTTGAGTTAAATTGTTTGTGTATGTTACTGGGTTTTCAAAAAAAGGTGTTGCATTAACATGCCCAGCTATATGTCCCAGTATCAAGAGTGAAATCATTTGACATCCTGCAAATGCAAATTATACAGACAAATGATCAAGCAATATTACCAAACATGAAAGCCATTTACATGAAAAATGTGGCATTCTGCAAAATCTTCCAATGAAGATCATAACAGTATGGCTCCCTCAAGATAACATGTTATGTTTATCTCCTTATTGTGACTTGCAGAATAATTGAACCTGCTCATATTGGTTTGGCAATTTCCTTTGCTTTTCTTTGTTTAAATAATATGTTTGAATGCCTTTCTGAAGCTACTCTGAGTTCAACGAGTGATTTCACTTGATATTTTGTTATATTCTTATATTCCATGGAAATATTTGGAAGTAAGCAACCTCAAATATCTCAATCAGCTGTATAATAAGGTTGAAAGGAGTTGAAAAGCTCCTGCTGACTGGGCCAAATTTTTAGACCACACAAATATATTCTTGCTTTACAGAAGATTTCAAGTTTTTTGACAAACTTCAGCCAAATTGTGTTGAATTTATGTAAGACAAATAGGAAGATCAAGAAAAGCCAGAGGGTAAAAAGAAAAACTATGGTCCAGTGGTAGGAAGGAAAAAGTTGCAAGACAAAATTAAATGAGCTGTAGTTGTTCAACGACGTGGTATATTTGATTGTGTTACAATCTGAAGTATCTTTTAGTTGGTAAGCCTTCAGAGAGCTCATAATTGGCACAGAAATTTGGAGTGTTGTTTGAGAAAAATTATAGTGTTTAAACAGTATTGTTTGAGAAAATCTTACGTATAAAGCAAACATGCAATCACAAGAAACATTTTTAGCAAAAATTCACTGAGTACATCTGTTGATACCAAAATAACCCCTGATCTGACGTGTCAAATTCCACTCTGTGCCTCTTCCCAAGAGGATATTGGTCTGCTTAATCTCTTAGCTGGAGAAACTGGCTCTTTTGGCTCAAAATGTAGAAATGCTAAGTCTTGGCCAGTACAATGGACTGAATCAAAGAAGGCAGCTGCCATACACATAGGTGCCTCTGCTTTTCTGTTAATCTCTGTGAACTTCAGTTGACTCTGATTTATTTCAGATGCTGTTTCCTGGAGCCAGTGGCTGGCTCTGAATTCTTTAGAGTAGGTCTTTAATGTGGAATTAACCTGGGCTGGCATTACATTGGCAACACATCTCCATTGCAAAACCCTATTTGTACAACAGCCAAAGGTATTTACAGGCAGCCCCTGCTTAGTGCTTTTAATTGGTTCCTGAAAAACCAAGCTTTAAGTGAAACGAGGAGTAAGCGAAACTGAAAATATTTGATGACTTAAGGTAGCGACCGCAATTGTTTTTAATCACCCAAGTTGGCAACCGTGAGCATTATAATGAAACTTGGTGAGCACTAAGTGAATTCAGGTATCAATTTCAAATGAGCGTTATAGCAAAATAGTGCTAAGTGAAACAGCATTAAGTGCGGATTGCCTGTATAGGCACAAGAGCACTGTACAAGCACAAATGTTCAGATGGGTTTCTGATGGCCTACTCCATAATTCTTAGTGCTACATTTCAACTGAGCTACTTGGGAAATTCATTCATGGGATTCTTTCTCTGTTTCTCACCCAGCATTTAGCTGTTGTCTGTGACTGTGACAATTAGTACGGTACTTTAAGTAAATAATTTCCAAGTGGAGTTATTAATGCAGGCAGTCTTGAGGGTGAAAATAAACGGCATATGGAGACAAGAACTTTAAATGAGAATGTCCTTAAGGAATTCATTCTGCACACCACAAAAGTGATTTGTGGTGCACCTAAATGACTAATTTGTCTTTGGAAATGAGCCTAGAATGAAACTAAAAAAAGCCATCCAGTGCAACCTACTGCTCAAAACTAAACCATCCTAAGTGTTTAACCTGCATTTAGAAAGTGCCATGGTAGAGATCCCTGCATTTAGAAAGTGCCATGGTCTCTCTAGGCAATCTGTTCCAGTATGTAATCACCCTCATACTTAGAAAGTTCTTCCTAATACCTTTATGCATTTTCTTTCATACTACATTTACTTCCCTACTCCCTTCCCTGTTAGCCTTCCAAAACTGGGGTACAGGCTCCTCAACTGGGGTTCAGGTGGAGAAGCTGATGGAGATGCTAGAAGCTGACAGCGGCTGCTGCTTTTCCTTATCTTACCTCCAGCAGCTTCATGAAATATATCACATGTTTGCACTCTGCCTGGGTTATATTGACCTCTAATTCCTGCTCCACCTGAGGTTTCAAACCAACTGCCTGGTGGCAGCAGTGGCATTTCTATTCAGGCAGTGCTGAGGGAGTCATTTGATTCAATGGCTCGTTATACTCTATCTGATTCTTACTAATACCTCTTCATTAACTCTACAACTATTAATGGCCTGCTTTGCTTGTTAATGATCTTGATGGACTCATTAAGCAATCCTTTCTTTGTCAACTTTGCTGTTTGCTTCTCCTGGTTTTTCTTCTATTTTGCATATGTGCAGACTGTTTGTTTTTAGCTCCATTTAAAATCCTACATCTCATAGTCTTTGCAAATTGTAGTGTTGTCAGATGATAAGTAAATATGCATAACAACCATTTTATTGATAGTGCATTTGGTTTGAAATCCACCTAAAAATTCAGTTGCAATTGATTATTGGGTAATTAGGGACACTGATTACTAGGTACATTTCTTAATCTAATTCAGATTAGTTCCCCTTTGCCACAGTATTTGTTGGGTTTTGAGTTTCTGTTGTCTCTTTCATTTGTTTCATAGATTCATGGACATCAGGGCTGGAAGGGACCTTGGAAGATCATCAAGTCCAGCCCCCTGCCCAAAGGGCAGGAAGTCAGCAGGGGTCATAGGATCCCAGCAAGATAGGCATCCAAATGTCTCTTGAAGATGTTCACGTAGGTGCTTGAACCACCTCTGGCGGCAGTCTTTTCCAAACCTTGGGGGCTCAGATAGTGAAGAAGTTCTTCCTTATGTACAGCCTGAAATGGTCACGGAGAAGTTTGCAACCATTTGATCTTGTCATCCCTTGGGGGGATCTGGTGAACAGATGTTTCCCCAGATCCTGATGAGCACACCTGATAAATGTATAGGTGGCCACCAGATCACCCCCGAGCCTGCGCTTTTCCAGGCTAAAGAATCCCATGGCTCTCAGCCTATTATCTTAAAGTCTGTTTTCCTGACCTCTGATCATGTGTGTGGCTCTCCACTGGACTCTCAAGCTTCTCCACATCCTTTTTGAATTGTGAAACCCAAAACTGGACGCAGCCTCACCAAGGCCGAGTACAAGGGGAGAATGACGTCTTGGGATTTGCTTGAGAAGCATCTATGGATGCAAGGCAGTGTTTTGCTCGCTTTACTAGCCATAGCATCGCATTGCAGGCTTATGTTCATCTTGTGGTCAATCATGACCCCCAAGTCCCTGTCATCCGTAGTGCTAGCCAGCGTAGCACTTCCTAGCCTGTAAGCATGTTGCAGGTTTTTCCTCCCAAGGTGGAGAACCTTGCATTTTTTGGTGCTAAATGCCATCAGGTTCTCATCTGCCCATTTCTTGAGCCTGTCCAGGTCAGCCTGGATCACCCACCTGTCTTCTGGTGTGGATGCTTTGCCCCAAAGTTTGGTGTTGTTGGTGAACTTGGCCAGTCCGCTTCTGACTCCAATGTGCACGTCATTAATGAAGATGTTGAACAATATATGAGCCCAGATTAGTTTCCTAGGGGCAGGTGTCTGCCAGGCTCTATTTTCTTTTAAAATGCAGGGGTTGGGTACCACCTTTGCTGCTTATGTTTTATACGTCATCCTTACCCTAATACTTCATAGTATTAGGGTAAGGATACCACACAGGGGTGGGCTAGCAAAAACAGGATGCGTTTCAATACTGACAAGTTCAGGGTGCTGCACTTGGGCAGTAGTAACCAGCAGCACACTTATAAGATGGGAAACTCCCTTGAGAGCACAGAGGCAGAAAGGGATCTTGGAGTCATTATTGACTCCAAGATGAACATGGGCTGACAATGCGAGGTCATGATTGGCAGGGCTAACCGGACCTTGTTGTGCGTCCACAGGTACATCTCTAGCAGGGACAAGGAGGTGATCCTTCCCCTCTATGCAACACTGGTCAGGCCACAGCTGGAGTACTGAGTGTAGTACTCACCCCACTGTGCACCCCACTTCAGGAGGGATGTGGACAGCATTGAGAGGGTCCAGAGGAGGGCCACTTGCATGATCGGGGGCAACAGGCCCTACGAGAAGAGACTATGGGACCTGAACCTGTTCAGCCTCCACAGAGAAGTTGGGTGGGCAACTATGTCATTCCATGGAAAAGAATTCAGAGTTGCATGGGGCCTGAGAATACAAGAGGGAGCCTGACAAAAGACTGGATAAAAATATAGAAAGTACTGGAAGCAGGAACAAGAACCTGGGATTCCTTCCTTTCTTGAGAAATGGTAATATAGGTTTGAACCTGCATAGGATGAAGGTGGAATTAAATCTAATTATGCCACTTCTAGGCCAGGTGCTCTCTGCTAAGGCTAGTTTATAATAAGGTGACACTGCAGTAGCATTTGAAAAAAATGAGGCTACTACATTTTGTAAGGAGGCCCTTCTGGTATATATGCGTTGTGTGTGCACTGAGGGTTCCTGTCAGGTCCTCCAGGCAGCTTTGATGGAAGAGCTTAGGCTAGGTTTAGGCCTGAGCTACTTAGCAAGCTACCCAAACTATGGCATTTTTGGGTTGTCATTTGGGGCTTAGGTGCCTCAGTTTAGCTTAAGTCCTTTACTAGATCTAACTCTTAGCTCTTTTCTATGAGACTAGTAGAGCTCCTTGCATTTTCATTTTTAGTCTTGAGCTCTAGCCATGGGCAAGTATTACAATTGTGCTGTGAAACACTCCTTTCTCCCAGCACTATGAGTAAGCATACAGGCTTTCAACCAGTTTATGGTAGTATCTAGTGCATCTGCCACAAATTTCTAGCTCTTTTAGCAACTCCCCTATTTCAGGAAGTTTTGCAGCTCCATGTGCAATCCCTATGACTTCTAGCAACCCACCTTCCATATGGGTATGTCTTCCTTCCATGCCCTGTAAAGAAGAGGGTGGAGAGGGACTGCATCTGGCTCTCTTATAGTCTGCTGAGGAGTAAGCTGTCAGGGTATTCAGTACTGCTGCCACCTTCCTGGTCCCAGGTTAATAAGACTGGGCAGGGAGGCTGTCTCCCAGTGGCAAGGCCACTAGCTCCAGTTCAGGTGGTTGGTGTAGCTGCCCCCTGCCCAGTGTTCTGGCTCTGGAGTAGAGCCCCACAGTGTCCCTCAGCTGTTAAAGCATAGGCTTTTACCAATGTTCTAACAGCCATGGGAGAAACTCTGTTCCCAGAGCTAGAATACTGTCAAGCACCCAAATTCTAGCCATGGGTCCCAGGAACAATCTGGTTTATGCAGGACATGGGGCAGTGACCAGAGTTGGGAAAAGCCTTGCTTCCCACCTCCCTTATGACTAGTATTGGGTGCTCTGGTACTGTTTGACAGCTCTTGTTGCTGTCTTGGGACTGGTCATGGGATGCTTGTATGCCCCCACCTTCTCATCACATTTTCTAGAAGTTTGCAGGGCTGGAATTGAACACTTGTCTCCAGTCTCTCCAGGCAGGAAAAACAATGTAGAGTGGGAGCCTGACCACCCTACTAGCAGGGTTAGCCTTATAAATGGTGGGCCTAAAGCAGGGGTGGGCAAAATATGGCCTGCGGGCCAGATGCGGCCCACCAGGCCATTCCATCCAGCCCACAGGGCCCCTAACATTTAGAAAATTAATATTTATCTGGCCCTGGCTGCCTGTCATGTGGCCCTTGATAGCTTGCCAAAACTCAGTAGGCATCCATCCCTTCACCTGAAATAGTTGCCTGCCCCTGGTCTAAAGAGTGAAGTGCTCTTTAGCTCCAAACAGTTGGCAGCCTGGGGACTTCTTAGTGTCATGAAGGAACACCACAAAACACCAATGTGTTTTTGACCCCTCAAGCATACACATTAAGGCTGTATGAAATAGTTATGTTTCAATTTGGTTTCAGATTTCACCATTTGAGAGGGACAGTGATTTGTTTCAGTATTCAGATTGATTTGACCAAATCTGTTTTGGAGTTCTTATGCTGTTTTGGTGATTCAGCCATAGGCTATAATGGGGAATCAGTAAAAGTGGTATAACTTTGTAATTTCTTGCCTGATTCATATGAAAATTGTAGGGGTAGTAGCTGCTTCAGAGGGCATGAAGTCTGCCAGGTTTCAAGGAGACAGGTGCAGGGGTTTCTGTCAAACTGCACCTCAAACTGTTCAAAGCAAAACTTATGATGTGACTTTGTCTGTGTATGTTAAGGTGCAGCGGGATGAAAACAGCAGGCATGGTAGCCCCTTCTCAGGGCATGAAGCTGCCAGGTTTCAAGAAGATAGCTGCAAGGGTTTCTTTGAAACTGCACCTCAAACTTATGAAAGTAAAACTCATGTCACTTGTATGCGTGTTGGCAGAGTGGAATGAATGCAGTAGGGATGATAGCCTGTAACAGGGGGCCTTCCCAATGTGGGTGAGATCTCAGCCCGCCCACCTGTTTCTGGTCCAACCATGCCTTGATGGAAAACTGATTTAGATGTTACCCAGGCAGGAGGCTGCCCATTTAGGCCCTTGATGTCTCGGGGTGACATCCATTCTGCAGCTCCATACCTCCCCTACACTGCAGCCCATGCCACGCAGATGTCATTCCAGGCAGCTAGGCTCACCTGGAGCTTCACAACTCCACTGCAACCAGCAGGCCTCAGGCCTCTCAAAGATCTTTACAGGTCTGGGCTTTTCCTAGCTAGGACTGTGTATGCCTGTGGTGGCTGGAGGTTATAAGGTGCCTCCTACCCACCTTTCACCAGGGAGGTTTGTGGTTCTGGCATTTCTTGGGGGCTGCCACACCACCAGCAGTCCCACCAGGCCTCCCTGACCCTGGCAGGGTGCAGTTTTAAGTCATGCCCAGGACCTGGGCCCTTCTCCTTCCCCATAGCCCCAGCTTATACCTCCAAGTTTGTCCTGGCACAGGAGCTCAGTAGGGAGATGTTCTTCCCCTGCAGGCTGGTGATACAGTGAGTGCTGCCTCCAGCTCTGAGAGTAGGGCATTAGATGGGTTTAAAAAAAAAAAAAGGAAATAGGTGTGGACGTTGCTCCTGTTGGCTGGTGCTGACCCAGCTGGGCTCCTCCTATCCCCAGCAGCACATGGGAAGCTGGCTTCAACTACATGCTGCTCCAGACGGGATGGACCCGGTTGGGTCGGCACCAGCCAGCAGAAGTGGCAGCGGAGCCATGTGCTGCTCGGGACTGACCGGCGCAGGCAGGGGGAAAACGCAGCTGAGTCTCTGCCAATCCAGCTGTGCTCAACTCGTCCTGAGTGGCACACGGCTCCGCCACCACCTCTTCTTTCTGGTGATGACTGAGTTAGAGCTGTGGCCCAGCTGCTGCTTCCCCTCCCCAGTGGTGGCCCAGCCTGACCCTGCACAGCCTGAGCAGCACAGGGAAAGCCTGCCCAGCAGCCAGTTTCCTGGGCTTGCCTTTAGGGCAGGGCCCTTTCCAGTCCTGTGCAGCAAAGCAGAAGGTGGCCCAGACACTCTTTCCCCTCACTGGTGCCACAGGTTCTGGCCCAGGCCCCCTGCCCCCCTCAAGCTGCAAACATGGCCTGAGCCTGGGGTGGGGCAAGGCCAGCTGGGTTAGGCTGAGGTCAGGGTTGGTTTCCTTGTAACCAGAACCCAAGTAAACAGCCTGAGATGCTGCCGCTGGCAGCTGGTGCTGCCAGTTGCCACAGGAGGCTTTTAAAGAGGCAGCGACCATTACCTGGGTTTTGAAGGGGCTCCACGGGCCGGAGGGAAGTGCTTGGCAGGCTGGATTGGGCAGTATTTTGCTCACCCCTGGGTTAACGAAACATCAGTCACCTTCAACCTCATTTAGGATGCAGCCACTGACCTTGCAGGCATCACCAAGACCTGATGGGATGTGGCCTCTGGGTTGGTTGCCCAGATGGTTCCAGATGGATATTCAATGCAGCAGTCTACACTAGATCAGCTGGACTGGTAGACAAAAGGAAGAGTGATAGTGGTCTTAAAGAAAAAGCTGGCCCATAATAGATATTGGCTGCCAAATTTGTCAGCCTGGAGTTCATCTACCTTGTGCTCAAGGCTAGGGATAAACTGGGGATTCTGCTGGTGAACTGACTACCCGGATGCACAGCTGATTCCCTGACCGACTGAACTAGTCAACTGGTTTCTGAAGTAGGGTTAAGGACACCTAGACTTATTGTGTTGGAGGAGTTCAAAACACATGTTGAATATGGTTGGAGCAGGACTACATGACAACCATCAGTCTGTCCCAGATACTAACAGAGCAAACCCATTAAGCAGGGCACACACAGGACCTAATCTTTTGCGCCTGTCTAGATTGCAGGGGATCTGATTATGAGGACTGTTGTCAAGAAACTTGTCATGGTCAGACTACTACCTCCTAAAGATGCAGTTCTCTACCCCTGTTGGGCTGATGGACCAGTCTGCCCCCAAACTCTTGGGGCTAGTGTAATTCCAGACCTCTCAGGGGCACATTGCTGCTCACCTCAATGGCAACTTTAAGAGCCAGGTTGATCGGTGGAATAGCACCCTGACCTTGGCCATAAATTGTGTTACCCGGGTTTCCACTCCCACCATTACAGTGGCTTAGGTCCTGATGGTATAGGGGGGAGCTGAGGCAGCTTAAATGGGAAAGCTGGCAGCTGGAGTGCAGATGTTTTTCAATCTGTGCTGAAGCCAACCAGCCGGAGCATAGATCTTTCTTAAAAAACTATGATGTGGAGGTGGCATTGGCAAAGAAGCTTTTCCTTCACTACCATTGCAGCTGCAGTGTCATCCAATAGAACTGTTCTGGATAGTGAATGGCCTGACTAATTCAGCTTGCTTATCCCCAGAAACTGAGTCATCTTCTGTCTGCTGTGATAAATTTGCCACTGACTCTGCAAAATTGCCCTATCTGGCGCAACTTGGGGACTGCCACTTTTGCTGTAAAATCAGAGTTTGAGGTTGAGAAAAATGGAACACGTCCAGGTTATATGGATTGTTTTAAATTGCTATTGCCCACTGATGTGGAGGATGTGCTTGGAACGACCGTGGGGACAAGCTGTGCACTGCCCTGGCTTGTAAGAGTCAGTCAGGGGAGTTGGAGGCCCCTGTTGGCAGTGGTTGTCCATCCCCGCTTGACAGGTCTGCAACTGTTTGGTCTCTGGCCAAGAAATCCTCACTTGATGGTCACTTCTCATCCAATTGTACCCCAGTCTCCAACCTTCCCCTTTTTGAGAGAGGTCATTGAACAGGTCCAGATGCATATGGATGCCATTGGTTTTCTTGAACACTTGTGGGTCTGGCCTTCAACCTGGATATAGCACAGAGACTATACTCATGGCCTTGGTTGATGATTTTCACCTAGAGATTGACAGGGGAAATTATGCCCTGCTAATATTATTCAACCTTACACCCCTAGCAGCCCAAGCGTGTGCCCCTGCTGCCACCACAGCCAAAATGTGGTGAAACTGCCATAACAAATGAGGCACAAGAGTCACCCTGCACCCACCATGAGGTATAGTATGGGGACATGTGCTGCAGGGCCACTAACAGTAAGAGGGCCCCCACCACATGGTTAGTACAGCATGTGGCCTAGGTGGCATGCAGCCTACACAGCATGCGCCGGGGGAGTGTGCAGTCCTAGCCAAAAGCACTAGGTACTTAGAGTACAATCTTCAAATGCACCACAGAAAACTTCAGACCCTAAGTCCCATTTTCAAAAATGGCATGGATCTGATTCAGAGGGGTTCAGTAGGTATCATATAGGTTTTGTACATAACGTCTGAGCACCTGCCCCAGATGAACAATTTGAAGTGACCCAGCTGGATATCTAGCAGCCCTCTGTAACAATAGAAACACCAAGGCTGCTTACACTTCTGATCACTTCTCTATGCAGGGACAGCCTGCACACTCCCACAGGACACTCCACACTGATCAGTCAGCACGTTACTGTTGCTAGGAGAACAGAGGAGTGCCTACCTCTGACACAAAGCAAACCTCCTCCACGTTCACTGATGGACACATTAAACAAATACCCTCGCTCAGAAGAAACTACGAGAAAATACATGGAGGTCACTTTGCAGAGAGAGCAAGGATATTCATTCCATCTACTCTAATGCTGGACAAGAACACATGGGCAGATCCCTGCCCCTTCAGCAAAACTCGTACCATTTGCAGCAGACAGGGCAGAGCCAGTGTTCCCAGATTCTGGACTCAGGCAGCACAGCAAATAGACAGAAAAGCTCATATGCACTGGGAAGAGAAAAGAACAAGTGCCATGAAGAAGGGAATCTGAAGCAACTGGTATAGCTTGGCACACTGCACAATTATCATTTCCATTTTTCCCCAGGTTTAGTTATGGTGCTGGTCCCCAGCTATAGTGCATTCTCCCAGAGGTGTACTTGACTCCCATGCAAGAGCGTATCCAAAATACACTGCTGGTCGTGACCAGGGGAGACTTTTTCCTAAAGACTCTCTCTTACCTCGCCTGTTCAATGTACAGTAGGCCCCAGTGTCATCCAATCATGGAAAAGTTTAGTCTTGTACCATGGACAGAACTCAGTATACTCTGGGGTTAGTTATGCGGTATAGTCTAACAGCAGAAAAAAAGCAGTCAAGGCCACCACAGATAGGTGATTCCAAGAGGCTGCCAAAGTTTCTTCTATGACATCCATCTTGGGAGGCTTTCAGATAGCAAGTCCAGAGAGCTTCCATTCCTGTCCATGTGGGCCAAGGAAGGGCTGAGCTCTTTGTAAGATTTCTTTGCAAAGCCCACAGGGATCAAAATGATGAGAATGCATGCAGCTTTGCTGGGGATGAGCTGGCTTATAACACACATCTGTGAGAGCCTACGGGAGTTTATGCTGAGAGCTGGGGGACAGGTGCTGTGTTTCATAGCAGTAAATCACCATCTGCAGCAGGTCACATCAGGCACGCCATCCCGGACAGACCTTGTGCATCCACACCTTCCAGGGAAATGTACAAGCATCAGCCCAAGCTGGGGCTCCCCTGTGGTTGTGGCAGGGCACCCACTACGATACTACATATCCCCCAAATGTTTGTTATGGGATAAGACTTGCCAAGAACTAGTGCCAGTTTTAAAGCCCTGTTTCCCAAGGGCCCTTTTTCTACAGTGTATTCATCATTGGGGTGCAGAGGGACTCTTTTGTCTATGCAAAGCTCCACTAACAATACTTTATTGATTACAAAGGGGTTTTGGTTCTCTAAAGTAATTTTCTTCTTAGTGGAACACTCTAAATCTAACAGTTTAGCGATGGAATTAAATGATGCTATAAAAACTACATACACCCTCTTTTACAATGTAATGCCATTGAAGACGTAATCTAATTCCCATACAAAACAAACAGAAATCATGAATAGGAACTATTTTGAGACTTCAGGCACGAATCCAAAGTCCAGTGGAATCGAGACAAAACCTCCTACTAAATCCAATGGGTTTTGGATCAGACCTTAGACAGTAAACATCTACAAAGACAAATTTTCCAAGGAGCTGCAGAAGGTTGCGTTTGAATAGTTCACAACTGATTGTCTGTCTTCCAGATATCACCACACACAGAAACCTCTTCCAACGCTTTGTGATATAACTGTGAATAATTTTCTGGCTACTTACTGCTGTCAGTGGGAACAAACGTTCTTCTTAACTTCAATGTGACTGTCACTATTGGTTTCAGCAGAAGGAAGATTAGGCCTTTAACGTTTTGAAATGTATGATAACTTAAGTTTCATTCCTCGTGAGGAAGAAATGACCAAGGATGAATTTCAAAACAGTTCAGCCTAATTAAGATTAAGTTTATGGCTCTCTTCTAAGCAATCAGATAAATATTTTTGATTGTGTCATTTCTCTTCCTTATGGGATATTTATCAAGCCTTTGTTTGGATTACTGTAAACCTTTTTTATTTCTGCCTACAAGTGGATCCAAAAACAAATTAATCATGCTGTTTTATTTATTCCTGTCCTATCATACAAGCAATTTGAAAATACTTGGAAGATCAGACTCTGTGACGATACAACTGTGACACACAGCAAACTGATGGTTTTGCCAAATGTTAATTCCAACATTTTCAATACGTAGAAGCTTCTTGTTAATAAAAATTTAGACATAGTGAAAAAAATTGCCAGAAAGAATGTTAGATGCCCTGAAAGAAATCAGTGGGGACAAATTCCTGCTGTCAGAAGTCAACTCAATAATATGCCTTTTAGATCTGAAATGCTAGTTAACCAAATAGGAGGAGCTGTAACTTTACTGAGGGAGGAGAATGTATCATTTTACTGCATTAAATAACTGAAGAACCTAAGTGCATGGCATTTTGATTTTAAACCTAGCTAAGAGTATGAAGCTTATCAGAGAGGCAGCTTGATCTAGTAGATAGAGCAGTGGGCTGAGACTTGGGAAAACAGAGCTCTATTCCCAGCTGACCTGTTATGTAAACTTGGGCAAATCACTTAACTTCCCTATTGCCTCACCTGTAATGAATGACAGGGCAGTAAGCAGCACCTCTTTGGTAAAACACTTGGGAAAGCTGCTTATAGAAATACCATGTGCAAGAGAAAATATATCCCAGGCAAATATTTGTACCATACTTGGAAGGGTGTCATCTGAAACACAGAGGTGATCCCTAAACTAACAAACAGGCACTAAGGAAACACTTGAAAAACATTTGTTTTAAACCATGATGATCTCAGAGCTAGCACCTAAGCAGATCAAAAAGAAGTCTTGCTGTGAAAAGACGATCAGAGTAATAACTTTTTTTAATACATTTAGACTATCTCAGTGCCTTTGGTTATAAGAGTTACCTTGGGTATGTAATCTTGCTCATCAAAAACAAGGAAGTCTTCACAGGATAAATATAGTTTGCCTCTTCACATGGAAGAGAGAGAGAAAAAAGCATGCATTTTTCTGAACAAACCCAAAAAATGGGAAATTGCTTGTGTGGCGGAATGCCGGGCTAGCGGTTCCAGCACCGCTTAGGGGAGCTGCGGGCTTTGCGAAGCCGTGCGAGCGCGCGGCTTGTGGGGCGGGATTGGAGGTAGCTTTATAGCCGCCCTCGAGGTTCGCCGAGTTGGCACAAGTAGACGGCTTAGAGTAAGTTGTTAGTTTTCTTTGTAATAAGTCTATAGGATGTCCGTTGGTTCACGAGGTTCCAGAGCCAGCCCTTGCGTTCCAACACTGGAACTAGTCCAATGCTAGGTGCGGCTGCCGACTCCTTAAGTCCCAAAACTGGTCAACGGCTCATTGAGATGGGATGTTAGTAGTAGAAGTTATTACAGAGTAGATATAAGGTAAAGCAAAAAGGTTTTATTCACTCACCTGGCCTCACCCTCTTACGAGTAAGAGGGGAGGCCGGTTGGAATGAAGCTGCAGTAAATACAAATATAGTGAGCGTAGATATACTGTCTAAGCTACGATGAGAGGCAGTCGAGAAGTGGAGTCTCTGATGTTTCTTCAGTTACAGTATGCTGGATACAAGGGGGGTCTGTTGGTTCAGGGGGTTCCAGAGCCAGCCCTTGCGTTCCGACACTGGAGCTAGTCCAATGCTAGGTGCGGCTGCCAGCTTCTTAAGTCCCAGAACTGGTCAACAGCTCATGAATGGGATGTAGAGTACAAAACTGTAACACGGTGAGTCGTTGTCAATTGTTGGGTTTTCGAGGCCTTTGTCTTCGCTGGGATACGCCCAGGCGGGGAGGCTGAGAACTGGTCTGCAGGGTGATCGGGCCTACAGAGTTTTCCAGTTGTCGTCTCTGCTGCTTCCTGCTTCTTTGCCTCTTTTATAGATGTTGGTTGAAACTAACTTTGATATAAGCTAAGCATACAGGGATAGGATAATTTCTTTTACATAATAGTTACTAGGCAGATTCTCTACATAAGTTTCGTTTCTGCAAAATTGACACTTTTTAGATAAGAAGTAAAAGTTACAGAATACAGGTGTGTGGCTTACTGCCAATAGAGAATAGTACCAGGCACTTGCTTTGGTTAACAGTGAAGGCTTCAAGGTTACATAAATGTGATAGTGCCGCGTGGCAGTTATACAGAAAAAAGAAAATAATATAAAAAGAAAATAACATAAAACAGTTACAGCTTGTCATTGTAATTCTGTTCCTCTGATGTGCCAACCAAGAAGGAAATTACTGCAACATTCTATAGTTTTTCTGTCTGACCAGGTATGGCATGATATGGCCAGTAGGCAGAGTCAGCTTTTGGTGGGAAATATAGGGCAACTGCCCAGGTCCACATGCTGTGCGGGGCTGCAGACAGTGAAACAAGCTTGACAGTAATTTTTTTTTTTTTTTTTTTTTATAATCAGACAGCACTGCATTGGAACATTGTGGGGTAGGAATTTGGTTTTTTAAAATACATGTGTATTAGGGCTGTGCAAAACTTTAGTAGTCGTTTTGTTTCAGAAGTGTTTCAGCCTGTTTTGGTACCCAAAACACCAAATCTGAATCAGAATGGAAGGGCCTGAAACATCTCCAAAATGAAACAGAACCATCCAAAATGCTTCAGATGTTTTGGAGGTAGGCTTGCAGGGAAACAAACTCAGAAGAGCGTGGGGTGAAGGGCTGCTTTGATATTGACATCTGTAGCTGGCCAGTGTCTGTGATCTGTCCCTTAGGTCCCTTCCAGTCCCGGAGCTCTGGGGGAGAGACAGAGAAAGAACATACAAGGCTGTTTGTGAGCAGCTGTCTGCCTTTTGTGAGATCTGTCTCTTGCAGCATGAGCAGCAGAGCACAGGATCTGAAGGGCCTAGGCTGGTAGCAGTAGGTAGGCTGCTGCTACCATGTTGTAGCCAGCCATTAGCCATTTTCCCACTTACCCTTACCTACCATCTCTATTGTTAATCCCTTTTAAATATTTCTTCCCCCAAAATCCTGTTATTTATTCTTGTTATTTTTTTCACCCCAAACAAAAAGAAAGCTGTTCTTTGCCTGGCAGTGTCTCACCACTGTGTAGGAAAGCACTACTCATATAAACACAGAGATGCACATTTTACAGCACACCAAACATGAAGCATGCTGAAAAGGCAGGTGCCCAGTCTTTTGGCAGGGGGAACAGAGAAGCCAGAGGGAAAGCTGCTTTTCCTGGACAGAGCTGACCCGGCTGGGTCTATCCCATCCGGAGCAGCATGCAGCTGAAGCCGGCTTCCCACGTGCTGCTGGGGATGGGATGAGCCCAGTCGGGTCTACACTGGCCAGCAGAAGTGGCAGTGGAGCCATATGCCGCTTGGGACAGGACAAGCCCAGCCGGAGCGGTAGGGTCTCAGCTGCATTTCCCCCCGCCTGCACAGGTCAATCTCGAGCGGCACGCGGCTCCGCCGCCGCTTCTGCTGCCTGGTGCTGGCCCAGCCAGGCTCCTCCCATCCCCAGCAGCACATGGGAAGCTGGCTTCAGCTGCATGCCACTTTTCCTGGCCAGTGCTGACCCAGCTGGGTCCATCCCACCCAGAGCAGCATGCTTAGAGAATCTGGCCCGTAGGGGCTTCAATTCAAGCTTTTTCACTTCTTCAGTTCTATGAGTTTGGGGGTTAATCCCTGTTGATGACCAGGATGAAAATAATTACGTTACAACATTTTTCCAAGACAGAGTTGTGCCTTGCTGAGGTTGAATTGGGATCCACTGGCACCGTATGTGTTTTACTTCACCATACTGTGCATTTCTAGGCCAGGTTCTGGACAACTTGTGTACTTAGTTGGCCAGACAAGAGTTTAGACCATATTCAGAGCAGCATGCGGCTGAAGCCAGCTTCCCATGTACTGCTGCAGACAGGGCCCAGCTGTGTTGGCACTGGCCAGCAGAAGCAGCAGTAAAGCCTCCTGCCTTTTGGGACCAGCTGGCACAGGTAGGAGGAAAGTGCAGCAGCATGTGGGGAAGCCACCACTTGATAGGGGATGGGATGGGCTGGCCAGGCTGCACTGGGGAGGGAAAGCTGTGGCTAGGACCCCTAGGGCTTGGAACAGGAGGGGTCCTACAGGACTGGAGGGTGCCATGATGGTGAGGGGACCTGGGCCTGGGCTGGCTTCCTCTGTGCCAGGGTTGGGGGGAGGCTTAGATGGGATGGATCAGGACCAGGTTATGCTGTCACCAGTGATGGGTAGGGGGGTTGGCCAGCTTTTGATGCCTGGGGCCTGACAGGGTGGGCTGGGTCCTTGCTTGTGGGAGGGGTCAGTTTCCAAAGCCACCTCTCCAAAAGGAGTACTTCCAGGGGCAAGGGGAGGGACTTCCGGTGGCAAAGGTCAGGGGTTAGGGGGTGGGACTTCCAGTCCCAAGATGGCAACCAGGGGGTGGGGCAACTGAAAGGACAGAGCTACCCATGTGGCCCTCAACAGCTCGCCAAAACTCATTAAGCGGCTCTCTGCCCAAAATAATTGCCTGCCCCTGTGTTAACCACTGACCTAGCATTTACCAGCAGCAGCAACAAATCAGGGTTCCCTTGGCTACTCCCCCAATGAGGACAGAGGAGGAGAAAGACAGGGCAACAGGCTGTAAATACCCAGCCATCCAGGAATTCTGTCCTTATTCTGTACCTATAACATCCAAAAGTGGTGCTTACAACTTTTGCCTTATATGCATATCTTAAGATTTTTTTACCCCTCTGAGCTGAAAATGGTTGGACTGTACTAAGGCTGCAATTTGTCCTCACTGGCTGCATCTACACTGGCAGTGCTTATTAATTCTCCCACTGTTGTTCTGGTACCACTGCAAGTTCATCCCCAAAGTTGCCTGCACTCTCTACATTTTGATTTTGTTGAGATATGTGAATAACCTATTCCTTTAGCTTTTGTGCGCTGCCCTGAATATTTCTGCTGAAGCAAATGTGCAGCTGGTGGAACCATTGGTACAGACAGAGCACAAGGATTCTTGCCTGTGTCATCTTATCTAAAACTAGGACAACATGACTATGACCCTATATGACAAAATTACAATATTTATTCCCAAATATTTCCTTGTTTCAAGAAACTGTCCTATTTTTTGTTCTGAGAGATTAATCTTCAAATCACTGAAGTTTTCTCTCAATAATAAAAAAACAAACAAAAAACAAACAAAGCAAAACATGTTGAAGTCCTCCAAAACTACAAGTCTAGATGTCCTCAGCACTACCTCCAAGACCAATTCAGAGGAAAATAACTATGAATTCACTAGCTGGTTGATGTATCTATATTCAGATAATTAAATTACTACCATATTTAATATGGAGTATTGATATAACAGGCATTTTAGGGTAAAAATAAAAATCACAGAACCAGCAGTTGTTAGGATGCTTTAACTTTTTTCTTTGCAATTCAGTAATGAAAAACAATGCTGATACTTGCATTCTTTATGTTGTTTGCTTTATTGACATATCTGATCTGTACTACAGGAGGTTTATCTCATCACAGAATGATTTTGCATTACAGAATAGTAATACCTATCTGCTGTCCCAGTCTAAAAATGTACTTGCAATACGTGTATTTTCATATAAAAAAGTTAAAGCTAACTGGGCAAAACTTTTATAGTCTGCACAATGTTGATGTTGTCTCTGAATACGTGGCTGATTCTTACAGCAATAGCTGAAAACCACATCTAAAAACACACATAAAATTAAGGATAACAATCATAGAAAAATACAAGGCATCCTTGCCATTCATGTTTAGTGTAATATATTGCCAGTCATAAGTTATTAAAAAAAATACACTACAAAAAGCCTGATAAATATCATCCCTTCTGTACCATTCATATCTAGTTAGAATTGTACAACCAATAGCACAAACTGAAAGAAATAAAAGAAACCCCAGACTAATATTTAAACAGGAAAGTGCTGTTTTGTTAACAGAATCTTACCTGAAATAAACTGGGTTATCCAAAAATACTTCAATCAAAATGTACTGTTAATTTCAGATGTCTGAACACCTCTTGCAATGAATTGCTAATTTTAATCTCAAAGATGTGTACATTTATAGGTGTAAGCAAATGGAAGAGATGTTCAAGAATTTTTTCATGTTTAACACCCCACACTAGTAAGGGCTTAAAGATGTTATAACTGGTATCAAACAGCTGCTGCAAAAGTAATCATTTGCTGGTCATCATGTCCCATCTCTCTCCCTCTTCCTACTTACAGTCCTCTCTATTGGTTTTGGTAAACTGCTGTAGGCAAATTAAAGCTGGTCATCTGAGCTACTTTTGGTTTTCAGTCTTAATGTCCTCAACTCCCATTTGAAGGGTGAATATAATTGCTTTGGCCCTTGTTCTGTGCCTTGAACTTTACCTCATTTATACCTCTAAAAAAATCCGTGTAAACACTACTAAGCATACTAGCATTTTCAACCCATATTTAAATGACTGTCCAACAAGGAAGGTAGAGAAGAAAAATCAGACCTTTTGAATTTACTGGAAATTTAACATTGAATAGCAGTTGGAAGACATTTTGCCAAGGTGATAAGGCCTAAAAGATCTGACACACATCACATTAGAAACTACATGATGGGTAAAATGGAGGTCAAATTTCACCCTGAATAAACTCTTTTATCCTGGGATTCCATGGAAGTGCAAATCCACTGTCCCATTTTAAGTACCTGGGAAGTGTCTTGACATATTTTTCCCAGGAAAATGGAAGCTAATTTGAATTAATTGCCATTCATTCCAGAGACAACCTATGTATGTAAAGTCTGCCACTCCCGGGTTTGTTTGGAACAATCAGAACTGACTCAAATGCTAAGTTTTAAGGTAAATAGTTGTTGCTGCACACCTGATACTGAAAATATTTCTGTAAAAACAACAGATTCCCAGGCTAGTCCTTTCATTACAATACTAACAGCGCCTCCTGGAATAAATGTAGTATCTTAATTTGTATAGATCCTATAAAAGTTGTTGTGTTATATGTTTAAAGTTATTTTCATTTATGAGGTGACATCTGGTAAATGACAGTACATTAATGTGAGAACTAAGTTATTATCTATTTCTCTATACAGCTGATATCTTGTAAGTGTAACATATGCATAGCTTTAAATTTAAATTCTGGGATGTTAAATGTATATTTAAAATGGTAACCTTTGGCCAAATTCTGCAATCCTTAATTAAACACAACTTGTTAAATGAAAGCTTTGTTTGAATACAGAAAGCAGAAGGCAGCCTTTGCAACTTTTTCAAACACATTATGACTGCATATTAAACGAATGGAACATTTGCACTTTAGAGAGACATTCTCAGCTTTCCTGATTTAGTTTTGAAGTAGTAATATCCAACAGGTTCTCCTTTACTGATTAGAGTCCAAGAAATCTCTGCAAATGCCTCTAGTAACATCAGTAACAATCTGCTCCAATCCTGTAAACTCTCTTGTGAAGAAAGTATGAGTATCTCTCGGTTCAGAGGCCATGGCTTTCAGATCATCCAGTGGTGCCCAAGCAATACCAATGGAGAAAACTGTAATACCTAGAATAGAGTAAGAGACAATTTGTAAACCTGAGATATTTGTAAATAAAAAGAAAATAACTTTCATAGATGTGACTTTCATCACTGAGCACCAGAGCAGCAGAAGTAGCAGCATCAGGCCCTGAATGCCTGCTTTCAGTAAGAAGCCTGGTGAAACCATGGGGTAACCTATAAGGATATTTTTATACAATGCCGTGCATGAAGACAGTAGTGATACAATTAAGTAGTGTGAGTGCACATCAGGAATAGGAATCCAACCTGTTGGATTAATTGGCTTGTCAAAAGATTTTATGGAAAGTAACAATGAATCACTATTGTATTCAAGTGACAGCAGCTCAAGAACATTTTTGGCCAAAACCACTAACTGTAATTGTCTTCCTTAAAGAATGATGATGATAATGATGTTCATCTCAAATTTAAGAACAGATCATCTTCTAACTGGAGTTTATCATGATCTTTTAGATTTGATTTTTATTTGAAATAAGTTGATTAGCTTATATAAGTTAAATTACAAAATGTTTCAATTGTCAGTAATGGAAGAAGGAAAGATCTAAAGAGCAACTAATAGGAAAACAGAAAATGTTTTTGTCAGATGAAGTTCCGATGACATGAGTTTGAAAACTTTCCAGTTTGCAAATAGGATATTTGGTTTATACAATTTTGACTGAATCAGAGTTCTGTATATATATATTTTTAAATGGGTAGGATTATCGAGTGTTCAGTGTGTGCCGAGCTAGGAACCAGGAAACATCAGCTCTAGTCTTAAATTCTGTGACTTCTACTGGTCAATCTCATCTTTCTAATTTGGAATATACAGTTTAAATGTTATGCTGAAAGGTGTTAATAGTTGCCGTTGAGTGAGTCTTGAATCCAAAAAAAATCAGAGACCCTGTTTAAAACCAGTGAGATATGCCACATGCATTTTGAGGCCCAGGAGAAGGAATACTTGAATTTCTTCCTGTAGTAAACAGCCCTGAGATGAAGCATCAAGACAGAACTTCTTGAGACCAGCACTTTCAAGAGTTGCAAAGCCGGAGATTTTCAAGCAAGGAAATAGCCTGCAACTGTTTGCTATTTCCATGTCTATGGACATGAGAGCTCACATGCGCATTTTTGTGAATTAATACAATTATACCCAGATTATATGTGACTCGTATCTCGGTTTCTCATCCTCATACAAACAACCTTTCAGGGCTCCAAAAATCTGGACTAATAGTTTGAACAAAAGGTGCAACAATACCCAAGTAACTTTCTGTGGTAAAATGAGAATTAATAGTCACAAATGTGGCTGAAATCTCTGCAAGAAAAGATACTAGAGAAGTAGCTTTATCTCCATAGGTGTATCATTTACCTGCTTTGTGTGCAGCAGCTGCAGGCCCTCTTACATCATCATAAGACTGACCATCAGTTAAAATAACAAGGAAGTTTTTGTTGGGTCCATTCTTTACCGGTTCAAACACATTTTTGTTTGTGAAAGAAATGGCCTCCCCAGTAGCAGTACCACCACTCATGTAACGTATGTTCCGGATTGCAGTGAGAACCTTTTCTTTGGTGGTGTAGTCACTGAAAATGAATTCACTACGTTGATCGTAGGTAAACTGCACAGCTGCAATTCTGGAGCCAATGTCGGAGATCTCAAAGGCTTTGGCAACGTTACTGATGAATTCAAGCATAAGGGCGAAGTTGCTGTCTCCCACGCTACTAGAGCCATCTATCAAAAAAGCTATGTTGATAGAATTATAGCAGGTCTTGCTGCACAACATTTGCTCATGAGTGCACAACTTCTGCGCAAGAGGTTTTACATATTTAGTAGTACCAAACCAGGTGGGTATTTGGTAAGAGAAGAAGCCGTTGTTCCGACAGACAGCCTGTTTAGCAAAGCAAAACAAAAAAGAGCCTTCTGGTGAATGCAATATCAAAAAACATATGTAAATGTTTTATTTCAAAGCATGACAAGTATTTGGACTCTGATATTTTTCAGAAAAGAGATGTAACAAGAAATTCAGCTCGAGTTGACTGAAGCTTCTCACCCAAAATTAGGCCTTAAGGATAGATTCACGATACTCTGGTAATTATTGAAAACACTGCAAGGTAGAACCAGACCCGGGGAAGATTGGGGCAGCACAGTCTGAACTAAGAGGTTTGTGATAAGGCTGTCTGGCAAACTGGGGCTGAAGTTGTGGATCTGGCGGTGGAACTAAGTATAGACATACCTTTCATGTCAAATTTCAACCCCACCCCATTGTTCTGTGGGTTCTAAGCTAGGTATTTTTACAATATTCATATAAATGTAAAGGAGAAAAGCTGTAATTTCTAACTGTATTATTCAACTATTAAATTAAAGGGCTAACTAATCTAAAGCATTGAGAGTTCTATATTTAGCTTTAAAATAAATGTATAGTTTTTGGTGACAGCTTCTGATTTTACAACGCCGTCCTGTATGGAGCATGAATTGCGGATACAACATACAGTCAGATGTCTAATTCCTTCTATTTAGTCATCAGTCTGGTAGAAATCTAAGCCCACTTCCTTAATAATACAGTGCCTCTCTCCTGCACGTGTCTGCAGCACCACATACCGCACAGCCGCAGTCGTCTGGACATGGCTTCTGATGGTAGCCGATTCAGCCCTAAGTTATGGGCCCAGGCTCCCTATATAATGTCTGAGCAGAGCTGGAACGTTAAGGAACCCAGCTGTGCCAGGAGCATCCTAAGATAGCCAGAAGTTAAATTAAAACCTACATTTCCAGAGAATGCCCTGCCCAGCAAGCTCTTGGATTTTTCAGGCTGGGTCTTTCTCCCTCTGTCCTGGTGGAGCTATTTCACTCTTTATATAAATTAGCTATTCATTAGGCACTTGAACATGAGTCTTCCAGATCTTAGTTAAGTGTTATTACCACTATATAATTTAGTAATAGGAGGACAAATACCTGGAAACAGGTGGTGCAGAGATGCTTAGAGGGATGGGGCTAGTCTGCTGCAGTAGGTGGAGAACTCTTTGAGAATACCATTCAATGGTCCCTGGGGTTGGCCAGAGCTAGGCTCTGACCTGTGGAGCTGTGCTAGCTTTTAGCTGGTTTTGAACAAGTCCAGTAGCAGAAACCTGGGTGCCTTCATGTGGAATTCAGTATATTTGTCATTTGGAATATGTAACACCTACAATTGGAAACTAAATAATATAAAAAAATATGTTGCTTACTTTGTCAACAAAGCCAATATCTTGAACCATTCCCAGCTCTTCAGGTGTGGGTTTTGCTACAGACACAATGAATACATTGATACCAAATTCTCTGGCCACTATACCAGCTTCTTCTAAATCATCTGAGGGCCAGCCATCTAAGAAAACTATTATGATCTTAGGAATCCCTTTGCGTGATCCATTGTCCATAGAGAAGAATCTTTGAGCTGTAAACTTCAAGGCTTTTCCTAGTTTTGAAAAGAAGGAAGAAAATCAGAAAAGTTATGTTGGAACTGGGATTTTAAGTGTCTGCATTAATTTAATAAGTCTGAGTTCACCTTTTTATAGCAGGCAGAAAGGAAATGATTGTTTTCACTAAAAGTACCTAGATGGGAGCATCACAGCCTGAAAAAGTCACCCACATACAGAGAAAGTAAGAACATTTGGTACAAAGGATGTTTGTATGTAATTTCAGTTTTCCACAGGCAGAACTCTTACGACTGTACTGTTGGGATTATAAATGAAAACATTTTTTTAGTTATGTTGAGTTGCTTTTTCCACACTACATTGCATGCGAAAACACAAAATGTTAGCAGTCTTCATTTCCTCAAATTAGCTGTATTTCTATCATATTGCATGATATTTGCTTTTAACTGGAGAGGACTGAGATCATTGTAAACTGTAGTATTTTCCAATGGATATTGAGAGAGAAATTCTGCTCTTGCTTACTTCAGCCAATCTGTAATCTGTTCTATGACAATGAAATTATAATCCTATAGGATATGAATTTGTTTCAAGCAACAAAGCTGTTACAAGTGAAGAATTCAGTTATCATTTCAATGTTGGAAATGACTATATCAGTTGTATTTTGAGGTAATATATTAAAATAACTTCTAAAAACTAAATTTTTGATGGTCAGCATTTTAACGTAGTATTTCAAGTGACACTCAGAATAATGTTCGGATACAGTTTGTTCTCACTGTAAGTATTAGTGTAAAATAATTAGATTGTGAGTCTTAGAGTAAAATAATTAGATTATTGCTTTGTAGCAGGTCTAAAAGCACATAATTTCTCCTTTGATCAGGGCTTGTACTCACCGGTATTAGAATTGCCTCCTCTGAACCCTATTTCCTTTATGGCAAACAAAACATCTTTTGCAGTAGTAAAGTTTTTCAAATAAAATTCAATTTTTGGATGTTCACTACATGAAAAATAAAAACACCAGTTAAAAAAACCCAACAGAACAAAGCCACGCATGACTAATAATAAAATGAACTGGTTGTTGTTTTCATTCAGAATCTAGAAATCCATTTTTTTCCGGTAACAGTTAATAAAATAAATAACAATAAATAAAATTATTAACTGTTACTATAATAAAAGATTTGAGACTATCATTTTTGCAGTGTTGGTGACTATTTTAAACATAGCACAGCAAATCAGATTTAGAGCAAGGGTAAGTAAAGACCGTTAAGTAAAGGTGCGGATTTTTTTTGGTTGCTTAATTTAAAATGTGTTTGTTTCATTTTATATACTTAGATGCAAACAAATTTTATTTTTACTTATATCACTGTAAACATGAATATATCACTGTGAACATGACCATTTAAAAATAAATCACTGTACACTAATGAATTACTCCCAGTTTAGGGTGAACAACAGACTGAAAAAAGCTTAAACTACTTGTATCACATCAATTGTAAAAATCAGCTGATACCATTTCCAATTCAAAAGAACTACTTTTATTAATTCAAAGACTTGATTCAGCATCATATCTACTAGAATGGATCCCTATAGCTGAAGAATGGGATCAGCTTGCCCTAGAGGATCCTAATACAGGATGAGGGTCTAAAACTATTTTTTAAGTTACAAGAAACACCATGGGGTTCATTTTGCATTTCCAGTAATGGCCTGATTCTTCAAGACGCTGAACTGCAAATGCCTTCGCTTGTTCTGGTCAGTATGTTGGAGTATAGGGGCGCCTATATACATGCAGTGAGGCTGCTCCAACGCACTGTAATTACAGCGTGGTAGTTACCATACTCCCGCAGATTCCAGTATCATATGTGTCAGTGTCCCCACACTGAAAAATAGCAGTGGGGGGTACTTTAACTAAAGCTCATTCGACAAGCTTTAGTTAAAATACCCCTGCTGCCATTTTTCAGTGAGGGGATGCTAATACTCCCACATGTGGTCCTTCAGCTGATACATGACTCTCCACGAGCTTTAATTAGAGCAGCTCTCAGTGCCACTCTTATTACGTCCTGGAGTATGTCTATAAGTGCCTGTAACAGACAGCCTGGGGCTCCCTGTTCCTTTCAGATAAAAGCAGCTCAGCGAGGAACAACTGCCAGCTAGGCAGAGTAGAGCAGCTGCCGGTTGCCCAGGCAAATGAGGCAATTAGCAGGCACTTGCAGGCAGCCTACCCACCGGAAGTGGGCAGGGCCCTAGGAGCATATAAGCCTAATGTCTGGGCTAGCAAGCTGGTCTAGACCTGCCAGCCACAGGGTGAGGCACTCCTGCCCAGGAGAGCTACCCAGGGATGCTAGACTTTGCTGCCTGCAGGAACAGTGAGGCTCGGGGTGCTCACATGGAGCCCAGGCTGGGAGGTATACCAGCACAAGGGGTGAAGGAAGGTTTGCCCTCTTAAAATGGCAGGGGGCTGCTTCCAATATTGCTGTTTATGTTATAGCTCAGGGGCTTATGTTATGTTACCCTTATACTGGTGGTTTGGGTTGGGAATATAAGGGGTGTATACGGAGGTCCCATCGGTGTCTAGAAGGTCTAGCTGAGAGTAAAGGGGCAGAGGCCGACAAGGCTGAAGCCCCAACAGGAGAACAATGATAGCGTAACGCCCATGAGGCTTGGGGCATGGTGTAGGGGAAGATTAGTCATGTAATTAGCCCCTAAGACTTTGGATGCTGTGCGGGGCCCCATCAGCCTGAGCAGCCCAGTAAAGGGCCTGAGATGAGAGTAACCCAGCAAGGGACCAGTTGGACTGGAGCCATATGAAGGTCTGTGGGCAGCCTCCCTATTATTACTAGTATTTCATTAAGGTGTGGTGGGCAAGAAGGGAAGGCGCCCTAGGGGCGGAGCAGGGCATGGTCATGGAGCCACCAGGGGACATCACAGCCACCCCTGGGACCCCAACATGCTACAACACCCTATAATCCCAAGATAGCAAATACATATTTGATAATTCTTCTGTTTTCTGGGAATGATTCTCCCTTCATCCCAGTTTTATATTCATACAAGTCTTTTGATTCCACTAGAGTTGCTCTTGATACAGGCAGGTGTATGGGAGGGGGGCTCTGTGATAATTTTTTGATGTCTTTTATACCCTGTATAGAGCCCTGTCTGTGTTTCAGTTCAAACAATTATTTTGATTCAGGTATATTTTAACAAATTGCATCCTTGCAGTGGCAGGACATTGATGATGCCTTTGTTCCCTTGCTTTACGTGTTAGGGTAATACTTAGGGTGTTCTTGGTATTTTGGGGCAGTATGCCTGGTGGTTGTGTGACAAGGTTGTTTGTATAGTTTTAAGAATAGGTTAGGCCAATGGTTTTCAACCTCATTAGACTTGAGGTACCCCTTGGAAAATTATCTTAACTCTTATTCATTTTTTACTACAGAAGAAACAGAGCCATATTTTAAAGCATGCTTTCTTGATGAAAAATGGAAATCACTTGTTAATCCAACAGATGTTTTAATTTTCGAGATCGGTGGTTTTCAACTTTTTTCAAGTCAGGGTGCCCCAGCACAACCCTAATGCAAGAGCATGTCCATGTGCCCCAGCCGTGCATACAGGACTGTCTGCACTGTGGTGCCTGCAACACACTCCTGAAGGGGTGCTAGATTACCGCAGGTGAGAACCATTTTTTAGACAAAAGCAGAGATTTTACTACTTATATCCCAGAAGAATATACCAAAGTTGTTACATTCTGGAAAGCTACTACCATACAACAACAGGTCTACAGTACTTGAATCATGATCACCACAAAACTAAATGTAGTTCTGTGAAGTTTAAGAAAAGATTTCACTACTGTGCTGGAAGTTGCATTGCTATTTAAATGGATTTTGCTGGTGTCTTTTGGAAAATTACAAGGAGTTGATTTGTGTTGTTTAAATCCATCCTTAGACATACTGGACATTGGAACCTGTAGCTTGACAAAAGATGCTTTCTTTTTTGTATTGTATTAACATTCATGGTATTGCTTAAAAGAATTGGAGAGAATATGAGTTCCCAGACCCAGCTGCTGAGTTCTTTTTCCTCTCTTTCATTCTAAGGTGAATTATATGACTGAATCAAACTGGATTGAAAGCATAGACACCCAGATCTTGTTCTCTACAGCACAGCCAGTATCAGGTCAAACTTTAATCACATATTCCCACAGTTGTCTCTTTGTATATGGGATACGTATCTATTTAGGACTGGACTGAGATAACTAACTTTCTTCATAGATATGAAAACACTACCATAAGGGATAACTGTCATTATCCATGTTGTATATAATCTGGAGATTTAGAAATGAAAGGTTTTGTCACCTTGATGTGTGGTCTACAGACCAAAAGTGGCCCACAGGCCACTCACTGTTATGAAGATATAGGGCAGGTCAATATTGCTGGCTTGATTCCTTTTTCTAGTTGTTAACTGAGATGAAAAATGCCAAATACATTCTTCAGTATTGCTCCTATTATTACAGGGATGCTACTGAATATACCACTGGATGGGAGGTACCTTGTTCAAGTCTATTCTATTAATAATATATTTTGCCTTAGGAACTTCTTGTAAGCTATCTAGTTTCCTATAATTAAGTGATTTTAGTTGGATGTCTCTCAGCTTTTCATATTTCTGAGAAGAAAGCTACTGCTGATAGTTTTTCATATTCTTCAGTTTCTAATTATTAATCACCCAGTTTGTAAATATTCCTTAAAATAAATTGGGTACCTGGCTTGTATAACTCCCACATGTGGTCCTTCAGCTCCAATTCCCAGCATCACAGATATTTTCCCAACAAGGTTCTTCTGCAAATTAAATCTGCGCTGCCCAATATTGAAGCTTCCATCAATCAGAAAAGCAATATCTGCTTTACATTCTGTGAACACCCAGGATAATTAGATTAAGATAAAGTCAAATAAACATTAGCATTTTGCTTTGCATAAGTTAATTATGTGGATTCCTACCTTTGTTCCCAGTCTTTTTCTCAAGGGGTTTCTTAGGTCGTTTTCCTAAAATGTAGGAAACAGCACAAATTATTAGGGACCTACAAATGGAAGAGAAGATGGCATGCCTTGAAGCTAAAAGAATGCAAGAAGGTGGTATGGGTTATGTTTTAATTTTGCAATCTGTCCAGATTAAGGCATGACATCCAGCTGCACAGTTTCATGAGCAGATCAGATAATCAGCTGTGACTCCTGCCTTCCCTCTTACTATAGGAAATGAGTTCATTTCTCTACCTTTTTTCATGAAGTAGCTAACTTCCTCTCTCTACAACTGGCCAGCTATTTGGTTAGTGTATGGATTCTGGAGCTAAGACTATTCCTACTGGGGAGTAGCAAGTGAGTAATGCAGCCTCCTCTCCAAAACCAGAGCAATTATATTTCTTGGATAGCTATGTGAGGGTTGTGGCAATCTCACCATGAAGGAACTTAATAAAAGGTCTTTACACAAAGAGTAATATGTAGAAGAATCTTTCACAGGAAACAACAGAAATGATGATAAACTAAGTTAAAAAAATATTAAGAAAGGTGTAAATAGAGAGAGTCTGAGACTGGTATAAATAGAGGAAGAAGGTAGGGGACTAACTGCAATTGGACCCTATTTTATTAGTGCACACAATTTTCAATGGAAAAGCAAAAAGGGGTACCATTTTTGCTTTAAATTGTCTATAGCAAAGAATGTCTACTGTGGATATAGAAGTCAAGTTATGATGACGTGAAGTAACAGCATTTCACTGCAGGACAGACAGGAAACTTGATGCCACTTGCTTCTGGAGAGTAAGGAGTAAAAAGAAAGACGTTGTATCCATTTTTAAAGAGAAAGAAGAGTAGGACCACGGGTCATCACTCAGTCTAATGACAATACCTGGAAAGATGCTAGAACAAAATACTAAACAGTCAAGTTACAAGCACCTGGGACCAGATTCTATTCCATCTATTGGGCCCCTAACTGGATTTGGATGTCTGTGTGATTTAATTCCACTGTGTTCACGTGCCTGAAAATCCATATTGATTTGGATCATCTGACCCTAAAGAGTGAATCACAAAAAAAGCAGCAAGGAGAAAGAAGAACTACCTTTTCTGTTAACTGTTTTGCAAACCCTTGAGAAGGATGGAATAGAATTGCACTTGGATACCCAAGTCAAGGGTGGGACAGAATCTGGTCTCCAGAGGACAAAACAGGTAGAGGCAGCAGCCAACTTAGATCTGTCAAGAACAAACTGTTTTAAACCAGTGTAATTGATTTCTTTGACAGAGTAAATGTGGTTCAAAGCTGTATTGCTACCAGTGAGGCAAAATTTTGCTGCATTAAAAGCTGAGACAAAAGAGATAGTTGTGAATGGAGGACAGAGCCCCAAGAAGGAGGTGTGAAAGCAGTAATTCTGAAGGACCCAAACAGGAATTGGCCCATGATGTTTGAACTGAAGACTGAGTGGAGTGGCTCAAGTAGCTGAGCAGTGCAATAACTGAACTGACAGACTCTCTTTCAAATTCTCTCTTTTAAAAAGAAAGTATTCTCTTCACTATCGTCCTTGTTAATTAATGGAAATGAGCAACCTGAGCACAGAACTGTTTTCTTTAACTATAAATCTGTTCTGAAAATACCTGTATAAAATTGAATTCACTCTAGTTGGTGTTAATTTAGATTAACATACCGGAGATCAGAATCAGCCCTACAGATTACAAATGTTTCCTGATATTGCATGTAAACTATACACTTTTAGTTAAAGAAAACAGTGTATAAATTACTTCATTAAAAAGATAAGCATAACCTATGAGCCTTAGCCTTTCAATCCACTATTCATAAATCATGGTGCTTTCCTCATGCTTTTGGAAGATGTCCATTAGACATCCTGTTACACAAATATTTCATACCTGTGGAGGGACGTGCTGTTGATACTGGTTGTCCAGCAGCTGCAAGGGCTACACTCTTTACCCCTATAATGTTGAAAAGATAAGCATGTTGGACCTGACTGCATTCAAATTACGTCAGTGTTTAAAAAGTAATCAAGTTTTCTGCCACATGCCTTCAACTCTGAAATACATACAATTTATGACTAATTGAATACCAGCCTGTGAGCTAAGACAAATATGCAATTATAATTCATGGCCTGATCCTGAGAGGTGTTGGGAACCTCTGTCTCCCAGTAAGAAATTTGAACTCGAAGCATCTCAGCATTTTTCAAACCTTTTAGTTAGTAATGGATACCAGGTGCATATATGAGCTAATTAATAGAAAATAAATTATGTAAACAATAACGAGGCTTTCTCTTCCTGTAAAAATAATCAGTCCAGAAACCAAATATGCCTTCTTCTGTTGGAACATTCTTTGAAAAGAAGACAATAATGTTTTGTCAAAATGTTGCTGAGGAGCTACCCAACATATTTTTCACTTGTTTTACATACATTTAACAGAAGTTTCTATACAGATATGTGACCTGTAGAGATCCAAAGGAGGCACCTAATCACTTTGCAGCTAACTAAGGAACTAATCCTGCAAGGTGCTCAGTCCTATGGGAGTTGAGCACCCAACAAGACAAGGCCTTAAATGAAAAAAACACAGTGGAGTATTAGGAGCTACCAATTTGGTTTCTTACAACATAAGGAGAGAAATTTTCCTTGAGGCCTTTGTCAGGACTGCTTATTAGTACATTTCCCTAGGATGCATGTTGTTGAGTGCTTAACACCTGAAAGAGTAGTGGACTGGTCAAAGGGTAAGGTCTGCTTCTTCGTATCAATTCAACTGAAGCTCCAGATTGAATAGGCCAACTAGAATAGTGCGTTAAAGTGATTTGTTTTATCCTCCACTTTCCTCACACAATTAAAAAAAAAAAAAAGAGAGAAAATCAACTACTTTTCTTCCCATGGGCCTTTAGTTTGATTATGCAGACATGGAATTGAAGGCCATTAAGATTTTGGTTAACATTTCAAATAGGTCTTGTAGAATAATAAATGTGATCCACCTACTGGACACTGAGAAAGATGAAGCCCATCTAGTGAGTGCCTGAGATTGGATCCCGTTGGCATACACAGCAGGATAATTTTCCTCCCCGGGCAGGCTTTGTACTCTTACAGGCCCTCCTGTACTGATGATCACCCCACTAGGATAAAAGAAAATGATATTACTACAAGACAGACATTTTAATTGCAGCTAATTATGTTATTACACAATGACATTTTGAAAGTAGAGATGAATATAGAGTAATCTTGTCCATGGAAAAGGTAATATGAATGTTTTGGGTTTTTAATTTTTTTTTATTAGTTCAAGTTTGAAAAGTAGGGGAAGTTTTTAAGAGCAGGTATAAGCAATTAATACAGGGAGGGCACATCTGCATGAAAAGCTTTACTGTACAGTAGATTAATTTGTTGCACTGTCTATACGTGTGCAGCAATTGGGGCCCGGTAGACTAATTTACTGTGCTGCCAGATAGTCCCTTAGAAACAATGGTATATGGCAGTGTAGTTAATTACGGTGCTTAAATACATGTGTAGATGGTGGCACTGGGATTAGTTTACTCTGGCTCAATTTAAGCCACAGTATATCCAGTCACACTGGGCTCCTATTCATGTGCAGGGAGGCTGCTCCAATGCGCTGTAATTACAGCGTGATAGAGCAGACTGTTAAGTCTGCTGGAGCGTGGTAATTACTGAGACTCTAGCATCAAGTATATCAGTGTTCCTGTGCTGAAAAATGGCAGTGGGGCACTTTGAATTATAGCTTGTTGAACAAGCTTTAGTCCAAAGCATCCTGCCACCATTTTTCATTGTGGGGACACTGATGCACATGACGCTCTGGGCACTTTTAATTAAAGTGTCCCCTCAACCCTACCTCCCAGAGCATGTCTGTAAATGCTCATTAATTGCACATGTAGATATGCCCAGAGTTACAGAAATAGAAACAAGTTAAAATGGCACAACAACCCATTTCTGAAATAAAATCTTTACATGTACAGTTAAAAAAAAAGAAAATCTTACAAGATTGGAAACAAGTAATTTCAGTTGGAATGGGGAAAGAGGCCAAGAACTTCTGTGCTCATAAAAACGTTGTGGGACAAAAGAAATTAACTGAGTACTCATCATGGTGTTGGTGTGGAGTTACTGAAGAGTGTTAATAAGTAATGGCTCACCATCCACTTCACTCCTCTCCTGGATCTGCCCATGGGCAGGATGATTTATTTTTAAAACGTATTTGCATAATTAAGTGCAATATGGGTCTATATTATTCTACAGCCTGTACCCCTTTAAATTACATTAGGCTGGAACTTCTTGTGTTAGTAGGAAGCAAAAGAGATTTTTTATTTTATTTTAAGTACTTTTTGAATGGTTGTTAAACATGTTTCCCACCTATGCTATTTGACTCATAAGTGGAGTTTCCAACAGTGGATGTGCTGCACAGGCAAAGAGTTGTGACCAGAGTCCTATGCTCCCCCTGGGTCTGCACCTCATGCTGCCCCAGCACAAATGTTGACCAATTGAGCTCTTGTGTAGGGAGAAAAAAAAAATCTACCTAACTGTCCAAGCCCATTACAACAGATTTTCTAATATAGCTAATATCTGCATCTATATATCACAATAGTGTAGTTCTTCATGCATATTAAGTCATGTTTCTACCACTGCATCCATGTATGACATTTCAAAATTAAATAAGGAAATTAAAAAAAAATGACATTCCTAAATAAAATAATGTGGAAAATGACATTTGCATACATATGCAACAGAAGTAGATAGGGGGCCTGTGGTAGAATTATTTTGGATTTACACAAGTTTAGTGGAGAAGAGAATATAACTTAAAGTTGACAAAAGCAATAGGACTTTAGAGCACCACAATTTTCTTTAATAAAAGAGAAAGGCACAGACTAGTGATTTCCTGTTTTAACCAAAACTGCTGATCCAAGAAGGAGAAGTTCTGATTTAACTTGGAGGAAATAACAAATGAGCCTATTTAAAAACATACCAGACTTAACATGGGTGGGTGCTCTCCTCCGGTTCATAGGGGTGCCTTATTGTTTGTTGTAGTCAAAACTAGTACCAGAAAGTTTCAAGCCCTAGTGATGGCAGAATGCAGCTAGTACAAAAAATAAAATTGAAGGAGCAAAAAGTTGCACCCAGTGTTAAATTTGAGAGTTGGTTTCCAATATCGGTGAAGTTATTTGGTTTGTATTGGTGTTACCGATATAGACACTGAGTTCATGGCAAAGGCTTAGTATTCCTTTTCATTTCCTTTGTTTGAATGTCTTATTTGTATAACATCAGCCAGTTCACTTCAACATTTCATACTGGAGGCTCAACATCATAAATTTTCCTGACAATGTTTTGTTTATTTTAGTCACAAGATGACCAATCTTGTCTACTTTGTACAGACTTTCCATTTTGATTGGCATGGAATCATTTACAAAGAAGCTCATTTTTGTTGAAACTGGAAGATCACTTCTCTGAAACCAGAATAGCAGAGATTTATCCTGTTTGTTTATTCAAGAAAAACCTATTAGCTTAGACACTTTTTAAATTAATTCTATTTTTACATGTTATATAAACCAAAATTGGTATCTATTTGAGTATATGTTCTTTGCAGATATTGTTAACACTCCTTGCTATTAACTGAAAATTGGGCATTTGCATTTTTTAACTGATTTTTTTTAAAGAGAGAAGCTTATCAGAAAAATAAAATCATTACCATTCCCCCCACTCCCTTGATGTTTTATTAGGCAATATAATTAAAATGATTTTATTAAATTATCTTCTACCTCTTTTTATTAGTTTTACCTAGGTTATTACTTCCAATATTTTTGAATCAATGATGATATGTACTTAAGTAAAAGAGCCACATTTTTCATCTTTCTGTTTTTGTATTAATGAATTTGGAATTTTGTTTTCATGATAATGAAATTCATGCTGCATGAAGGCCTGTGTCAGACCTTAGCAGTGAAAAATGGCTTTCCTGGAGAAAAGAAAACAGTTTCTGTCATTAAAAATGACTTGTTTTCACAAAATTGCTATGCTTTACTCCTGTGCCAATCTTACGTGCCAAGGGCTGTTTTGGTAACAGTGGAACTTCATATATTTTCCAGGAACCCCTTTCATTTCATTTCACCACATTTCTTGCTGCTGCCCCTAGTTGCCTGACAGCAGTGCCCCACAGATATTCACCCATTTCCTTTGTTCAGCTGCACTGCTAGTAATAAGTACAGTTTAATCTGCACAGTGCCTCTCATTCCAAAGCACTTGCCAGCTAAATAAATGCAAAGAGGCCCATCTTGTTGTCCCATAGTATGCAGAAGAGGGGAATATTGGCTAAGGACAGCAAAAACCACTTATCTGGTCTCACTAGGAGTATCCTTTGCTAATGGATACCCTCTGCAAAACTAATGGAAGTCTCTCAATTGGGTCTTTTCCAAAGCATTTTGAACCCCTTTGGGCAAATAGAACTAGAGTTTTAAAGACTCATCTCTTCTGCAGATAAATGGCATGAATATCAATTTGCCTATCATACCACTAAAAGGGCTAAGTACAGACATTTGGGATGTTATATTGGGTTCAAAATGCCCGCCCAATGTAAACTTGTCTCGTCCCATTGCTGACCTTACACTTACAGAGCCCTTCTCAGTGACTGGCAGTCAGTCTAAACCTGTAACTGAACAGAAGTCCCATGTACACAAACTGGTCTAAAAATTGCAGAACCCATTTCAAGATAAAACCTGGATAGTTGCAGACTCATTTGATTTAGGCCAAACTGCCACATGGAACTTCTGTTCACTTTCCCTGTGCAGCCCCAGGGCTGCTCTTTTCATTCCCCCCTTTCTCCACATTGGTCTATGTTTTGCTCCCCTGGCCCCTTGTCTCCCCTCTAGCCAGCCCTCTCAGCCCCCATCCCACAAGCCGCTCCAGGTGCAGCCACTTTTATTAGTGTTCACTGCTGCCGGAGTTCAGCAAGAAAGCCTTGGTGGGGAGAGGTGGGGGAGGGATGGGGCTGTAGGTTTGCTGGGGAGGACCCCACACCACCCACACGTCGTGCTTACCCCCCTCTGCATCCCACCCACTTGTCATACTTGCTCCCCATGCCCCTCATGGGTTTTGCCTGTCCCTGCATCATACCTGCAGGTCATGCCTGCTCCCCTTACCCTTCGTGGGTCACACCTGCCACCCCACCTCTGGCAGACTCCTGATCCCTTCCAGCCTGCTGGATCCCCAACTCCCCGGCTAACCCCCCATTCTGACTTTCCTGTTATTGGGCAGCCATTTTAAATTGATTTAACCTCCCCCTACTGCCCCCAAATGTCTGTACTTAGCCTAGAAGTGATGAAGGGCTAACTTGATGTTATCAGACTCTTAATGTCTTTTTTCCAAGGAGGAAGCTAACCTTCAACCTGATACTTAGATGACTAAGATTCTTTCAGCTGGGGGAAAGCAATTCTACACTTATATGGGAGGGAGAATTAATTAGCTTTTAAAATATTGTTTTAAACTAAACCATCCTATTAACACCTGCTGGAGCAGCAAGAAAAATCCAGCATTAGGAAATGGAAATACTGTCTTCGGTTGAAAAAAAGCAAAAACGATTTTGCCTCAAAACTTTGGTTGAACTTTCTTTGTGCTTTGGGATCCATTAAAGTCACATCAGATCCCTTAGCATACGCACAAGTTATTTTTGAAAATGTTATGAGTTGGTGCCAAGTGACTGTTCTCTTAACTGCTGTCAAAGTAACATAATCAGACTGATGAAACTGCTTAAGGGTTACAAAATGATGCCAAAATGCTGTCCATGCAATTGACAGAACTAATGTTACTATGAAAATATAGGGGAAAAAAACATGTCAACATGAAGAGAAGAAGACATTAGTCTTTAACTCCAGGGGCAGTGTTCCACTATGAGGAAAGACAGAAGTTGAGGAAAGCAGAGCTGGTAACGTACACTTTAAAAAAGCCATGTACTTTGACTTAATCCTGCAGCCTAAAAGCAAACTTCTTACAGACCCACATGCCATGTCTTTATGCTAATGAGACATGATGTCCTGTATATGTCTGTAGGAAGTCTACATGTGTTATACAGGGAGAGAAAACAGAATCAAGATTTTCCTTCCCTATCTGTGAGGGAAGTGGGGCCGGAAAATTTCCAAATAAGAGACATGCCCCTCACTCAGAGATGTATTTTTAAGCATGTAATTGCAGTTTGCATTTCTGGTAGAACCTCCTGGACAAAGATACTTGTTCCTGACAGCCTGAAGTCATGGATGGCAGCTAAATGAGCAACTTTGGGGCACAGGGACCAAAAGATGGGACCTAGTTTCCAGTTACTGCATAAAGTTTATCTACTTCTTCCCTCCCCTGAAACAGCACTTCTCCCAGCTGTATCTTCATGCGGCTGGTCTGCCTGGCTGTGATCATCTGCACAGGTGTCTTTGGCACTGAGCTGAGCTGGGTTCCTTGCTAGCTTCTCCCTACCCTCCAAGTTCTACTTCCTTTGCCTCCCCTGCCCCCCTGCTACATTTGGCCTGACAGCAGCAGGCAATGAACCAAAGCTTCCCAATTGACTAACTCGGCTCAGAAGTCCAGTTATCCTCGCCAGACAAAGTCTCTGCCAATGTTCCCTTAGCGATAACCAAAGTAACTCAGAAAATCTGTACATTCCTTGCGATTAAGCTGTCCTATAGATAATTTATAGCCAATGTAGCAGAACTGTTACTTTTTTGTGACATAAAAATTGTGGAAGTTGTAGATCAGACTCAACATCTGACCTCTGACTAGACTTTAGAACAGGGGTGGGCAAAATGTGGCCTGGGGGCTGGATGTGGCCCACCAGACCAGTCTATCCGGCCAGCAGGACCCCTAAAATATTTAGAAAATTAATATTGATCTGCCCCTAGCTGCCTGTCGTATGGCCCTCGATGGCTTGCCAAAACTCAGCAAGCAGCCCTCTGCCCAAAATAATTGTCCACCCCTGCTTTAGAAGCTAAGAAATGTTTAACACGTAAGAGTTAAACAAGTATCTATTGGGTCAGATCTTCAGCTTGGGCAAAGTGTTGTGTAATTCAATATTGCACCAGCTCAGGAACTTTGAAGGATCAGTTACGGCTCAGTAGTTCTAGTTCAGTAGTTCTAGTTCAGTTCTGCCAGGTATTATGATCTCAAATTCTTTTTTAACTCCCCTCATGGTAGATATAACCCCCTTCTTTTTTCTCCTCACTAAAGATATCCTGCCAATAATTTGGCATAGCAAAAAGAAAGAAAGCTTTTTAATATAACATACCAAAACTTTCACAGAAACTTACATATGCTGCAATATATGGGATTATCTGGATCTAAATTCTGCCACTCTTAAATGGGCCATATAGTATTTATTCACTGAAGTAAAGAGGACTACTTGAAGAAGTCAGCACTACTTGGCATGAGCAACACTGGAGAATTAAGCCGTGAATTGGCGATAAATACTCAAATTTGATCTGAACTCAATCAATTGGGCCTATTCATAATTCAGGTAAAGAACTCTTCAGAGGAAATTTAATTTCCTTTGGTTTGTGAAGTGCTTTATTTTAATAGCTAGCATCAAAAGTCTCTATCGTGTGCTCTTTTTATTACCTTTTAAAATCTTTTATCTGCAACTTTAGGTATTTGACTCTAATAAGCAATCACTCAAGAGCTATGTGGTTCAAGTGATTGCTCTTACAATGGTTCTACAGTGCACACAAATGGCTGAAAATTAGGACTTCAGGAAGAGTTCAGTATATGGTGGAGGATAGTATCTGGACCATTGCCCAACCTTGGTTTGGAAAGTAAATTTCCTATCCAGAACTTCCCCATGTTCAGATTTTGTCAATATAGAAGCTTTCATATGAAAAGAATAAACAAAAATTGTTTGTTTTAATTGCATTTAGATTTTTAGAGGGTTATTCTCTCCCTTCTTTTTAAAGGGAGCTGTTCTCCTGATGCTGATATTGCTAATGCATTTAGCATGCCTAATTAATGATAGAGTGAGGGGTGTTTACATGCATGGAATTTGTAGATGGAGACGTGCAGCCTTAAGGAAGCAAACTGGTCAGCAAAAACAGTCACAAACATGTTTAGTTATGCCTATGTAATCCTTTATACAACAGAGAGAACCTCAAACTTAAAACAAAGAAAACTGTTTTAGTAATGGACTCATCCTTTGCCAACAACATAGCTCTAGACCTTGAAAACCAGATGCAAAACACCTGACTCCTACCTATTGCTTAACTGGGGTAGAAGCATGACCTTTTTCTACAGCGCAGCCATCAGAGGAAGACAAATGTAGATGTACTCATAATTCATTTTTTTGCAGTGATTGTAGACTTACACAAGGAGAAGATGTTTATTAAGATGGTGATGGGTGAGAAGAGACCAAGTCTCATGTCCATCCCACTAGTTCTGGTCTGTGAGAATCATTACTACTCAGACTAGTGCTTTCACTGCAATGGTCCCAGTGCAGTCAATGAAATTTCACTGTACTTGATGCGACTCTCAATAGTAAATGTTGCCAGGACTGGTCCTTAGACAGAAAGTGTGGAATTTCCTATTCAATTATATTTTGTTCTTCTAAAGTAAGTAGGAGGTTCCTTCTCCTACCAACCCAAAGTTTGGTAGGATCTAGGATTTAGCACTTGTGGAAGAACAAGTTTTTCAAGAAATATTTTCTAGTCATCTGTCTTACCTGTGAATGGCCGCTCCACAGATGCTAGAAAGGGAGGCATAAACACCATTTCCATAGACATGGAACTGCCATAGGGGACAATTTGCTGGGCAGAGGACATCTTCCCTCTCTTTCCTGAGGTCAAGTCCTCTTGTAAAGCATGTGATGGCTGTGAGGGCTAAAGGGAAAAAGAGAAATCAGCAACCTGAGGAGTTGGGAGGACAATTCTCAAATCTGCGTGCTCTCTATCAGGGGCAAGCACTCATTTGATTTTGACATGAAAGCTTATTAGCTTGCCTCCTACTGCAGTTCTCCTCCCTGCTTAAAGGGAAATCTTTTGAACCCTTGTTTCATCAGGTTTGAAAAGACTGGAGAAATTTGGGGGAAAGGACCCGGAAGCAAAGAGAACAGGGCACAACAGAAAGCCTTGGTCTTGGAGGAGAGTGGCAGTTCAAAACGTCTGTAACTTTTAACAGTACCATAAGGGCAAGGCTGCAGAAGACACCAGGGCCCCTCAAAGAAACATGCTGAAGGCTGGGATGGCCAGCCCTGACAGCCTTCAGCCCGCCACGCTCACAGCAGCCTCCGGGGGAAATCCCACTGAGGCCCGTGCAGCGAGGCGAGATTTCCAACTGCGGCTCCCCGAGGAGCAGTGATTTCCACCGGGTGTTGCCGCGCCAGACCTCCTCACTGCCGGGCGGGGACACGAAGCGGTAGTGCAACGACGCGAAGCTGCTTAATCGGCTGCTCAAGGCTAACGCCCTCCTTCGGTAACAAAGGGCCCGAGAGAAACGAGAATCCCAGCGCGGCGGGCTGTAGCTCGGAAAGGCGAGGCCCCGGGCTGCGGCTGGGATTGCCGGGCGCCTCGCTCCGGCCCATCGCCTGCTTGGCGGAGGGAAGCGGCGTGCGAGGCCGGTGCAGGGACGGTCTGCCTAACGGGGGCGAGAGCGGCCGCAGCGCCCGAGGCAGGGAGCGGCTGGGCAGGCCCGGCTGGCGCGCTCCCTGCGCCGGCCCTTTCTGCGGCAGGCCACGGCGCTTCCTGCTGCTCTTCCCCAGCTCCCGGGACGCTGCAGCTGGCTGCCTCGTTTGCTCCCCGGCGCTGCCCTCTGCGCCCCGCCATCTCCCCGCCGCACCGGGCTGAACGTGCCCGGCGGCAGGGACAGCCCCGAGCTCCGGCGGTGCCGATGTCTGCACCCGAGCGGCTGCCCGCAGCGCCCAGGCGGCGCGGGCACTGCCCCCGCCCCCGCTCCCGCCGCGGTGGGGAAGGCACCAGAAAGCCCTGAGCTGCAAGAGCAGCACGGAGGGCGCCTGATGCGCCACATCCTCGCCGCGGGGACCGCCGGCATCTCTTTTTTCTTCTTCCTGAAACGCAGACGCCTTTTCCTATCGGCACGCGCACATCAGTCACACGGGAGTCAAGACCTTAGGGCCAGAAGTCACGAGCAGGTGCATGGCATCACACCAGCCCCTTGCCTTGGAAATAAATAACCGCTGACCACTTCGCCCGGCTTTTTTTGGTGTTGTTGCCTACGCCCCGTCCTTTATCCAGTTTATAAGCCGCAGATGGTACCAATGGGAAAAATAGACTAAGTGCCAAAAATGCTTCACAAACTTAAACATCCTCGCAGGTGAGCACACGTGCAATGCTAGCCTTCAAAGCCGTTTTATACTTGAATCGTTATAAGCACTTTTTCATCAGCAAAGGTACTAATGTCTTCGGGCCAACTAAAAATCTAGAAATCTTTCATAAAGCAGTAAGACACCAAAATCCATGGTTCACCCTGATGAAGGATGTTTGTGCCCAAAAGCTTGCAATTAAAGATTTTTTTGTTTTGTTTTTTGGGGTGGGGTTTCTTGTTGTTTTCTGGTGGCAAAAATCTTACTGGTCTAATAAAAGACATCACCTCTGCCATAAGCCCAGATTGCTTTTTCCTCTAGAGCAATACGGCTACAACCTGGATACCTGGCTCATCCTAGAGGTTTTCCCTGCGTTTGACATTAGACGCCTTATTTTAAAGAGCATCAGAGGCTGAACAGGATATCTGAGGTCCCTCTGGATCCCTGTGACCAAACCTGGCTGCTTAAATCACGGTAATTGTGTACGCCTCAGCTGCAAGGCTCCTTCTGCCCGAAAGTGTCTGGCCATCGTTTGAAAGTTAAGCCTATACAACATGCAATGCTTAAAAATAAGGTGGGTGGGAAGTGAGAACGTCCAAAGATGCAAGGGGCTTTTTTTTGTTGTTCGACTATTTCTGGGGAAGAAATTAAGCTAATCCTCTCCTCTACTTCAAATCTTATCAAGATAAGATTTTTAGGACAGGTGCCTGTCTGTCCAGAAGAAGCACGTGGCCAACACAATAACACAAACTCTCTGGAAGAGGAAGCCAAACCACTCAGGTGTGCCACTAGGTTCTGGGTAACACTTACAGGTAATACTTGAATTCAGAGCTCCCGCGGCAGGACATTAAGGTTCAGAAAGATCATAGCACGCGCATGAAGGAGAGCAGTAAGGATCATTGCAGCTGAATCATTGCCAAGATCATTGCTCCCAAGGAAGGTGGTGCTGTCTCCTACCTTGGGGGTCTTCAAGAGGAGGCTGGGGTGATGTGATGTGATCCCGGCACCGGGCAGGGGGTCGGGCCTGATGATCTGTTTAAGTCCATTCGACCCAAAGTACTATGATACTATGAATGAAGCTAAGCTTTAAGCACAAGTGGATTTTTTTAATGATATAAAGGAATCGTTGTCATTTTTGTTAAACAAAACTAAGTCGAAGTTAAAAAAAAAATGACAACCCCCCCCCTCATGCCGACATTTAGCTTAATACTGAAGGAAGAGTATATTAGCAATAGAGAGCGGGTTTTTTTGTTTGTTTTTTCTTTCTTTCTTTCCCTGTGAGGAAATTTCCTTCACACACAGGCTCCTTTTCAGGGTTTTCAGCGCAGCTGCGTTACCCCGACTCCCCTGCCTCTCGGAGGCATACATACGGCCTGTCCACACGTGATTTTCGCCGCCTTGCCGGACCGCGCGTTAGTTTGACATTTGCAAGCAATTCCGGCGGCTCCCGGCGCCGCGGCAGCGCCCGAGCCCAGGCTGTGCACGGGTGGAGGCGGGAGCAGGACTCCCAGAGGCCGCGAGGGGCCGTGCTCGGGGGTGGCCGTGGTGGCACGGAGAGCACGGCGCACCTGAGCTCGGGGGACGGATCAAAGATGCTCCCGTCTCGACCCTTTCCCCCGCCCCCTGGCACTCCCCCCCGTCCCTCCTTCGGCATGCCCGCCACATCGACGTGGTGCCGCGAGTTTGCAGCGCTGCCGGCTGTGCTGCGGGGGCCCTGCAAAGCAGCTCGCCTCGCCAGGGTCGCACCCAGCTCCACAGCTTGCACCCGGCAGCCGTCCGCCCACTAAAACCTCTGAAACCCGGGGTGGGGTATGAATACGAGTCCTTGTTTCACAAAAGCAGAGACGTCCTTTGACTATCCCGCGGTGCGAGTGCCCCGCCAGCGCCTAGCGTGGCTGCAGGTCTCACAGATGCTGGGAAAGCTCAGATTCATGGACGGCAAGTGGGAGTTGTCCCCCCCAGCTGTCCTAAAGCCGCCTCGCTCGTTCTTTGGCTGCACCCCCGACGGGATCGGGGATCCCCTTACAGTCGCCGCAGGCACTGGGGTGACAGGCTCCCCCCGCCCTTGCCGCGCTCCCTACCCCGCTTTGAGAAACGCCAAGTAGGAGCGAGTCAAAGCACGACCGAGCCGTCAGGACGTGGAGGCAGCCCCCACACAACCACTGCCGAGGCTTTCAGGCACGAAAACACCTCCCGGAGCAAGGCAGGCAAACACATGCGACGGCTCGCAGATTAAGGCGGATTTAATGGAGGATGTGCCATCTAGAAAGGCAAGAGCAGCCGTCTTCTTTCTTCAGTGCGGAGCCTAAAACAAACACGTACAAACGAGAAAACAAAGAGGGGTGGTGAAGGCTGACCTTCCCTCCTACAGCATTCAGGCTCCCCCCCGCCATCCTTTTTGCAGCTTCTCGCGTAACTCACCTCCCTGGCGGCTCTGCTACTTCTTGCTGCAGCTGTGGATCGATTTTCAGCCGGCTGGCAAGGCCCAGTCAGGGATCCGCTGCCAAATTTCGTTCCCTGTTAGGATGCAGCGAGCCCCGTGCCGTTTGGGTATGAGAGACAGCAAAGTGTCCCTGAGAAAAACAAATCTCGATGTAGTTGAGCATAAAACTGGGACTAGTATAAAGGGAGAAAGAACCAAGATTCAAGTCACCGTTTACACCGGTGTTTTGCACGGTTCGGCCGGTGCCGAAGAGGGAGTTGATTTTTTTAAAACACGCGAAGTCCCAGATCCAGAGAAAACATCAAGGCCGGCCGCTCGCATGGCGCTAAGCCCGACTTTGCCTTCACCGTGGAAGAGGGGAACTGGGTGACTGCTGGTCAGGGTGCCGGTGCTTGGTCCTACTCGACATTTGTCCCCGCGGGGTTGCCTCCTTTCCGGCAGCCCCGGTCCCCGCTGTGCTCCGCCGGCCGCGGCAGCCTGAGCGCAACGAACTGCGCGGCCGCGGGGCTGAGATCAAAGGAAGCATGTCCCAATGCAACTCGGGGGTTTGAAAACCATCGTCCAGACAGCACTGTCTAAAATGATTTAGATTAAAAAAAAAAGAAGCAGCCCGGACCAAAGAATTTCCTATTCTCATTACCTCGGGGGAGGCGGGGGCGCCTGAAGCGGACCGAAACTTACAGCCAGAGGCCTTTAACATCGCGGCAGTCGCTTGCAAGTACCTTAAGTGCAGGAGGACGCCGGGCTTGTTCACGGCTCAGCCTCCCCGCGCGTCCCGCAGCCTCCGCCTCTTCCTGGCGGGACCTCGGCACCGCGGGGGAGCGGCGACTCTGCCTTCCCGCGCCGGGCTTGTCCCCGGGCACGAGGCGGGTGCGGCGGCGGTCCCCGGGCTCCGCAGGACTTCAGACACGACGCGACCCCGGCCCCGGCCCCGGCCCCGCCACGACTCCCGCACTCGCGGGGCTGCCGGCGCGGGGGCGCCGATGGTGCGGGGAAGGCCGGGCTCTCACCGCCGGGCCAAGAGTCGCTGCCTCCCGAGCCCCCCCCGCTGTCCGCTGCGGTGCGGGAGCGCGCTCCGCCGGCACCTGCTGCGCCTCCGCCTCCCGGGGCCGGGCCGGGCCCCCGAGCAGCGCGCGCACAGCCCGCCTCTGCCCGTGTCCGCGCGCCGGGCCTGCCCGCAGCCCGCCCCGGCCCCGCCGCCCCTCGCGCCGGCAGCGCCTGTGCGGCCCGGCCCGGCCGGGGCCCCGCCTGGGGGCGGCGCGGGAGGCTCAGGGAGCAGGAGCTGGGCCGGGGCCGGGGCCGGGGGGCAGGGGATGCACTCACCAGAGCCGTCGCCTCCCCGCGCGGGTCCGGCCAGGAGGAAGACACCTGCGGGCGAGACACGCCGTTTAGTCGCTGCTCCGCCCAGGCCCGCAGCGCTGGGGGGGGGCAGCGGTACCCACCGAGGACCAGCAGGACGGGCGACATCGCGGCCGGGCCCCGGCACCTGGGAGAGAGCAGCAAGCTTGGGGCGGGCGAGCGCGGATGGCCGGGGCCGGCCTCGCCGCCCCTCTCCCGCGGGGGACCCGGGCAGGAGCACCCCTGGGCGCCCCGGCGGGACGGGCTGGAGCGGCGGGTGCCGTCGGCGCTGTCCCGGCTGCCTGCCTGCCCTGCCAGGCCGCGCACTGGGGCGGCGGAGGGGCCCGCGCTCGCTTTAAACCCCTCTGCGGGCGCATGAGCACACGGGCTCCCGGCGGCCGGGCCGGGCGCCAGGCTCCCCCCACCGCTGCGGAGCAGGTGCTGCTCTCCCCTCGGCCCCGCCTGCCCCGCATCACAGCAACGAGGCCGCGGGGGTGGGGCGGGGTGAGGCGTCCCCCTTGCAAATCCAGTGGGGGCTCCGGAGTCGCATCGGCCCCCGAGCTCCGCCTCTGCCCAGGACACCCGGGGCTGCTGCGGGGGGGCGGACGCAGCCCCTCCCTCGGCCGGGCGGCTCGCCCCGGGCAGCGGGCAGCGCCGGGCAGCGCAGGCGGGGAGCGGGGCAGCCCTTGTGCCCGTTGCCTGGCCCGTGTGGTGCCCCGGGGCTGTGCGACACGCAGCCCCCGGGGAGAGGACGGGGCCGGGCTGATCTGCGGGCTTTCGTCAGCGCCGGAACATTTCGTGCTGAACCGTTGCAAAAAACAAAAAACCAAACCGAAAACCAGGGCAGGAGGGCTCGGGTTTCTGGACGGCGCCGCAGGAGGGATGCGAGGGGCGTCCTCATTCCCGTGTGCTGCCCCAGCGCTGCGGGCCCGGCCCGATGACACCCCGCAGCAGGCAGATTCAGACCAGACACTGGGAAGAGGCACGTGCGGGCCGATCCCGCTGCCCGTGCACGGGCCGGCAACCCGCCCCCCCGGGGTGTGGTGTGGGGAGCTCGTCCCCTGCTCCCTCCCCGCTCTGGTGCTGGGCCGGGGCCACGCGTTAGGCTCTTGCCGAGCCCGCACTGACAGCGCGGAGCCGTGCAGCGCGCCGGCCGCAGGCGGTGATGGCGAGGGCTGCCGCGCAGGGCGGGCCCCAAATCCATACCACCGCCCTTTACACATCTGTCAGTCCCGGCACAGCTGAATGTTAGGCAAGGCTACCCGAGCCGATCCGCTCTTGGAGGCCGAGGGATAAATGCTTCGTCTGCCAGCTGGTCCCTTGAAATGAACTCTGTCGGCTGCCAAAGCATGGGGCCTCGTCCACCTGCTCGGACCACTCCAGAGAGGCGCTCTGCCGGCAGGAAGCAGACCGGAGGTGGGGAAGCAGAGCGATTCACCCCACAGCTCAGTCCCTCCCACGGGAGCGGGCTAAAAACGAGAGCTTGCTTGCAGGAGGCAGTGCGGCTGGGCAAACCGGGGCAGGGCCCCTCCGGCAGCTCGGGCTCTCGCTGCATAGGTGTGGTGGGCGACAAGGGCTGGGGGTCTCTTTCAAATCAAGGCATCGGTTTGAGAGATGCCTCCTTGCACACCATGCAGGTGGGTGTCTTCTTTCTCACACGAGGAATCAAATAGTTAACAGTGGTGACACCAAAGCCATCAGCAGGGGCTACCTGACCTAACCTCTCCCTGCAAAGGTTGGAGCAGTGCCCATCTCTCAGAGGCACTTCCCAGGCTCTCTGCTGATTCCCACGACACAGCACACATTTCTGAGGTTTGCTTCACAACCCTAATAGCTAGGGACTCTTTTTTTGGTTGTTGTGGTTAATTAAAGCTGAGTTTCTGGAAAATAGGAGATGGAGGTTTATTTCTAGTCTCTGGCTGCAAGGCTGCTGACCTAATGTCCGTAGTGATATAGGTCTCTTTCCTTCTGCTTTCTTTTCTCTGGCTCCCCTTTCTTTGTCTGTCCGGTTGTTTACTGAAATCAATGGAAAGTTTGTGTAAAGATCAAGGGTAGAAAAAGACACTGATATACATAGGTATTAACTAAACTGTCATCCTGATTTACTATTTCTTCAGTTCCCTGTTGCATTCAGCATCATTCACTGGGAAAACAAGCTCATTCACCTTTCTTCCTCTGTTTTGCTGCTGCTCTTTACAATCCTCCTTCCTCTAGTTCTCTTCTCTTTTCCTTTCTTGTCTCTTCATTTCTTTTCCTGCAGCATTTTCCATTTCTTACTCTTTCCAATTCATTCATTACAATGCTCAGTGGTAAAATGATTCGTGCTGTCATTTAAACATCATCTTTAGGCTTTAGCTTTAATGTGTCCATGCCTTTCAAAGCTAGGAAGGAGGTGGCTGGAAGTACTAGGGAGGTGATAAAGGTTTGACCATGATAATGAGAAATGGTCACAGATGGAGACTGCACCATTTCATGCTGAAGTAACGGAGCATCAGCAAAGACACAGATATGGCCCCCACTCCATTACTAGGTCCCCCAAAAGTGGCTTCACATAAGGTGAATGTGTAGTGGCCCTACAAGGGCAAATCATTTACTGGGACCTCTGGGGGCGTTAGTCTTGGTGCCACAATTGGCTGTAAGAATTCCTCTGAATGTAGCAAAGACTGGCAGCCTTTTTGTTGCTGTATTATAATATTTCAGCCTTGTTTTTTCAGAAATCACATGTCTTCCTGTCCCTTATGAAATGCTGGTGCCAATGTCAGCCCTACATTGGAAAACTTTATTTCCTCAAATGCTGCCTAAGGAGCACTTGGAGTTTTGACTGACTGCTGGCCAGTTACTTGGAAGACATGTAAATGTTACGGCCGTTCACTTTTGGCTTCTAATTCTTAAGCTATTTACAATATTCTGATGCCAACAATCTGCCATTTTGTCAAAGTGCAGGTATTTTGGTACCTAACTTTTATGTGTTTGGCCTCCCGAGTGAAATCCAGAGCCCTAAGGGGGTCTGTGTCCCTTACACAGCACATGAGGAGAGCTTAGCACTTCTGCAGGAGACCTGAATATATTTTAAATTCTGTCCTTTAGGAACTCCACGCAGGGCTGCCAGGAGGTGCCTCTCTCATCTCCATATCCAGTGTCACAGAGGTTTAGGGCTGGAAGATCGTCAGGTCCAGACCCTCTGTTCTAGGCAGGAAAGGCTGCTGGGGTCAAATAACTCCAGCAAGGGATGCATCCAGTCTCCTGAGTCTTTCCTGAAGCGAAGTGCATTTATTTTAAGGAAATGAGCAGGGCTTACTCCTTTCATTAAAAACGTGGTTAGAGAACCTCCTTCTATGTAATAGTCTAGTAGTTAGAACAGTCACCCTGGCTGTGTGAGATCTAGCTTCAATTCCCTCCTTGGCTTAAAGGGGCTGAACTCACACCTCCACATACAGATCTGCTAGGATACAAGCCACCTGGGTTTAGGGCCACTGCTGAAGCAATGCTACTATGCATCAAAGACTGTCCGGGGAAGAGAGAAGCTGAGAATTACCAGCTCTGTAGCTTAGTGAGGAAGGAAAAGACCTGGGTTTTGGTTTATGTTCTGGTGCCGGATCATATATTTTATATTAAATAGTCATTAGATAAAGTCAAAAAAGTACAGTCCTAGGAGTAGTCATAGGAGTGTAACGGGGATTGCCTCCACCCCAAAAGGGAGTGTTCTTTAGTTAAAGTCCCTCCTCTGTCTCAGGTCAGGGCACTCAGCCGGTAGAAGAGGTGGAGCTGAATCTCCTGAGGCAGAGGAGGTACATGAAACTATACTCATTAGGTTTTTGAAAAAAAGTACACCACTGGCTGCATTTTAAAAGAGAGAGCTGGCCACCATGGCATTTTGTGTGGAGCCTGAGCCTGAGCTGGAGCCTGTTGTGAGATAAGGGTGGCCCAAGTTCCTCAGGGAAGACAGGTAAAGGAACTTGTCATTTCTGGAGCCGAGTCAGGCTTAGGCATCAGGAGCTGATCTGCTTGGCTCTGTTTAAACAAGGACCGCTGTGGGAATGAGCTGGAGTAGGACTTCCAGGTGCCTAAGGAACTGTCAAGTAAAAATTTACCAAGTACAATAACTGTAGAGTGAGTAGGCAGCTAAACAGAAATCTTCAGGATGGCAGCTTTGGACTTGGATGCCTAAATTCTGGTGAGTTCCAATGTAGCGGCCTAGGCAAGTTCTCTTTTGGGTCTAGTTCTTAGGAAATATGCTCCAGGAGACAAATGCATGTAAAAGAATTACTGCAAATTGTCATTTCATTTAATTTGCCTTGTATTTTTCAACATTTCCTTAACCTGATTAGCTGAAACTGTCAGCTCAACCAGGTCCTTTCAAACTGCAGGAAAATGTCCAGTCTTTGCCCTGTTGCTAGAAATGTCTGAATATCGCATATTAATTATCAACACTAGCAGCAGGCATCTACTAATGAAATACATATCTATTGCATGTGCCTGTGTGGAATTAGAGAAGCACCATAGGCCAGGAGATAGGCATCAGGAAAACCTGAGTTTAATTGTAGTCTCCGCACTTACCAGCTGCCTGGCATTAAGAAATCATTCAACTTTTCAGTGTCCCGGTTTTTTGATCCATAAAATGAAGTAATCAAGTAATCATCCTTCATGATCAGATGAAAAGTGCTATGTAAGAGCTAAGTATTATTATTGTTATATTCCTATAGATAATTACCTTTATGTGCTTTGCTGTAGTAATAAGAGCAAAATACAGATGCAGGCTAGAATAATAAGAATAAAAAGAGACTAAATCTTAGTTTTATAACTGCTTTATCAAGGATTAAATGAAAGCTTTAACAGCTGGAGACATGTAAAGGAGCCTGATTTGCAGAGAGCTGGAAATTTGCTTTTAGAAATTTAAGATGTCTGAAATTGGGCACCCAAGCTCACTGCTCACTTTTGGCAATCTTGGTCATTTTTAAATGAGAAACATTGTATTTTTTTTAGATATGCAGACTTTTCTGTCAAAAATAATGCTGTGTTTTTCCAACCATTTTGAAAATATTTTTCACAGAAACATCAAGGGTTTTTATATAATTAGAAAAGACAAGGATGGGGCCCCACTTCCTGGTGCAACACACTTGCTTTTCTGTTTCATTTTAGAGAGCAATCACACTGTATGTAGGAATGAACTGCCAACTGATGGAGGATAATTTGTGGTGTTGACAAGCTGGGCTTTTGGAGCAGAGGCTCCTTGGTGTGCTTTGTGGAAATAAATTGTGACCCAGCCACTTTAAATCCCATTCCTGCAGCTGTCATCATAGCCCATCTCTGCTCAATCAGTAGGTATGCTCTCCCATTTCAAGAGTTCAGCAGAAGCTTAGATATATATATGGATTCAGGTGAGTAATGTGCATTATTCTGCTTCCTATAAACATTATGCTAGTCCTGAGCAGCAAGTGCCCTGTCAGAGCCTGACTCCAGGATTACTGCTGTTTCTGTCTGTGAACATGCTGTTTCTTCCACTTCTTTAGTAATGGTCATCTGCACATTTTGAGGATAATCCAAGGGACCACACATGCACCCATACACGCACCCTTCAATAGTCATTTTTAAAAGAAGGACTTTTCTGACAGCTTAGGAAAAGAAAGGTGAAAAGGAAATTCATCAAGTTTAATCTTTCATTATGGAGCAGGATTTCAGAAAAGAAATGCTAAACAGCACATACTAGATTAGAACTTGGATAGCTACTTTTCCTTTTGTCTCCTGAAAGGGGAAATATGGGGACAAGTAAAGATAAATGAGAAACATGAAACATATAACATGTAAAGGGCTATAGTAGCAAAGATGCATTTTCATTAAAGTAATGAAATCATCCTCAGGTCACCAGAAATAAAGCAAATGGCTGAACACTGAAAAAATAAATTACTAGTAACTTATGAAAATTATTAAATTACTAGTCACTTTGGGTCCAAATATTTCATAAAAAATTAACAACAATACAAAATAATGAAAATATTATTGGAGCAGTCTATTTGCTGAAGGAAGAATCAATGACAATTTATAGGGTGATTTATTATTTAATAATTTACAGAAATGAATGAACAGAGGGCATATATTTATGAATTATTTATCAACTGTTAGAAACATATTAGTCAAATCCAGCTATTCTGTTTGACTGTTTCTAATAATGAAAAATAATTTTACTTGCAAGATCAAATACCTTTGAATAATTCAAAGAGAAAAATAGCTTATTGATGCCTCTTTGTATACAATTTTATTTTTTAATTACAGTTGAGATTTTGGTGGTACTCAGATGTTTCAGTAAGAATCCTGATTCTGCTCAGTACCTTAGGAGCTCATTGAATTACAAGAGTTTACAGGCTGATTGAGAAGCTGTTGGGTACCTTTTTTGGCAGAGCTGTCTGTGAACTGGATTGCAAGACTTCAAGGCATGATATCTGGCTTCTGTTTCTGCCTATTCCCAATTTGCCTGCTAGCTCTGGATATTTTGGAAGTATTTTATATTTTTCTGGTTGCCTGATTTCTGCTTTGCAGTTTAATTTGTACCCAAGAAAGTGCAAGTATGAATCACTTTGGTTTGGATCCATCTTATAGAGGCCAATAGGAGTTTGTCCATTATTTTTTAATCAGGCCCTTTAGCCTCCCTGTTCTTAAACAGCCCTCCCTCTTCAGAAAAAAGGGCACTTTATGGATTTGCAAGTGTGTGTATTTCTCAATAATTGCTATTCTCCTTAGTGATGACTTCCACTCTGTCCTTTTAGTTATTATTATAATCCATTTTATATCATGGCAAATATCTACCATTGTACTAAAAAAAGCAGAGTATGTACTGAATAAAACAACAAAATGCAGTACTGGTGCTGTAGAAAATGCAAAGATCCAGTGGCTACATTTTAAATGCACATTGGCCAGGCAAATGGTACAGTTGAAGGTAAATTGCGTTTTTCCTCTTTTTGATGGCAGTTGGGAGTGCAGATGTCTTCATTTTCCATGAATGGGGAGAGGAACTGTGGACAACAGGTAGCCAAAGAGAGTTCTAACCTGTGGAAAAACAGGTGGCTGTCTAGGATGGCAGACTATTTAAAGGCTGTTAATTTTCATGGGAATTGCAGGCAGAGAGGTTGACATTTTCAAGGTCACCTAGAGCAATACTGCCTGTTTCCCCTTCTTTTCAGGAATCAACTTATCGTATGGCATATTGTCATATTATTATTTTTGGCTTTCATCAGGCCTCTTATGCTGCTAAGTCTACATCTCAATATGCACCTGCAGTATAAGTGTGTGTGGAATGGTACTAGGACAAAATGGTCCACCTATCTTTAAGAGACTATACATTTGAAAGGGAGGAGAGACATACCACTTCAGATTGCTAGCTGCATCTTTGTGTCCAAAACTGGATATAACTCTGAATTAATAGATCTTCAGCTATACTACAGTTATAATCCACTTGAAGAAACAGGTTTCAACATAATCTAAAATTTCTGTGAGGATGGGTTCTAATATTACTTCCTAACTAGCTAAAGTTTTGGACTGCCCAGGTGTTCAACATATTTACAGATGTGTCCTATCTGTGTAACATTTAAGTAAATGTTTCATCTTTGTTGTAACAGTGTCTTCTGACTTCGCTATAGCATTTTAATGATTTCAAAAGCACCTATTAATGTAGGCCTTGTATATATTTTTATACTGCCAATAATAATTGATAATTATTGACTTCTCTTATTATAAATGATAGAATAATTGATTTCTCTGATAACTAACATTTTTGTCACTGCCTATTTTGGAAACATGTTTCCTATTTAAATTCTGGTGACAATGCAAGAGAGCATGGTCTGTTTTTCCCCCTAAAAATTCTCCTTGTGCTCTCATCTCTATTTGCTTGTTTTATTTTGTCTTCTATGTGAATAGTAATCTGTCTGAGGTAGAGTCTGTGCTTTTTATATGTTTAAATAAGCCTGTCATATGGAATGGATTCCTAAAGCTTACTAAAACAATGATTAACCTAAGGGGCCTTTTGCCTTCAGGGAGTAATAAGCCCAGGCACCTGAGTTGTCTATCCAATGTAGCGAAGCTGAGTAAAGTTATCACAGAACAGCATGTTCCCTGATTTAACAAGGACCATGATTGGGTTTTGAGTAGGAGGGCTTGTCTGAGAAGTATACAACTCCCATCCAGAGAGTGGAAACTTCTGGACTTTTAAATGCAGAGTCATAGTGCTAGTTCCTGGCCATGTCATGAGATGCTGACTGAGCAGTCATTTAGTGCTTGTATAAACAAGTACTAAATGACTGTGTAGTAACCTGAGTTACTGAGCAGTAGAGCCAACAGACATCTTTTTTGTGATGCTACTGCGCAGTAACCTAATACTACTGTAAAGTAGTGTCATGTCACTACTGTGGCATGAAGCTACTATGCAGTAGTATCAGGCTAAAGCACAGTTAGCATCTTCTGTAGACGCAGCCACTGTATGGTAACCAGGTCTACTAACTCTCAAAACTTGACTTGGGATGAGGTCTCAGGTGGGAGATTGGGTTTTCTAAGAGAGAGTTTTGGGTTCATTACTCGCATATCAAAACCAAAAGTCTATCCCATGTGCTGTACTGAAGAACTATATGTAGATGTCACATGGGCCTCTTGTATTGCAGAAGAGATGGAAGGAGACAAAACTAATACAGAGAGAAGACTGCTGAAGCATAGAAAGAATTATGACCAAACATCTCCTTGACTAACCTGATGTATCAAACCAAATCTGTGACTGGTGCTGAACTGGAAAACATCTAAAGGAAAATTTATCAAAACACCTGAAGGGCAAAGTTGTCTGAATGAAGACAAACCCTCGTGACCCCTACAGCCTGACAGTGTCTGCCCAGCTACCAAAGAACAAGACAATATCCAACTGATTACTTCTGATGCACAATACAGGGAGCATGGAAAAAGGCAAAGGCAATTTGATGCCTTTTTAAAATTCCAATATGAAGAGTTTTATCTGAGGAACAGAGCTCCCATTCCATATCTTCCATGTGTGGAAGTGTATGGTAAAAAAGCACATTGTGCTGAGTGAGAAATTGTCATCCAGAGTACCATTTCATGTACTTGTGCTGTTATAATTAGGGACCTACTCAATTCAGGATTTTGTGGAAATTGCAAAATCAGGCACTGTCTGCAAAAACAGGCAATGTCTGTGAAAACTGCAAAAAAACCGATCAAACAAACAAACCAGAAAAACTTGCTATAAAAAATGCTAGCTCCCCAGTAGAAGCCAGAGGTCCTCATGGGCACTGCAGGCTGGCTGCGCAGCCTGCTAATGGTGGGCACCACTGACCCATCCAAGATGGTGGTCATCCCAGCCTCTCACCACTGATTAGATGAGTGGGATGTAGGATTGAGCTCTAAAAGTATCTATTTTCTATTGTTTTAAGCTCTCTATTGTTGTTTTCTCTCTCTCTTCGAATCGATTGTAATAAGTTGCACCTAAATCTTGGGAAGATCACTCCATGGAGGGAAAATAATTTATTTTTTTGGCTTGGTAATAGGGAGAGGGTAATTCCTAAAAATCATTGCAAATAGGTGTGGGTAGGGGGAGGGGTGGGAGGGATTGGAGGGGAGGATAGTTGAGGGGGATCGTGGGGGGGTGGGAGGGATTAGAGGGGGGATTGGCAGTATTGTGGGGGGGATAGTGGAGTCCTTGGGAGGCTCTGGGAGGATTGTGGGCCTAGCAGAGTCTTGGGAGGGGGGGAGGTTAGTGGGCTTGGGGGGCTAGTGGGCTCCATGGAGGGCTTGGGGGAAGCGGGTGTTTGGCAGGATTGGAGAGCCTCTCTGATGCTCTGATTTGACTTCCCCAACTGTTTTTAACCCCTCTGATCCCACCAAACTGTTCTCAGTGCTGGTTTTACTGACATTTACTAGTGCCAGGAGCCTGATCCTAATAAGTTGGGGTTGGGAGAGGGGAGGATGTATGTGGGAGGTAGCAGCTCTGCAGGGGAGATTGGCAGGAATGAGGGGCTAGCAGCTCCATGGAGGGGAATTGGTGGGGTCCATGGGGTGTGGTGGGATCAGACTGGCCATTTTTTAACTGATCTAACCTTCAGGGAATGTCTGTACAGTTCAGAATTTAGAGTGACTTAACTAGGGATCTATGTGTAAGGTCTGCATTAGGGCTGTGCGAAGCTTTGGTCCCTGATTCAATTGGATGGAAATTCAGCCTGATTTGGTGACCGAATCTCTGAATCTGAATCAAATCACAGGACCCTTTAATTTCTCTGAATCGAATTGGAACCCTCTGAATCAACTCGGAGAGATTTGGAAAGATTCGGCGGTTTGGACATAAACACAGCTTTAAATGTTTTTTTCTACATACCTCCAGGTAGCAGGCGGTCATGAATGCTGCAATGCTGGGGTGCATGGAGTGTCCCACAGAAGCACATGGGGGCCCACCAGCATGCTTGGCAGCAGACCCGGAAGTGGACTGGAAGTACTTCTGGTTCTGTTTCCTTTTAGGACCAGGTGACAAAGTCCTTGGATGAAGTGGCTGTCATCTACCTGGACTTCAAGAAGGCTTTTGATACTGTTTCTCACCCATTCTCATAAAAAAACACTAAGTGACTGCAGCACTGATCCTTACACAGTCAGGTGGGTGGCAAATTGGCTCAATGGTCGTACTCAGAGAGTGGTGATGGACAGGTCATTTTTGACCCAAAGGTTGTGGGCAGTGGAGTTCCTCAGGGCTCGGTCCTTAGGCCTGTGCTATTCAACATCGTTATCAGCAACTTGGAGGTGGGCATCAAAAGCATGCTGTCCAAACTCATTGGTGACACAAAGATGTGGGGAGAGGTGAGCACACTGGAGGGGAGGGACAGAATCCAGCTAGATCTAGACAGGTTACAGGGGTGGGCAGATGTCTGCATTGAATTCCATTCTATTCTCAAGTGCAGGGTGCTGCGTCTAGGGGGACGGAACCAGCGACACACCTATAGGTTGGGGAACACCCTTCGCAACAACACAGTGGCTGAAAAGGATCTTGGTGTCATTGTTGATTTCAGGATGGACATGAGCCGCCACTGCGAGGAAGAGGTCAGTAAGGCTAAACACACCTTGTGCATCTACAGATGCATCACAAGCAGGTCCAGGGAGGTGTTCCTTCTCCTCTATGCTGTGCTGGTCAGGTCACAGTTGGAGTTCTGCATCCAGTTCTGGGCTCTGCTCTTCAAGAGGGATGTGGCCTTGAGAGGGTCCAGAGGAGGGCCACTCACATGGTCAGGGGGCAGCAGGCCAGGCCTACAAAGCTAGACTAAAGGGCCTGAATCTATTCAGTCTCCACAAGAGAAGACTGGGAGGGGATCTCAGTAGGGGGACCAGCGGAAAATAGGTGAGGCTCTGTTCTCCCAGGCACCACCTGGGATAATAAGGAATAATGGCCACAAATAGATTGAGAGCAGATATTGGGAGCTATTAATCTACGGTTAGGGCTGCCAGGCTCTGGAATGGGCTCCCGAGGGAGGTGGTGCTCTCCCCTACCTTAGGGGTCTTCAAGAGGAGGTTGGATAGATATCTGACTGGGGTATTATGATCCCAGCACTTGTTCCTGCCCAGGGCAGGGGGTTGGACTTGATGATCTGTTCAGGTCCCTTCCGACGCTAGAAACTATGAAACTGCTATTATGCTTATATATCCTGGCATGAGCTGCTTGGTCTTGAAGTTCTAAGTGCTGAAATCTGTTTTGAAATGCATGGACTACAACAGTCTGCTCCCTGGGCAGCAGCAGTGGCCAGGCCAGCTGAGATGGCAGTTCTTGTGTCCCATCTGTGGAAGAGCTGGGGAGAGGCTCTTAGGTTCTTTTTTATGCACAGCCTTGGGGGATGGGTCATGAACCAGTCATGGATTTGGAGAAATAAAGATTTTATTACTTTCACTAGGTAAGGGTAAGGTCCGCTGGGTCACAAGGTTCAGGTCCACTCCCTTGCTTTCAAGGCTACTGATTGGGTGCCTTGGGGTGGCTGAGTGGAGCCTTAGTCCCAGACCTGGTCAGCAGTTCATTTGACAGACTACAAGATAAACATATATCTGATTATATTGCCTGTTAACTATTTATAAAGCTAGCAGTTAAAAAGCAGATATAACTAACAAAAGGTGGATATAACTAATTTACCAACAGGGTCATGCACAATACACTACCAAACAAGCTAGCCAAAGCATTGACATTTCCGAGCATTTTCCGTGGAGGCCTTTGAGACGTCTTCTCGAGAGAAGGGGAGAGCGGCTATTCGGGTGATCAGTCCCATTGCCCTTGTGGCGCTTAGTTTCTGTATTTCGTGTTTGTTCTCTCTCCAACGTGGCAGTACTTGTGTCAGTGTTTTATACTTTGTTTTAGCCAATTATCTTTTGAACTTGCGTTAGCTCCTTGTACGGTTGTGTATATTTTGTATTTCCGAGCACGACTGCAAATGTCCGCTTTTCACCCCAGCTTCCTGGTGCAGAAGTTGACTCAGAAGCTGATGTGTGTTGTGCACAGCTTAGCATGGACGCGCTGGAGCAGCCTGGCCATTCATTCGGGCTTTTTAGTGCAACACCATCTATGTGAGTGCCTAAGGCTGGTGTCCTGGTTGCCTACCTGTCATTACACTACTGTATGGAGGACTGTTATTAGACAGTTACAGCAGTTCCAGAGAAAAACTATTTGCCTGAGTACCCGGAATGGGATGGAAGACAGATATTCTCAGTTATTTTATTATTTTTTAAATTAAAGAAAAGTTTCATTTTAATGGCAGATATTAATTTGACATCAATCATTTACCTCAAGGTGATCATAGAATCCAGTCCTGAGGTCAACATGAATTTTGATTAAGCACTGTAGGATGGATCCCAAAGTTTTTCTGGGCCAGTAGCAGGACTGTTGAGTAGAATAGATTCATCTACAATTAACACATGTGGGCCCGGTTTTTCAATGGCTAAAGAATTCCAATTTTTCATCTGCCAGTGGCAGGGCCAGCACTTTTTTCCTGTGGCTTTGGCTCTTCAAAGTATCAGCTTTTACGAGTAGCAGTTAGTTTTATTGCAATGATACGACCTATTGCTCCAGCTTTGTCAAATTTGTTCACAAGAACAGTTCGTCACATTAATTTTTGCTGTTTGTATCACACAATATGTCCACAAAAACTGCTACATGATGTGGGGGATAATTTATTGCAGGTGCCTCCTGCTGGGAAGACTTGTTTTTAAATGTGTAAATGTTAATTTCTTTTTACCCTTAACAAATGAACTTTTTTTTAAATAGCCCCAAAGAATACATTTACCATGTGCTCAGTAATAGGCATATACATCAGTTTTCTGTATGCTAAACTGGAACGTGTTCCAGGAAATGACACTGCTAGCAGAATAAGCAAATGTTATTGTAAAACAAAACTGTTTTCCCCATCCCACAGAAAGTTACCACGTGCATTTTTTTGAAAGAGATACGATTATGGGATCTGTCCAGCAGTACTTTTTAAGGAAAACCCTACTATAAATGTTAGAATTTTTCTCTGGTGAGGTTTGTAAGATCTGGTTTGAGGTCAATATAATAAACAATATAGATAGGGTTATAATAAATGTTGCAGAACTAAAAATCAAGACACACAAATTCATGAAGTATTTTTTTAAGCTCTGTCTAGTGTAAAAACGTTTTTAAAAGACCACCAACAAATACATCACACATAACAGGGGACTACTAAATTCAAGGTGGCTGCTGCTGATTTCATGGGCAGACTGTGGGCCAGGCAGCCATTTTTGTGGGTGGAGTGTGCTGACCATCCCCCCAGTGGGCCAAGGGGACCTGGTGACCCTGACCCTCACTGCTGATTGGTTTGAGGGCTGTCTGTCTTAGGGCCCCACCCTTTGCTGCTGATTGGCTATGAGGGCTGTCTCTCATGTGGCCTTGGCCCTTGCCACCAATTGGTGGCAAAGGATGGGGCTGTATGATGGACAGCCCTTGCAGCCACTCAGCAGTGAGGAGTGGGGGCAGCAGCCATCTTGCCATGTTGGCAGTCCCTTTCCCCTCTCCCCCCCTCAGTGGGTTATGCAGCAAGGCCACAGTGTCCACTAGGACTACTGGCTCCTTGGAGGGAGCCAGCATTTTATTTTCAGCAATTTTTTTTTTTTAAGGGAACCTGCCAAAAGTGTGGAGGATGTGCTTTTTTGCAGGGCCTGCCTGAAATTGCAGTTTCCATGAAAATTGTGAAGTCATGATTTCAGTAGGTCCTTACACATGAACACTCCTTTTTTGCAAAATAAATTTTGCAGTATTGCACAAATGGATGAGAATCTGCATGTGGTGCCTACTATGAGAAGCAACGAAACTGCTATTGCTGTCCAATCTGAGAGAAATGAAGAAAGTAACAATTACCAAATAAAGAAACAATTTAGCTTTTATAAGCCAGTTTTCCTAACGAAAGGGGCTATTAGGAATTAAAGGGGGTCTTTTCTCGCTTAATAACAGTGGATGTCGCTACATGAGACACTTACTGTGGAATTGCCTAATTAGCTGAACAGTAAATGTCTCAGTGTCTATATGTGTGGCCCTATTAGGCCACAGGAAAATAATAAACGTCACAGTAGGTTAGTCCTTTGAAATACAAGTACTATCCTACTGCAGAGTTTTTCATGCTCATCAGTGCACGTGTAAATGTTGACCTGGCTGACTGGGGCACAAGGATGTTTCAGTGCAGGGGCTGCTTGCCAGCTAGCCCTACACCAGAGCCCCTCATGCCCTATCCCCCTGCTCTGTAGCATGTTGACCTGGGTCGAAACAGCCCCAGGCTGGCAGGCTGACCCCCAGGACCCCATGCGAGCTGGGGCTGCTCTGCCTTGGTTCAATGTGCTGCAGTCCCAGATGTATATGTAAAGGCAGTGCCCAGGAGCAATAAACCCTGGTGCTATGTACCAGAGTTTATTGCTTCGCCTTATTATGCACATTTAGCCATGCCCAGTGTGATTTTAACTAAGGCCAAGCAAAAGAGAGTTTATTCCTCAAGAAGCATTTAAAAGGTCTACAAAAGTTTCCTAGGCCAAACAGATCAATGACGACAGCATTATGACCAGTGAATATTGTATTTCAGAAGATTTTAGTAATGCAGTTGGGTCTCTGAGATGTATGGCAGTAGTATAGAAAGTTAGGTCTGAAATCTTATCTAAAAATGAAAAGAAAGTTACTGAAGCATTCAAATTTTGCAACTTTGACTCGCATTGAGTAGTATTATTCACATCAGTTATCCCACACTTTTTATGAATAAGTACTATTCCATGTGAGTAAGCATCTATAAATCAGGATGCTTACTAAGTCCCTGCTTCTTAAAAAAAGAGGTCACATGGATGCCAGTATTTACTAGTATGTTGGCGCAGGTTAGAGATGGCAAGTACTTGTTCTTGGACATGAAATAACAAAAAGTGAAGCAACTCTTTCACTAAGAGAGGATTGATCTCTTCGTCACAGCAGGAATGTACACAGAGCCACATCTAACTGCTGTTTTGCTACGTTTCCAGAGAAAAACAGTCTGATCGTTAAAAGAAGAAAAAGGAAAGAAATCAGCCACAACAAACACATTGTGCTGCAGCTGTCCCTGCTTGCAGGGTTCCCAATTTCCTCTCAGATATCTCTCTTTCATTTCTTGTTAAAGGATCATTTTTCATTGTGAACAAATACTTATTACAGTTACTTTCTCCTGTGCCTTTAAGAACAGGTAAATCTCTTCCATTTGTAGCCTTGCTCAGTCAAGTGTCATCAAAAAGCTCTGTCATCAATCTGTGTTCATATGCATCTTTCACTCTATATAGATGATCCAAAGTGATTAAAAAGCAAGAAGTGAACTTCTGGTGATCTGAGGCATGTGTAGGAAAACAGCTGTGGTGCACTCTTCCATGGCACGTGTACATCATGGCCTCATCCTTCTTGTGATCTTGCGAAGGGAATGCTGATTATGACACTATTGCTCTCTCACTGCCACTCTGACAGTGGTATGCAAAGCAGCTTCTTGCTTCTGTGTTCAGTATGATTTCATACCTCCTCTAGGAAATGAGGTGACTTTTTCTATTGAGAGTTGAAAGGCTAATAGTATGGGAGCCTCCTGGAAAGAACTTCCATGCTGTAGGAGAAGAGCAGAAGATTGAGAGAAAGGGCATGGCATTTTGGAAAAATCGAGATGAATTTATATGCATTTTCAAACCAATTGTTAGGGGTAAGGAAAGTAAAAAGGAGGCTATATCATACGCATGTTTCTGCATAGTAAACATTACAAGTGAACATCCTGTGGTGGTTGGAAGACATTTTCCTGGCATATGTAGGAAACTTTTTCCCAGTGCATGTAGCATGGGTGTCTCGGAAGTTGGATAATTTAATGGATTTCATAGATTCATCATAGAATCAATGAGTCAGAAGGGACCTAGACAGATTATCTAGTCTGACCCCCTGCCATGGGCAGGAAGGAGCACTGGGAGTGGCAGATTTCGTAGACATTAGGGCTGGAAAGGATTTCAGAAGATCTTCAAGTCCTGCCCCCTGCCCCAGGGGCAGGAGGTCAGCAGGGTCACAGGATGAAAAAACTGATAAAGTGTGGTGGGATAGGAGCTTTCATAATGAAGGGGCAAGTGATGGGCAGACAGAGGTGGATGTCATGTATTTCTGTGATGCTGACAGGAGAAGCAGCACACAATGAACATGTATATGTTTGGTGGTTGGAGCTGGAAAAGGGTGAATTAGGGTAACTGAGAAGGAATGGGGAAAAAAGACTACATGATGCAAGGAAGTTGGAAGTATCGGGGCAGGAATGAAGAAAAAGGGCAAATGGAGCAAGGCAGAATGAAGAGAGAATTTTTGGGTTTAAGGTTGCTTCTCAGTGGGCACACCTACATGTGCTTTTACATTCACCTAAACTTAATGTACATTTGCCTAATGCTCATTAAGGTGATTTAGGTGCACATCTACACGTACATATTCTAAGGCACATTAACACAGTATATGGACTGACTTAGGACTAAAGTTAGTTCCAAGTTAGTTGACAAACAGAGTTAATGTGCCTTAGCAAGTCTACACGTGCATTAAGGTGCTTTAGCTATTCATGCCTAACTTTGATACCTGCTTTTGCAGGTATCATATTTAGGTGTGACTAGCCTAACATCACCATTTTAAGGCTCATGAATGGTGCACACACGTAGACCCGTGCACTTAATGTGCCTTAAAATGGCTAATGTGCCTTAAATTGGCACGTGCAGACATGCTTAGTGCCATGTCAAATAAGCATTGTTTTTTTTAATTGCTTGTGGCATTTCCAAATCAAGCTGGGGGCTGACTGGCTGGGCAGCAACTCTGCAGAAAAGGACCTGGGGGTTACAGTAGACAGTAAGCTAAATATAAAGATACAGTGTGCCCTTGTTGCAAAGAAGGCTAATGGCATACTGGGTTGCACTGATATGTGTGTTGCCAGCAGGTCAAGGGAAGTGGTTATTCCCCTCTATTCAGCACTGGTGAGGCCACATCTGGAGTACTGTGTTCAGTTTTGGGCTCCCCCACTACAGAAAGGATTTAATTACAGCCTTCAACTACCTGAAATGAGGTTCGAAAGAGGACAGAGCTAAACTGTTTTCAGTGGTGGCAGATGACAGAACAAGGACAACAGTCTCCAGCTGCAGCAAGGGAAGTTTAGGTTAGATATTAGGAAGAATTTTCTTACTAGGAGGGTAGTAAAATGCTGGAACAGGTTACCCAGAGAGGTGGTGGGATCTCCATCCTTGGAGGCTTTTAAGAGCTGGCTAGAGGAGCAAAGAATAGCTGATTTCTGGAAAAGGAAATCATGGGCTTTTCCATCAACAAGAGAAAGAAGAGGACAGATTAAGAAATAGTTTTCATTCTTATCTTTCATTATTTGCACACACACTCCTCCTCTTCAATTGTTGCATATATACCCTACACTTCTCAAGTAAGGCTTCATTCTCTTGCTTTTCATCACCAGGCTTCCCTGCACATTCCTTCAGGGTAATGTGGCTTCTGTTTTGTTTACACATACTTTTCCTTTTATTTCCAATGTATTGACATTTCCTTCCTATAATTTAGATACTAGTGTTGACTGATACCATTTCCAAAAATGTAGGCACAAAGTCAATGAATTACTGACATTGGAAGCAGGTACTTTTGGTGACAATATCTGCCATGCAGTTCATTGGAAGAAACTGCTTGTATGAATGTCACTGATACTTGGCTTTGCCTGAATAATTTAGATGAAATCCAGTTTAGTTAGTGTACTTGAAGTGTATATAGCATGCTTGGCTTTTGGAGCTTGGGTTGAGTCCCAGGCTTGAAATCTTGCTGTTTTGATTGGTGGAGCTCATCCACCAATCAGGAGGCAGCAAGAGGAGTTAAGTCACACCCTTCTCCTGAGGAGAGGGGGAGAGGAGTCCCGCCTCTCCTGCTGGACCTGATTGAAGACTGTAGCATTCAGGTCTGGAAGCCTTTGGGGTGCAGCCCTGGAGCATATAAAAGAGCTGCATGCCCAGCATGGGGGAAACACAGCCAGGAGAGAGAAGAGTGTGGCTTAGAGCTGAGGAGAGCTGCTCAGCAGGGCGCAATAGTAGCCCAGAAGTGCCCCTGAAGACTTCCATCAGCAGGGAATGGCGGATGGCTCCAGCAGCTAGGCTCTTGGTGTGCAGCACAGCACATGGTGTCCAGACCCTGGGAGCTGTGTGAGGTGGCTCGGGTCTGCAACCTCTGGCATGCGGCCAGAGACAGTGCACAGGACGGTGCATGGGGTAGGATCTTTGGAGCACTTGGGCGGCTCAGGTCCTCAACCCTCAGAACGAGGCTAGGAGCTCGGTGCAGGAGGTGCTGCATGGAGGGTCCAGGAGTGGACCGAGCCTGGTGCTGTACGAGGAAGCCCAGGCCTCCAACCCATAGCAAAAGGTTAAGTCCAGGGAGCCAGATGGTGATTGGGCTACTGAGCCAGCAGACAAGGCCAAGCCAGAGGCCCCAGAAGCCCTGCATAGAGGAGCCCTGTTCCAGGGGACAGCGACCCCCCCATAAAGTCCACTGCAGGTAAGAGAGGAGCCTGGCACAGAAGACAAGGGCCACCCTTAAGGCCTGGGAGCTGTGAGTTGCAGGGGAAAGTGGATTCCCACAGGGGAGAGGGAGTCCCCCCTCTGGTTAGTTAAGGGCTCCACTGGGAGGGCCTCCCTAAAGTTACCAGCTTCTTTGTAGGGCTTGGGAAAAGCCAAAGGGCATTGGGGTTCCCCTCGGGATTGAGTTTATCTTTGGGGTTCTTGCGCCATAAGTAGTGTGATGTCATGCCTTAAAGTTTGCAAACTCTCATGTTGTAAATTAGTAGATGAGTAGAGTCCTAGGGCTCTGCTGGGACTGACTGTTGCTGTTATTTCACCTGTTGTTTATTTGTATTTATTTGTGGCTTATTTATTGTTCACCCATACTTCTCTATAGTTTATCTGTTGGCTATCTATGTTTATTTTGGGGTTTATCTGTTTCAGATCAGATACTTACCTGTGATGTACCTGTATCTGGAGCGCTGGTATAAGGTTTTATGGCATTTACCCAGAGGGTATTGTTTATGTTATTTGTTTAGATATCTTATATATAGTACATATGTTTATATCCATGTTTCTTTTCCTTGTGATAAGTTAATGTAAATAAATGTGTATACAGTTAAGTCTCCTGGCCTGGTTCTATTGGGACAGAGGGACACTGAGCAGTCTGCAGTTTCCCCATGGCACTCCTGCCAGCTAACAATCCCCTTCAATTGGAGAAGGGGAGTATATACCCAAGTTACCTGGGCTACATGTATGTAAAGTCAGGACAATAATTATGTAGTATGATGGCCAAACATTTTCTCTCTGTGTTATTCAGGATCATATATATTGACCATAATGACAAAAAGAAGACTTTTCCTTGGATTCTATTCATTGTGTTAGCCTTATAATTCACTTTTTAGGAGGGAAGAGATTCAAAGCAATTTTGTTTAAAATTTTGACAAATATGAATGCCAATTTTTCAAGTATTCAAATACCGAGCTGACTGGTATCTCTATTTCAGTAACGAAGAGTTTTAATTTTTTTCTCCTGAATCAAAAAGTTAGCTAGGCATATAAAAGGTCCTCCTTGAAGATTTCTGACTTTCTGCAACTCATTTGGTGCCAAATGTTTAAAAAAAATTAACAAAAACAAACTAAACCTGAACTTGTTTTGAAATAATTCTGCTTTTGAATTAGGAACCTCTGGTGTCTCGCATCTCATTGAGGTGTCACAAGACAGAGTATTTTTGAAGTATTAGAACTGGACACATTACAGGAATGTTTTTCTCTTGTGCTACGCTATAGATGTTCAGTTTGGCTGGGATCACAAAGATTGTGAGGGTATGTGAGGACAGGAAACCTGAAAGCAGTCAACTGCAGTGGGCCTACAATAAACTCTGGCTGCCTCAGTACTGAAGTGTAGCCAGAGCAATTTAGAAACCAAAGTATGAACAGAAGCTGTCAAGCAGAAACACAGTACAGAAGTAGATGCACCATATTTAATTGCAACTATTAAAGCAAAATGAGATTGCAATCTTTCAGTCCTTCCATAGTGAGTCAGTTAAATTGTGTTACCCAGGGAAAAATTAATACAAAGAGATTACTGATTGCAAACATCTGCTATATATTAAGAATCATAATAACTAACCAAAGGGTTTAAAAAGAATCCTGTCCTGGTTTACACAGGGCTGATTTTTATCAAGAATTCTGAGTACTTGTAGCTCCCATTAGCTACAATGGGCATCACAGGGCCTCTACCATCTCAGGATGTGGCTGTGGAACATATTGGGTGGCTTTACATCTAACCACTCATTTTAAATGTGTAATTTATTATACACAAAATATGTACAAGGAGTTGAGCAGCTCTTTTGAAAATACGTTCCTTACTTTGAAAGCATTTAAGTATAGTAAATTTGTTTGGGGCTATAACACGGGCGTCAAAACTACCTCGGTAGAATTTCCATTGTATCAGCAGTTACAGACCATTATATAAAAAGGCTACAAAAAGTAAATATGGGCCAGAGTTACCATTGCATTAGTAAAACTGGCTCAAACTGATTCTAGGTTGGAGCCTTAGCATACAAGGATGACAAAAATCTGAGAGAAGTGTACCGGTTTTTTTTCCCTGGTAGAAAAACCTACTGTGGGAACACTATACAAATGTTATAGGGCTGGGTGGGTGTCAGCCAGGGGACCCCTATGTACACATCCCAGCATGCTCTTCAGGCTCCCTTGGTTTCCAGGAAGAGCTGACAGCAGCTGACGGCACAGGTCAGCACTACTTGGCTGGCCATCCCAAGGGGTTACACCCCTTCTGCCCCAACACCCCCTCTTTACCTCCCTCCCTCCACCCTCCCTCTCAGCTGTCAGGCTTTGAGACAGGAGACCCAGAGTGTGGCTGCTGTCTTTTCAAGCCTGTGAATTTCCTCTCTACAGCTGGCAGCGGATCCCTACATCCCTGTCACCAGTGGACAAACGCAGTTTCAGTGCAGATTGGATGAGTTTGGTTGGGTCACCAGTGAAAATGGGTTGGGTTTCCCTGACTGCTCAGGGCAGCAGGGCAGGCAGCTGCCCCTAAAGGGATGGGCTTTCCTATCCCCAAAGCTGTGAAGAGAAGTGATTTGTTGTGTGCTGGGCTGCAGCAGTAGGATGCATCCCAAGGGCACTTGGGACACATGACAAAATTGCCCTTTTCAGCAGTTTAATTGCATCACACTTTACACGTGCAGCAGTGTATTGTGATTTTTTTTTTGGTCACACTGTACACATGCAGTGGCATATTACGATTTAAATTTCTTTGTTATGTAGCTAACTAAAACATATCCTGATGTATTTTAGTTTGCTACGTGACAAAGTGCAGCAATACATGCACCCCCAGGACCCCTCACAGCTCAGGGGCTGCTCAGCCCACCGGCAGCTCACTCCCCGGCCACAAGCAGGTCCACCAGAAAAACAAAAGTGGTGAGGGGCTTGGTGGGCTTCCAGCACCCTGTGCACTGTCCCTGCTAACTGGGAGTGCTGGGAATGGGTTGGCTTGCCCCTACGGCAGTGTGGAAAGGCAGCAGGAGGGTGTCTGGGTATGCTGGTGGCTGGAGAAGGTGGTGGGGACAGTGTACAGGGTGCTGGAAGCCTGGGCTTGGGAAACCTCAGGTTTGGCAGGCTTTCAGTGCCCCATGCACTGTCCCGGTACCTTCTCCAGCCACCAGCACACCCAGCTACCCTCCTGCTGCCTTCCTGCACTGTGCCAGGGGCAAGCCAGCCCATTCCTGGGCAGTCCCAGGTGGTGGGAAGGTGGCAGGGACGGTGCATGGTGGCAGGGACAGAACTGGAAGCCTGCCAAGCCCCTTGCCACTTTTTTTTCCCAGCAGAGCCTGCCATATCATGAGTTGCCGATATGGAGGCCTGGTCCTTCCCTCTGCGGCAGTGGTGCCCCCTGGGAACTTCTGGGTGGGCTGCTAGTGGGCCAGGTGCTGCCCCAGCTTAGAAGCAGTGCTTAGCCTAATCCAAGTCTTCCCTGAGCCTGATCTGGGGCAGCACCCAACCCACTAGCAGCCCACCTGGGTGGCCTTGGGGGGACACTGTTGCCATGGAGGGAAGGACCAGGGTGCCCAGGAGCTTAGGGCCCACTGGCAGCTCACCTCAGCCACCGATAGACTGCTGGAAGAAAAAAAAAAAGGATTGGGCCTGTCGCCATAACAGTGACAGAAGTCTCTAAATTGCAACAGTGGGTTTTTAATCATCATAATTAAAAACCCACTATTTCAATTTAAAGGAACTAAACCCCCATCACATGTACAAGCGCCCCAAGTCACTGACTCCCTCCCTAGAGGGGAGAGAGGGAGACTGAAGTCTGAAGCATTGTATGCTGGGATGCTGGAGGACAAAGGTGTGGCTTTTATCAATAGGGTAAATGCAGGGCCAGTCCAAGGGTAATTGTTGCTCTAGGTGAACTGTGTACCTCAGCAGCCCCAGCACTTCCAATATAGAGGAAAATAAGAAGTCTAGAGTGAACTTTTACCTCTGAGATCTTTTCAGAGGTCTTTCTCCCTTACTAAACCAAAGGTCTTAGACCAAGGTGGAGCCATAGCCAGCCAGGGCTGTCATTTGGAATGATATTCCTGTTATTTTGCTCTGTATATAATTTTGGCACCCTCCCAAATTTTGGTGCCCTAGGCAACCGCCTAGTTTGCCTAATGGTTGGACCAGCCCTGGGTAAATGTACCCCCAATAGAAGCTCTACTAGGGGTCGCTTCTACCTCATTAAGGATGGTAGATTTTTTTACTGGATCTCTCATTTTTGATCTGGTAGAAACTGTGTGCACTTTTGTACACCCAGGGAGACTGCAATTCCACCAATAGAAACATAATGCTTATACACACCCTTAGTTGGTATACAATGCTGTTGCCCTATTGACTGCAATATGGTGATGATGAGGCTATAATCTTGTATACTTAAATTTCTTTGCATATATCTTGGATGTCAGAAAAGAATATAGTCCATGTGAAATGGAGTCACTGTAAATCAAGGCGGGATTTGGATGATTTCTTTAGCAAATTTGGATTTCAAAGAATTTATTATAAAAATTTGAAGGTGCTTCCTCTTTGCAAAATGATAACAGCATCGAGGGATATAGGATAAAATACCTGTGATACAAAGGTACAGAGAGGTAGTTAGTTGTATTAGTCTAAAGTGCCACTCTGCCCTGCCTTCTGCCTGACTTAAGGCTAACTGATTCAGAGAGTCACAAGCTTGTGTAGGCGACAAAGACCCAATTAGAGAAGAGAGATTATAAAACCTAGAAATAATACAGGCATTTTCACATTCACTTGTTAAGAGCAGACTGAACACTTATTATTATTATTGGCTTATTAGGTGATCAGAATTCCAAGTTTAATTAGAGGCATTATGCAATTCACAGCCCAGAACCAGAGTTCAGGAAAGAGAACATCAAAGAGGAAAACTACCTATTAGATTTATCTGAATACAAGATGACTTAGTATTTAAGATGACACCTCCCAATAATTAATTCTATATGTGGAAAATTATAAAATTATATCATTTTCCATTTATAGAATCCAATTTTTGGATGGTTTTCTTAAATTTGTCCCCAACTGTGGTGGGGGGGGAGGCAGTTTTGACCCTTCCACTTTTCTCCCCTGCCACTTATGCCCCATACTTGTGCCCCTGACACACATGCTCCTCTGCTTTTCCCCTGTTACTTGCCCCCCCACCTGAATGACTGTCCCCCTGTGTTTGGTGCCCCACCTGTGCCCCAGCCAGCTTTTCCCCTGCCATTTGCACCCCTGTTGCCAGCCCCCCTCACAATCCTCAACTTGTGCTGCTGCCCAAGCCCTGGTGCACACTGCCTCGTAATCCCTTGACATACCCCGATGTGCCCAGCTGCCCAGTGCTGATCACTGTGCTTCCCAAAACCTGCCTGACCTTAATGTGCATGGCTGACCAATCCCATACCTGCCCCGCTGCCTGATCCCTGACACATGTTGCCTCCTGATACCCTGCCTGATCCCTAACCTGATCTTGATGCAAGGTGCCTCCTATTTTGCAGACACTCTGCCTTCTGATCCCCTGATTGCTTCCTGATGCCTGCTGTTGCCCAATCTCTTATGTGTGCTGCTGCCAGATTCACCCATTTGATCCCTGACCCTTCACTGCTGCCCAATCCCCTGCCTGAACCCCAATCCTTGCTGCCACCCAATCACTAATCCTCACTGCTGCCTGACTCCTACTGGCCCCTAACTTAGACTCATCACAGCTGCTGCTGATTGGCTCCACCCCAGCCTGGGACAAGTAGTGGCTCTGGCTCTTGTCCTGGCCACAGCCTCAGGGCTGGAGCTGGAGTGCTGGTTCTCAAATCCAAGATGAAGCTTATTTTGTTCGCATGATAAATGAAGGAAAAAAGCCTGATCTTGGATTCGAGTAAATATAGTAGCTGTGTGGCAGTAGCTGTACAACATCCTTGCATCCTGAACTCTAGTCTACCCTAATGATTTCCTGAACAGCTTTGGTGCAGCTGTACCAATGCTTGCAACAGTAAGACCCATGACAGATGTTAAATTTAATATGTGATTAACAGGTTAATCGTGTTTTAAGACATGACCTTGCTACCTGTTCATTCAATTAATGGCATGATAAGATGACAAATAGGTCACAATGTTATTATACATATCGTGTAATAATTTTGTGGGAGGTTGCTATCATGCCTTCAACTGAATGTATGGCCAGCCTCTGGAACACACTGGAGCCTTGCAAGACTCCAAAGGCTGGGGGAGCACCCCGCAGCTGATCAGGACTCCCAGCTAGGAAACACGCCATGCCCTTCTGGGCCTGGGAGCCCTGATCAGCTGACCAGGGTTCCTAGACATGGGAGCACAGAGAGCCAAGCTTGTTAATTGCCAATAAAAGGGGAGCCCAGGATTGGGCTCCTCCTACACTGGCAATATGGCATGTTGGGATCTGCTGCAGGATCCCACAATCATGCCTCCTGCCATGCATGTGTTGCAGGAGGTGCAATTGTTGGGATTATGCATCAGATCCCATTATTCCTTTACTTTAACATCTGTCAGGGGCCTAAGAGTTCTGCATAGATCAACAATTGGTAATTTTATCATACTTTGTACGGTAAGCAGTGTTTGTTGATACTGTGGTCAGAAAATTGCATTTCAACAGACTTTTAGGTATAAAATAATAGAAAGTTCTTAAATAATAACTGGGCAGTGCAAAACTTGTTGTAAAGTGAAGAGTTACATTTGGCCAGATGAATAGGTCTATTTTATTACAATAGTAATGGAACAGTGGCAGTATAAATCTCCACAAAAACAGTTTGCCCACACACACACAAGTGCTGAGCAGCCAGCAACCTCACTTATAAAATATAGAAGCTAAAACAAATCCTTAAAACCATGTCTGCTTCATCAGAATGGCTCTAAAGACTGAGTTCATGTAAGGTAGGTTTCAACCTTTTTAGTTAATTACTTGGAAGAATCTCTGAACTTCATAACATTTTTCAAGGAGGACAAGCTTAATAACAACAATATTTATCTTTATAAAAGGCATCTTTGTTACATAGTGCAGCAGTAACTCTATTTGTTATGTTTCTTTAGATTCTAATCTTCTTTTAAAATGAATCCTAGAGATGTATTCATTTGGGCTTTTAGTTAAAATTATTTACATGCAATAGTATTTAAAGAATTTATGGGATTAAAGTGTCCTTTATCAATTTTGTTTCATACATTGGAAAAACACATGGGCAGCTGAATCAGCATATATATGAAAGCATAAACATGCTATTCTAAAGGGTAATATGAATTCACCATTGGCAGAACATTTTCTACCATCTAAACAAAATCCCTCTTGTCTGTAGCTCACTGGGATTGGAAGGTTATGGTTACATCCCGGGGATAGAGATATAGGCAACTTACAGTGCTAGCAGAGAGAGAAGCTTTTGGATTTTTAGACCTCTAAAGGCAGACTCTAGAATTCTACAAAGCCATTTTTACCATAGAAATTAGGTATGTGCAGCAAACAAATTTTGTTGTTCAGTGCTAAAGTCCTGATGACCACTCTCTCGTATGCTTTTTCTCTTTATCTTTTTACTTAACATATTTTCCTAGATTTTTTTTCAATGGTGAAGGCCTATGAGATTCACTGAGTGACTTCACAAAAAAGTCAATGAATAATTTGTCCTACATTTTCTCCTTATCCTTTGGTATGCCAAATAATTTTCTACATAAATTACAAATTTTTGAACTTCTCAGAAGGACTTTTTTTTTTGAAATGTTGACACCACATCTGGAATCAGTAGCCACTATGCTGGTAAACTAACAAGATTCTATGACCATTTGCTTTTACTTTCTTCTGCAGACTCCCCATCCTCCAGTTTTCAAATAGGTATACTTCTGAAAAAAATCTGCTTTTTTATTAAAACTTTCTCTATTTGAATTCTGAAGTTTTGGAAATATTAAACTAATGAACAAAAGCTGTTTGGCAGTTTACCTGTAAAAAAAAAAAAAAAATATATATATATATATATATATATATATATGGCTTTAGAAACAATTGACAGTGTGTTCCCCTGCATTTACATATGGATAACTAAAATCATAAAATCATAAACCTTAAAAGGTTAGTAAGTTTTGGTAGCTAGCTCTCAATGAGCTAGCTGTAGGTTAATTTTTTTTTTAATTTCAGTAATTTTTTTTGGCTTTTATATTATATTTCACCATTTTGCATGCACAACATGGAATTTTTATTAAGTTTAGCTACAAGTATATAATATAAATACATAAAATATATTACTCAATAGCAGTGTTTTCTAATTTAATTTATATTTCTTATTAGACTGAGTTCTTAATTTCTGTACTCCTCTTATGGTTTTGGATATGGACTGGGAAGCTACATGCTATCAGAGAGGAAAGAAGGTAAATCAGAATATAGACAATACACTTGTCCAGATCTTCAAAGGACAAGGTGCCTAACTTCATAGGTGCCTTACTTCCTTTGAGGATGTGGGGTGGTGTGCCAAGAAGCCACCCTGTTCTTCATCTGAGGAAGGAAAGAGGGAACCCTGGCATGGCAGTGACAGGAAAAGAAGAGGGTTTATGGCCAGGGTCACTTCTATATGCATGCAGTCAGTTCATTCACAGACATGTTCAGCTGATTTTGATGAGCCTCGTATTGAAAATGAGAAAGGGAAAGCTTATAGACCAAAATAGATTGCTTTCTCTTTTCATTGCTTAATTACATCTGAATTAAACTTTTCATTGTAAATCCATATCTGACTATGAATTTTACTAAGAAAATTATACTGAGCTGCATAAAACTTTGGCTGTCTGACCCTGTTCCAAAGCAAACTTTTTTATGGAGAATTTGAGGCAAAATGGATATAGCATTTTGGAGATAGGAGAGCTAATAAAATTGGGTGTTTGAACTTCTTGAAAAGTTTCCTTATGTTTTTGGCTTGTAATAACTCAAAAATGGTTTGGCCAGGTGAATTATTTGTATTTGTTTCATAGCCTTCACAGGATCTATTGTCTTCGAATTTTGGAAAGCTGGGGGCCAGATCTATCTATCTGTCTATCTAGCTGGGCTGTGCAAAGCTTCAGTTGCTGATTTGATTTGGAGCAGATGCAGCCCAATTCAGTGGCCAAATCTCCAAATCTGAATTGAATCAGGAGACCCATTAATCTCTCTGAATTGAGCTGGAAGCCTCCAATTTTGATATGGAGAGATTCGATGATTTGGACATAGACAGAGCTTTATATGTTTTTTTTCTACATACCTCAAGATACCAGATGGGTCGTGAACACTGAGATGGTGGGGCAGATGGAGCATCCCACACTAGCTGGGGTGGGAGGGTGGGCACAACTCATCAGCGATCTGGGTAGAGTGCCTTGGGGTGCCTTAAATCGGACACCCAATTAGGGGTGACCCGGCTTGGCAACTGGTGCCTTGTGGGTCTGAGGGGACATCTGGGGTCCCCCTACGGCTGACTGAGCTGGGGGGGTCGTGGGTCCCCTGCACGCTTGGTGGTGGACTGGGAAATGGACCGGAAGTACTTCTGGATCCACTGACAAGCATGTGGGGGGGCTCCCCCACGCTCTTGTGGGATGCTCCATCTGCCCCACCATCTCAGCATTCACAAGCCACCCCAGTACCTTGAGGTATGTAGAAAAAACATATAAAGCTCTGTCTATGGCTGAATCACTAATTCTCTGAATCAGAATCGAATCTTCAGATTCGGTTTCAGCCAAATTGAATTGGGACAGTGATCCAAATCAATGAATCAAATCACTGTCCCCAGAATTGGTCTGAATCTGAATCGAATACGGCCTACTTTGCACACCCTATCTATCTATCTATCTAGCTATCATCACCATCATCGTGTGTGTGTATATATATGTATGTATATTTTAGAAGGGATCCAATAAAATATCTTATCCTGCAATATGAGAGGTTACAAAACTGTGAAACTTCCCTTCAACTCTGAAATGCTTCAGAGCCAGAGAAATAGCCTAATGCCTGCATGAGGTTAGGCTTGCAATAAGATAAGATATCTGCACATGTCTACTGGCTATTTAAAATTTGCATCAGAACAGTCAAACTAAAAATACCTTAGGGCCTGCCAGCTGGATGAATGCTGCCGGCTCCATCCATAGATTGGATCTGGCACATGGTGTTGGCCCACCGGGGGACCAATGCAGCCATATAAGAATAGCTTGGCTGGGGCCTGGTGGAGCTGCATGGGAACAGCCTGGCCGGGGCCAGTCCAGTTGTGTGGAGCTTTGAAAGTTGGCAGCAGGGGAGCAGTGGCAGTGTTAATTGCTCCCACTGTCCCTCTGCCATATTTCAGGACTTGTTGGGAGCTTTCTGGGCCCAATTACATGGCTTCAAAGGCTGAATCTGTCTCACAGGTGGGGGGTTGAGCACCCCTGTCTTAGGGTGTCTTAAATCAGATTACAGGCTTTCTAAACCTAGTGTCAGTGCTACTATACAATAGGAACCTCTCTCTTTGTAGATAAACCTATGAAGGTCCATCCCAGTATCATTCTGGTTTGGATGCCGCAGGATGTGTGCAAATTGTTACAGAAAAGTTGAACACATTGTGGTCATTCTTCTGTATTAACTGAGTTCTATTAGTGGGTTAATACCAAGTCAATATTGTATAGCTATCCCAACTCACCAAAACCAAGTGGTGAGTCCAAATAAAAAACCCAATTCAAAACTGAAAGAACTACCAAAACTCAAACATTTAATTACAGTGGAGTTATGTTTGCCACTTGGTGGGGCAGGCCTCTGCCAAGACTGGTTTTGGGAAGGCGTGGCTTCACCATCATGAAACTCGTTAATAGTAGGTTTAGGGGAAGCTGCAAGAGGCAGTGCATTTTGGTGCCTTTATCAATGGTGAGGCAATCTGCTGACCAGAAACTTCTGTTTCTGATTCCTGGCTACATGTTTGACTGGGTGCCTCAAACATATTTCAGTAACATCTGGAAGATGAAGCTAAGGTCACTGAAGGTGGCTCTGATTGATGCGTCCTTCCTCCTTACTCCGTTTTATTTGGATAGAGTGACCAGAAAGGGATTGTGTGACATATATAGCAGGGCTATCACACCCCCAAGTCCCAGCTTATTTTTTCCTCTTTGACTCCAAGCAAAAACTGCTGCTACCCTGTTTGGGACATTAGACATAACAAGATCTAGGTTATAACATCATCTCAATTCATTTCAACTCAGCAATAACCATATAAACTGAATTACATGAACTTACCAATTAACACTACAAAACAAATCTGTTTAGTTTAAATTAACAGCCATCAATTTAACAAGTAAAATAAAGTTCAGTTGATACTGTATTTACTTTATTAGACGGTGAGTTCCCCCCTCCCTATTTTATAAGAGGGGGAAAAACCCCTTGCCTTACAATCGAGCACAAGACAGTGGAGTGGGGCAAGAGGGACAGGCCTCTGCATGTCCTGGTACTCCTCCTCTGCAGCCCCCAGTCCCCCCACTTTTCCTTTTATCTCTTCTTCTGCTGCACTCTTCTTACCTTTGCTCCACGCTGGCAGGCTCCATCCCACCTGTAGCCCAGGGCACAGAGCATAGCTCCCACCTGGCCCCACAGCGGCGGTGCAGAGCTGGCACTGCTGTTCCAGCCCAGCCCCATAGCAGCAGTGCTGGGTCCATGCTGCTGCTGCTACAGGGCAGGGCTAGAGCCATGCTCTGTGCCCCAGGCTGCGGGGTGGTGGTTGAGGGGCAAGAAGTGGGGGAAAGACTTCAGGGAGGGGACCTGAGGCTGCAGGTGGCAAAAGTGGCTTGAAGAGGGTGGGGAGTGGGGAACATGGGAAGGGGAAATTGGGGCAACCTGAATCTGTGGGAGTTGGGGAGGGAAGGCACAATGGAGGGTAATTGGAAGAGGACGGGAAGCAGGGGGCAAGCTGCTGCCTCCTGCTCTACTACATGCCCCTCCACTGCCTCCAGGACTGTCTGTTCCCAACTGTCTGCCCCATTCGTGTTCCCATCAGCTTCCCCCCAACTGCTGCGGGGGGTGGGGGGGGAGGGGGGAGACAAACGTAAGATGATCCTCCAATAATTAGATTACATACATGGAAAATTGTAATACATTTATACATTTTATGCATGTAGAATCCAATTATTGGGGGTGGTTGTCTTACATTCAGGGTCTTCTTGTATTCATGCAAATACAGAAGACCTTAGTAATACATGTAATAAAGCATTCTGATCCTGCATTCCCCAAAGGTACCACATTGCCATGTGGGTGTATACATAGACTGCAATATGAGACCCAAGGTCATAAATAACCTCCAAAATATTATCTGCAATCAATGCTTTTTTGTTGGTTTTGGAATGCTTCTATACTCTCTTATCTTCTGAAAACAGCTTGTGTCCAGTTTCTGAAATTGTTTAGACCACAGTTCAGTCAACTGCTTAAGCAAGCACATAACTTTAAGAAAAGGGAATAGTCTTACTGAAGTCTGTAAATTGCTCATGTGTTTAAAATTAAGCATGTATTTAAATGCTTTGTACAATCATTTACGGATATATTTTTAATCAGAAATAATATCGTAAACGAAGTCTGATCTGATCAATAATGAAAATGAGAACACCAAAGAGAGAAAATAGCTAAACAAAAGGAATAATTCCATAATGTTCTTAATATGACATGATGCTGTTGGAAAGATCCGATGAAGTTCTCTGCAGAGCTGCTGTGCTATCAATTAGAATATCAGACTGTTCCAGCCAGCAATAGATAAAATGCTTCTGTTAAAGCCCACCAGTGTGATCTCAGTGATTCAAAATTGTGCAAGGGTTTAAATTGCTATAAGAAATGTTGGTGGCAGTTGTAGGAAGAGGAAGGTGCTGAGATACTCCGCCTGCAGTGGCAGGACATTGACAGCACATTGTCCACTTGCTTTACACTGGCAGTTCCCTTGTCCACTGTGGCAAATTAAGGTGTCCTTGATGCTTTTATGCCTGGTAATTGGGGATGTAGGTTGCCTGCGGAGTTTTAAGACTTGGTAGACTTGAGCCCCCCTCCCTCCCCCGCTTGGAAATGGGCAGCTCTTAGTTTTCACTCGTTTTTTGACTACAGAAAAGTAATAAAGCAATTCTTCCCTTGCAGAGAACTCAGAAAGACAGCAACAGATTTGATTGCTTTTGACACTAAGGACCCAAAAACCCACTCTGTGCTGCTCCCTTGCAGCATGGAGAACAACTGAATGTGCAGTATGTGGCACTGCAGACGTGTCTGTGGCACCACGTACTGCACGGCCATGCTCAGCAGGATGCAGCCTCTGGGTTTATCTTGTGAATTGTGTTTGCATACTTAACAGTGCTAATATTGCATGGCAACCCAGGGTACTGTGGCACCCTAGCTGAGAATCACTGGGTTAGACAAACACTTCTATAGGCTGGCCTAGGCAGGGATGATCCTGCCTTGAGCTGGTCATTGGTCTTAGATGACTTCCTGAGATCCTTTCCAACCCTACTTATCTATCATGCTGTTGAAAGGAGGGCTTCTTCCATTCCTCTAACAATAGTGGGAAATCAGGTCCCACTACATGTTTTCGGACGGACTCAGAACCGCTTTGGATCGAGTTTAAATACTGGTAGTTTAGTGGAGTCTTAGAAAAAGATCTAATGGGCTTTTGATCAAGGCTTAAATATAAAATACTTTAAACTACAAAATTACCATAAAATGAGTTAACAAAAGCTTGGTTTACTCTTCCAGTTCCTGACTTTCTAGTGTTAATTAGTATTCTGTGGTTTTCTGTTCTTTTTTTTTTTAATCTGGTTTTTTTTTTTCCACTTCCACTTTGAGATTCATAGATTATAAGGCCAGAAGGGACCTTGGAAGATCATTGGTTCCAGCCCCCTGCACCAAGCAGGAAAGATAACTGGGGGTCAGGTGACCCCAGCAAGGTGACCATCCAGTCTCCTCTTGAAGATTTCCAGGGTAGGCGATTGCACCATCTCTGGAGGAAGCTTATTCCACAGTGTGGACACCCTGACTGTAAAGAAGTTTTTCCTAATGTTGAGCCTGAATCAGTCTTCCAGGAGTTTGTGGCTATTACTCTTGGTTTTCCCCTTGGCTGCCCTGGTGAACAGTTGTTCACCGAGCCCTTGATGTACGCCCCTAGTGTAGCGGTAAACTGCTACCAGGTCCCCTCTCAGCCTTCTTTTCCTCAGGCTGAAGAGTCCCAGGTCCCTCAGCCTTTCCTCGTATGGCTTGCCTTTGAGATCCTCAAAGTTGTGTATATTTTACAACAATATAAAATATTAGTGGTACTCTTATTCTAGAAAACATTGTAATGAATGAAAATTTCCTAAATCCTCTCTGAAGTTATAATAGTTTTGGGAGTTTTGTTGTTTTTAAAGACTAAGGCTTAGTTTGCTTGTCCTGATAGCCATAACTTGGTAAGGCCAGAAGCAATTAGGACAGCCAGTCTAAAATTCACTGAGTGCACGGGGAGGGGGTCCAGGCAGTCTTACCTGCCACAGCGTGGGCTCACGCAGGGACTTCAGGCTTGCAATAGGGACAAGGGGTGAAATCCTGCTCCAGCTTCACTCACCCTATCCTCTGTTAATCATCTCACAGGTGAAGAGGATCTGCATGTAGATCTTGGCTGTAAAAGCCTTAATTTGGCTGTGGCTGTGACAAGGTTAACGAAGTAGCTGTTGCCACACACCAGATTGGGGAGGGGAGCCAGGCTGCCAGGGGAATCCTGACCCTGCTGCCAGGCTAACAGCTTCTAAATGAGCTGGCACTGAACACGGACCCCCTTCTGTCACTTTGTGACCTCGCCACCTCAGCCTCCTTTCCAGTCCCCTCCCTTTGGTCAGCACCCAGGACTCGTGCCCCAGGCTTATCCAGCTGTGACCAGGCGCAACGGTCTCCCCACACCCCTTCCCCTCGCCTCTGTTTGCAGGAGGGGGCATGTCAGGTAGACAGAGAAGGGCTGTGGCAGAGGGGCTTCTGCTGCAGCTACTTCCCAGTCTGTCTGGCATTCCCCTCTGCGAAACAAAAGCACATTGAGCAGTTCTAGCTGGTCCTAGTGGTGGTGGTGTCAGCTCTGTGGCACCTTTGAAAACATGTTGTAGGAACCCAGGGTGCTGTGGCACTTGGTTGAGAACCACTGTGGTAAAGCATTCATACTCCTGAATATATGCTTTCAAGATTTCAGCGTAAACTTGTGAACAATTGACTCATTCGCCTATTATCATTGTTTTCCAGTGCCCAGAACACCACATGTTCTAAGCGAGTCTTCTGAACAACAGACTTTCCCTGGCATGACTGAATGTCAGTTGGTCGGTTTGATCAGCACATCATTTGTACACTTATTCTTTCTTTAGTGCACACCCTTTTACTGACATTGTTAAATACAAGAATAGCATCATATTCAGAACAGGTGATTAAAGTCACAATAATTACAGTACAGCTGTTTGATATATGATGACATGGCTAGATATGTGATAAAGAAATGTCTTCAATAGTGTTAGATTCCCTATTTCTCTCTCTTTTTTTTTTATTATCCAGCTCTGGTGGAAACTCAGTGGTATGCTGAATTTCTGCCATTGTCATTTTTGATGGCCATGACTATAGAGTGAAGCATTTATTGGGAAAGGGGTATTTGCCAGATGGGAAGACGGAGAAGTTAGGAATCTAATTGTTCAGATATGAATCCAGCCAAATTACCAAATTTAAGTAGAAATGGAGTATAAATATTTCTAGCAGTAATAGATCATAGCATCATTAATCTGCTCTACCTTCAAACTGTATTTCATGAGGGAGAATGTTCCAAGTATAGGGGCCAGCATAAAGAGGGAGTAAAGATTTGGAGGAGTATTGGGAAGGAGAGAAGGAAAAAACTAAGATGACGTGGAAAGCATTACAGGATACTATTGTGGGTTAAACTGAAGAAATTGAATTCAGTGCTGTAAGTAGGAAGCCAGTGAGCCATTTCAGAAAAAAATGCAAATGTGATAATGTGTTTTAAGTAGACTGGAAGATGAGGAGGAAAAGGATAGAGAACTCAAGATGAGAGATGACCAAGGTTAGCTGTGGTGCAAGCAAGAAAAGACAGTTTGGTGATCTGAGAGAGCAAAAAATGACTTGAGTGCTCATGTCTTGAGTGCATTAGATCTGATAAGAATTTGATCTCACCTACCCAAAAAAGGAGGGCTTGAGAACATAGATGTTTACAAACTTGGTGATACATTTCTGATACCAAATGAGGTCAATTATGTTTTCCATTTAAAATATACATTTTATGTAACACATGGAAATCTTGGCCCCTGCAAGCAGCAGGGAAGAAAGTTACACTTTAATATAGAAATGGCTCAGCTGAGGTGTAGAGTTTCTGTTCACACAAGACAAACTAGTTGAAATGCAGCTCAAATTTGACCTAGTTAGTGGTTTGTTTTAAATGCTAATATGAGGCTTCTCAAAAGATTCTGTCTGTTTGTTTGAATAAGGAGAAGGAAGAGCAACTGGAAAATGTTTACAGTCTAGTTAAGCTCTTCTCTTGGCCTGGAAGTAGGATGATTTTGTTTTTAAACCAAAAGCTTCAAAAGTTAATTTTTTGAAATATAGAAGTCTTAATTGGTCTGTCCGTCTCCATTTGAAGATACTATCTCATCCCATTATATAACCTATTCTTTATATAGAACTGACTGTGTGAATCAAATAAAATTTGCTGTTATGAAGCTGGGAATTCAAGAATTTTAATACGTTTGTTACAAATTCCTTAGAGCTCAGTCTACAGCCTTTCAAAACTATATGGGCTAGAGATCTACAGTTTACAGTTATATGGTCTATGATTGGTTTTAGTATCAAAAGATCCTCCACAGATCCTCCACAATAGAAAATATTTTCCTACCTCTGTTGCCTCAGCAAAAAAATTGTAGGGCTATTAAACAACACTGAGGACGAACAATACTGATGATTCATACTCCAATGCAGTGGTTCTCAACCTTTTTTATACCAGCACCCACTGGTAAACATCGATGGCCAGCCCTACCCCAGTGCCCCTCATTCCCAATCTGCTGCTAGTGTGTGTGTGTGTGCGTGTGGGGGGCCCAAACAACCCCTTGCGGGCTGGAACTCCAACAGCCTGCAAGGGAAAACCTACTGTTTCCCACATTTTTCTCCTTTAAAGGAGAATCCATTTTTAAAGTTTGTTGATCCATTTTTAAAGTTTTTTTGCAACTCTTTCATACATTCTTGTGATCCACTTTTGGGTTACGACCTATGGGTTGAGAAATGCTGCTCTGCGTGCTGTGGAAATCCTTTGCAGATATAGAAATTTTGAAGTATATTCAAGGATTTTCCTAATTTTCCAAGTAATGTATTCAGTCCACAGCTGAATGCATGTATGAGTAATTCCAAATTTCCTGGATCTCAAGGAGTACTGAGAACACTAGTTTCTCCATGTCCTTCTGGAGGCTACAGAAGTAGTGCTTCAGAAATGAAGGATATTCCCATGCATGGGGGACTAAACTTAAGAATTTTATATTTGGCCTTGGAAAGGCATGCAGCAATACACATAACAATTAACAATTTGAAAAGAGGTGGTCTTTATTCCATATGGATGGTACTGACTAATTCTACCGCAAACGTCAGCATCGCATATCATCTTTTTGGTCTTCATTCACCAAACTGAACTTCCTTCTTCCCTGCAGGTTCCTTTCTTTCCCCAGTCAGCTTTTTTCAGTGAGTTGCTTGTATAACTATACATTTGCCTAAATCCCAATATAATTTTTTAGCATGCTCAAAATGAAAAATTAAAGTTTCTCAGCTTATATAAAGTACGTTGTATTCTGCTTTCAATGGGGGAAATCAAGGGCATGTATCTCAGGCTCGATAAATGGAGACAGATTCATAACCAGTTGTCCTTTGGTAATAAGTCCTCAAATCTTTTGCCAAAACACCAGTATTTCACCCAAGAGCTACGTAGAGGAAAAATTGGCAGATAAGTTTACATGAAATTCTGCCACCTTGTTGCTCTGTGGTCTGGAAAAAAATGATGCTTGAAAGTTTATAGTATGTTACTAAGAGTCTGTTGAATTACAGGGCAGATATAGTCTACCACAAAATTTAGACATAATTTGCAAAACACTTTATCATGTTTTGACAGTTGCCATACATTCAGTGTCTTGGTGACTGCTACAAACCAGGAACGTAAATGATTGATTTCCCAGAATTGAAAGTGTCTGGTTTACGTATTTGTATCATACTCTGGGCAAATTGCGATAAAAGAGTTGTAACAGGGCAGGACTGCGCCTGGGGCTGTCCTCTTGTCTCCTTCTCCTGTACTTCCTCTGCAGGGCTCAAGCTCTGGAGGCTCTGGAAGCAGGCAGCGCACAATAGTAGTAGCTGAAGTTCACTGTTATCGAGGGGAGATGTCACTTCACATTTTTGCTACAGATGCTCATACTGAATGGGCAAAAAAAAAAAAAAAAAAAAAAAAAAAATCCTGTTTATGGCATCAAAAAATGGGTATCATCTGCCCCATCAGTGGCAAAGTCTAGCTGCTGCAGCTGAAGATAACTACACGGCCCACAGTGCCTTTCACTGACAGACATGCTCCTGTGATGCTACTGCTTGCTGCTGGAGCTGGAAAGTGCAGGGGGAGCAGGAGGTGGGATGATAATGAGGCACCCTCCCTCACTCTGGCCCTTCCCACCTTTCTCTGACAGCACCTAGGGCTCATCTTCTGCTCACTTGGCATATCTCTGTAGATGAGGAAGGAAGGTAAAATACACAGCTGAAATGCAGGAGTTTGGGGTTCTGTTCTAACCTCTGCCACTGTGGGACAAATCAGTTAACCACTTCTTGCCTTGTTTTCCTTATTTCCAAAGTAAAGATAATAATTCTTTCCTGTTTCAAAGACTTGCTATGAGGCTGGTTAAGAATATTAATAAAGCACATTGAGAGCATCTGAGCACTCTATGGAAAGGTGAAGTACTTTTATTATGATGCAGTGGTATGGGGACATGACTGAGACTGTGGAAAACCTACAACTTTTTGATAATGAATAGCGTAACAGTTTTGCTTACTATGATGTCACCTCTTAGTGGGATGATCTAGTTGGGGATCGTCCTGCTTTGAGAAGGGGGTTGGACTAAATGACTTCTTGAGGTCCCTTCCAACCCTAATTTTCTGTGACTCTATGATTCTATGATATGAAATGATCAAGAGATGAACTGCAGCTAGTTAGGATCTGCAGAATAGTTTGTAGATTGCTTAGAAAATGTGGGGCAGAAGGGGTATGTTGACTTAGATTAGGGGGTATCAAACTCATTCTGGGCCCCAGGCTGGATCTGGACCCTGAAAACTACTCCCAGGTTGGATCTATGAGCCAGCAGTAACTGTGGTTGATCTAGAGCCAGGCAGTGGTGCAAGTCTGCATTTGGCAGTGCATTGGTTAGCAGTGTGGGTTTGGTGCCCTGCTGCCAATGGCCATGTCCATCAGGATCCAGGGACCCTGGCCTACAGGCCATGTGCGCTCCTGACTTAGGTGCAGTGATGACCTAATTCTCTTCAGTTGGGGATCTGGCTGCATTAGTTTTGCCTTTTACTTGTTCATTGTAATGCTGTAACCTGTTTTTTTACCACTTTCAGTCAAGAAGTTGAAATCCCTAGCCAAGGCCTTGCTTGTCCAGTGGCTCTCTGCTATATCAGAAACAGTTCAAAACCTTTGATGTGAGCTTCTAAGCAGGGTTGCATTAACGCATAGGTAAACTAGGCACATGCTTAGGGCCCTGAGCTGGGGGTGGGTGGGCAGTCCTTCCCTCAATGGCGGCAGCATGAATGGCCCCATCTGCCTCCTTTCCCTTCCCTTCCCCTCCCCTCTACTGGCCTCACTGCCATGGTGGCTGCTTTCTAGCAGTGTCTTGGAGCCCTGCTCCCCGCAGGTGGCAGCACCAGGATGGGGAGGGGGTCTCGACCAGCATAGGGTCATTGAGTTTGTTTGCCTAGGACCCACTAAAGCAGGATGTCCAACCTTTTTGAATGTGGGGCCGGATCGTGAACTTTTTATCACCCAGTGGGCCAGCCAGCGAGCCATATTCAAAGACCTCACAGGAAGTGGTATCACATCACCTCCCCGAAACAAAAGTACAGTGTTTACTTTCGTTTCCTGTCACAGCACCTCGGGCCTCAGAAAACAGCTTGGAGGGCCTCATGGCGACCCACGGGCCATATGATGGACAAGCCTGCACTAACAGGTTAATCTGGCCCTGCTTCTAAGCCTGCTCATGTAGCATCTCGTACTAAGTCAATATACTTTATTTGCAGCTTATCTTCGTATCAGTGGTTCTCAACCTTTTTAGATTTGAGGGCCCCTTGGAAAATGCCAGCTTTTTTTACTTGTTTTTTGACTACAGAAAAAGAACAATTCTTCTCTTGCAAAGAACTCATAAAGACCACAACAGGTTAGAATCTTTTTGACACTATGGATTCCTATTTGAAATCTCTGGGTTATCTTGTGAATCATATTTGCATACAATTTGTCCAGAGTGTGACACAAATATGCATGTTAACAGTGCTAACATTGTGTAGCACCCTGTGTACCCTTGAAAGTAACTCAAGGTACTCCAGGGTGCTGCTGCGCCCTAGTTGACAGTGCCCATGCCATTTAGTATGTGCATATGAACTTGTTATAATCTGCCCAAATGTACTTTTTTGGTGGGAAGGGTAAAGGAAATCGTTACATAAGCATTTTTCTTTTTTTATTACATGCGTTTAGATAACTTATTATATTTAGAATAAGTAATTTTTGTTTTTTCCTTCTTTTCCTATGCCATATAGTGAAATAGTTTTAAATGTTTCTTTACATGATTTATATTTTTTACTATATACTTTTTAAGTTAAATGGAAACTTATGGTGATAATCACTTTATAAATGTAATGGTAGATCCTTTGGGTCTATTTTAGGTATCTGTTACTTAAACGTTTAAGGATCAATTAGCAAATCTTCTTTAGAAATCTAATTGTTCAGATATGAATCTAGCAAAATTGCTATATTTAAGTAGACATGGACTGTAAATATTTAGTAATAGATCTATAGTCTTTGAGAAACTCAATATCATTAATCTGATTTATCTCCAAATTGTGTTTCATGACCTTGGAAAAGGTAGCTGCTGAAAGCAGGGCAAAAAGGCGGGAACAAGGAGGAAGAGAAATAGAAAAAAGGAGGTAGGATGACAAGGACTGTAGGGAAAGAGGGTGGTGAGATGCTAACGTCACCAAAAAGTGGCAATATTTCAAACTTCTGTTGACATAGCTGAGCTCAGCATGAAGGTTTAATATATTTATTTTAAAGCAGCAGTCATTTATACAAAGCCTATATTTTGGCAGTAGTTTAGTGCTCCATTTAAATCTTAGGTAGAAATAATGACTGGGGATATATCGTTTTTCTTGAAGGCAAAGATTGCTGCAGAAGACAATTTTTGCCTATGCGTTTCAGCTTAAGGAATGGTGAAGTGAAGCTGAATAGAAGTGGTTTCTGGTAAAGAAGGAGATGGTGTAAATGGACACATTTCACTTGTGGATAGGAGCTGGGGAGGGATCCAAGAAACATTCCTATGTTATTTTGAAGATTAAAAGATTAAAGTATTAAAGGATTTTTATTTTAACTGGGCCAATTCTGGAAACTCAACCTAGCGTGCAATCTGTGCTTTCTTGTTCAGTTTCTCAGGCTGGCAAAATTTACTCAACATTAATGGAGAATGTCAACTAGGGAAGAATGAGGGAGGACTCAAACAACAAATAAATAAATTAAAGGTAGATTACAGTCTCCCCTGACTAGTTGTACAGTGGAGGGGAAAGCAAGAGAAGGGGGATGGAGTAAAGTGTTTCCCACACTTCTTGTGTGGGCCACATAAGTTGGACCAGCATTTCATCCCTGATGCTCAGCAGAGCATAAGAGCTGCTACTCCCTGGGAATGGTGTGGGAGTGTGTAGAGTGGAAATGCTTATCTACACTGCTAGAAAGGAGCATGCTGAATCCCCCTAATGGGGAGTTATAGATTGTACTGGGCCACAATGGAAGACATCTTACCTCTCTGGGATAGGGTGACTTTGATACTCCCCCTGGCACAGTGCAGTTTTTGCCTCACATAATGATTTAAATCATGCTTGCACACCTAAGTGTCTTACACGATTGCATTTCACCATATGCATCTAGGTTTGTCACCTGTGCATGTACTTAGAACTAGTTCAATACTGACCTTAAGGACTCTAATTCCATTCGTGATTTAGTTTTGTTATAGATGCACAGAAATGTTGCATAAACCCTTGCAACTGTAGATGACCAAAAGCCATGATTTGAACTGTTTCACAATGAATTGAGACCAGTATGGTGGTGCCCACCTCTTGGCTCAGTAGTATATTGGTTAAAACACCCCTGCAGACAAGAGGAGACTCAAGAGATTCAGGTTCCAGGTCCACTGGTTGATTCTTCAGGAAACATGAACTCTGACCTTCTACCTCACAAGACAGTGTCCTAATCATTGGTAGATAGGATTGACAGCATCTTCCTGCTGAAGCTAGGCCACTGGGCAGCTAAGAAGGAAAGCATCATGGAGACTGAAGGAGAACAATCAAATGGGAATCTGGCTATCAGTGGAGGATGCTACCCTGGCTCTTGTTTCCCAAGTTGTTTGTGCATTTTCTTTTACAGTGTGATTGGAAAACCTGAATAGAAAGCACTGGAAGCAAAGAGCAGGCTTCCTTACACAAGCGGCTTGCAGACATTAACCCCCACACACCAAAGGGTGCTTTAAATTTGGTGCACTCCCACACTGAGTCCAGCATATGTCCAGAAGAAGCTGTGCCTTGGTTGGGCTTGGCTTGCCCAACATCTGTATAGATTGGATGCTTTAGTAGGGCCACCAGTGGGGCTCAAATAGATGGTCAGACAGCAGTATTGCAAAGTTTTCTAATTCATAGATTGTTAGGGGCTGGAAGGGACCTTGCAGATCAACGGGTCCAGCCCCCCCCCCCCCCCCCCCCCCCCCGCCGCAGCTTTAGGCAGGATGATAACTGGGGTCAAGTGACCCCAGCGAGGTGACTGTCCAGTCTCCTCTTGAAACCTCTCAGGGTAGGTGACTGCAGCATCTCGTTTATTCCACAGTCTAGACACCCTGACTGTGAAGAAGCTTTTCCTGGTAGTGCCCATATCATTACAGTACAGTATGCAGGAAAGTCTGCTTGGAAGTCACTACCCTTAATTCCTAACAGCTAAAGAAAGCTGGGTGCATTGGCATTAGCAAACCTAAATGGCATGACTTTCCTTTCCAAAAAAGAAAGCACACACATGTTCTGTACTCAGCATTCACCTGTCCTGTCATTAGCCCTTCCTGTTTTCTGGCTGATTTTTTTTCTATTTTCAGATCTCTCCTGAAATCACAGTTCTGTGAAATCTCCCAGGACACATCCACCTCACACAGGAAGGGGGACTGGGCACCACTAATTATACTGATGAGCTATTATGCACTGCAGACGAGAGTCTGTTTTCACTCGCATTGATGCAAATCCATTGGGTCAGATCATGATTTAAAAAGGTGTAACACTAGATATACAACATATATATGATGCATTAGGTAAAATGCATAAACAGCCTTAGGAGCTAGGAAGGACCCCTTCATTCCTCCCAAAGCAGTGTCCTCTGTTATGTCCACAGTGTGCACAGTATTAAGCTCCTTGCATACTCTCCTTCTGCCCCTGTGAATCTTTTTCTTTTGGTTACCCAGTGGGCTAGCTTCAAAAAAGATGGGATAGAAAATGCTCACAGTCATGCTTATCATATAGCCTGGTAGTTAGGGCACTCTGCTGTGACATGAGAGGTGTAGGTTCAAACCCCAAGACGCTGAAGTGGGGGACTCAAGTCTACATGTTCTAACCACTAATCTGTTTATGGGGGAGGAGGATCTTCATGCTGTTCTAGTCAAATCCCCTTGCTCAAGGTAGGCTCATCCCTGTCTAAGCCATCCTAGACAAGTGTATATCTAACCTAGTAATTTTTCACTTGAACAAAGCTCCTACTGTATAAGGCTGCAGTAATCCCAACTTTTCTCTATGGTTGTGAAGCTTGGGTGACTTACAGGGACCGCCTGGAACACCATCACCAGTGCTACCTCCAGAAGATCTGTGGCCTAAAGTGGGAGGATCATCAGACAAATGCTAGTGTCCTCACTGATGCTAACACCACCGGTATGGAAGTGTTGATTATTCAACAGCAGCTGTGGTGGACAGTGCATTGTGTGTGCATATCTGGTTTACTTTTCCCAAAACAATTGCTATACTCCCAACTCAACCAAGGATAAAGTACACACAGGGACCAGAGGAAATGCTTAAAGGACACCCTCAATGTAAACATTAAGAAGTGTGGCATTAACACCACAAACTATGGAAAAAGTAGGCCGGGATAGGGCTATATGGCAATGCCTTGTAAGAGAAGGTATATCTTACTTTGAGGAAAAGCATCTCACCCCGGAGCCAGAAAAATGACAGAAGCAGAAGGAAAGGAAACAAGACTGAGAAATTCGTGGTCCAACCCTCCTTTTAACCATCACTTGTGGTGTTTGCCAGAGAGTCTGTGGCTCTAGGCTTGGCCTTCTTAGCCATCAACAGACTCATTTATATCTCTTTACTTGACCTGCAGGAGTGATCATCCTCGACTGCGAGGGATTGCTGCCACTGATTCTCAGCCAGGGTGTTGTGGCATCCTGGAATGCCATTGGTTCCTTTTAAGGGTGCAGCCAATATTAGCATCATTACTGTGCAAATATGCACATGAGTTACAAGATAAACCCAGAGATTTCAAGTGGTGTTATAAATGTAAATACTGTCATAGTATCATAAACCTTGTAACCTGTTGTGGCCCCTGGCAGAAATTACATGATAAATGCATGATAAATGTCAGCATGCCATTTATGGCAACATTTAGATGTGATAACATGCCAAATCAGCCAAAAAGATTTTCTATATAGAAGGTACATAAATGTAGAACATCTTTGTGGCTGGTTTGTATCGCACTTAATTTTGAACGTGTCATGTAGGCATTCAGGAACCACACATGCAGCCCAGCTGCATGCACATAATCCAAACATGCCCGTCTGTGGGAAGCTGGAATGTTCAAAGGGTAGCAGTGTAGCTGATCTGCACTGAGCCTTTTTAAAGCCCTATGGCACTGTGAGCCCAAGATCAGGGAACATCTCCCTGATGCTGGGCTCCTGGCATACTAGGGCATGCAGCTGGATACTGGGGCAGTGTAAGTATGACATTAGAGGGCCTCTCTCTGGACTCATGCTGCCCTGGGGCCTTAAAAAAAGAAGGCATGCAGCTCTTCTGTTGTTGGGCTCACACGGCCTATGGACCTATAAAAGTAGGCATGCGGCCCATCATAGAGGAACTAGACTCTGCCCAGTGGCTGTACAGCTTCTCTTTCGAGTTACTGTGGGGCAGGTAGCCTGCAGTAGGGACCAAGTCTTGATAGTTTCATAGTTCATAGTTTCATAGTTTCTAGGGTCAGAAGGGACCTGAGCAGATCATCAAGTCTGACCCCCTGCCATGGCAGGAAACAGTACTGGGGTCAAACGACCCCAGCAAGGTGTACATCTAGCCTTCTCTTAAAGACCCCCAGGGCAGGGGCCAGCACCACTTCTCTTGGAAGTTGGTTCCAGATCCCAGCTGCCCTGACAATGAAGTAGCACCTCCTGATATCTAGCCTAAATCTACCCTCTGCCAGCTTGTGACCGTTATTCCTGGTCACTCCTGGCAGTGCTCGGGAGAACAGGGACTTCCCCAGTGCCTGCTGATCCCCCCCTGACTAGTTTGTAACAGGCCGCTAGATCCCCCCTCAGCCTTCTCTTGTGGAGGCTGAACAGGTTCAGGTCCCATAGCCTTTCCTTATAGGGCCTGCCCTGCTGCCTCCTGATCATACGAGTGGCCCTCCTCTGGACCCTCTCCATGCTGTCCACATCCCTCTTGAAGTGCGGCGCCCAGAACTGGATGCAATACTCCAGCTGTGGCCTGACCAGTGCCGCATAGAGGGGGAGGATCACCTCCTTGGACCTGCTCGAGGTGCATCTGTGGATGCATGACAAGGTGCAGTTGGCCTTCCTAACTGCCTCCCCACACCGCCGGCCCATTTTCATCTTGGAGTCAATGATGACTCCAAGATCCTTTTCTGCCTCTGTACTGACAAGAGGGGAGTTCCCCAGCCTGTAGGTATGGTGCCGGTTGTTCCTCCCCAGGTGCATCACTTTGCACTTGTCAGTTTTGAATCCCATCCTGTTCTCATCTGCCCACCCCTGTAACCTGTCTAGGTCTGATTGCAGCAGTTTCATGACTGACGTCAGAGAAATTTTATTCCTCATCCCAAAAATCATGCATAGTGCCATAGACATCTGGCATGGCAGGATACATGATTTTTGGGATTGGGCATAAAATTACTCTCTTCACAATTACATGATCATGGCTGCCAGGGGCCTTTGAGTTCTTTGCAACAGAAGAATTATTGTATTATTTTTCTATAATCAAAAAAGATTATAGATAGTGAAAGTGGTAAGCTGGCATTTTCAGAGGGTGCCTTGAGTGTGAGGATCTCTTGAGCTTCCAACTATTGCTCTTCACAGCATTCTGCATTTGTATCTATCGATACAGAAGTTTTGTGCATACCTTTATGGGGTTAGGGCTAAAAAGCAGATGGATGTGTCTTAGCAAAAATCTAAAATCTCCCATTGGAAAGAACAGTCACCCCCAACCCCGGGTTAGGTAACTGAGCACTTCCACCCCTGTCTATGGGGTGTAAGTGCTGCTCACTGTAGTGAATGAGAATGGTGTGTGGTTTTTCAGGGTGAGGCAGAATTCCCCACTGGGGCCATATGAGCTATATACTAGCTCATAATTGAGAGTATAGGAGAGCAGTTTATCCACCACCACCATACCTCCCTGATTCTGATTGTATGAGTCAGGACTTTGGCAGCAGCTACGCACTAGACATTTAGTGGGTTAAGAAGAACTTAAAGAAATATGTATGTGTCTGATATTATTAGGAATTGTTAATGTGGAGTGATAGTATATCAGTTATTGGTTAAGCTGTACTTGCATCCTTTTCAGCCAGAAGCAAAATGAATTAATGAAAAACAGATGCAACCTTTCTTATTGAATAAAAATAAAAACAGTTAAAAACATGTTGCAAAGTTGGGATAAGTGAAACCAAGGCACAGGCTAGCTGAGGGCTGCTCAAAGTCTTGAAGGTGGTGTTTTCAAAATGTTGCCTTTTCTTTCCCCTTAGTATTCAACGCAAACTGTGAGGAATGCAGGACACCTGGCTGAAGAACAAAGCAGACAAGATCCAGCACTATGCTGACCAAAATGATGCCAAAAAGTTCTTTGAAGCCCTAAAGGCTGTCTACAGTCTGCGGGTCCTTGGATCCTCCCCCCACCTTGTCTGCTGATAGGACCATGCTGCTAATTGACAAGGCCCAGATCCTCCAGAAATGGGCTGAACACTTCAGTGACATCCTCAATCCGACAGCCTTTGTCAATATAGACACCATATACAAGTTACCTTAAATCATTGTCAACACCTCGCTTGAAGCTCCACCTATAATCACAGAAGTCCAAAAGGCCATACAGCAAATGTCTAGTGGCAAAGCTCCTGGAGCTGACACAATTCCAGTGGAGGTCTACAAATCAGGCAGTCTTGGCCTCACAGAGAAACTGACTGAGATCTTCAAGCATGTGGGTGCAGGAGGTAGTCCTGCAAGAATTCAAGGATGTCTCTATCATCCACCTATAAAAGAGAAAGGTAAATTGCTAACTTTGTGACAAACACAGGGGCATCTGCCTCCTCTCAACTGCTGGCAAGATACTTGTGAGAGTCCTCCTTAACCAACTGACTGACCATCTAAACGACCTACTGCCTGAGAGTCAATGTAGCTTCAGAAAAGAACGTGGAACTACCGACATGGTGTTTGCGGCCCAGCAGCTTCAAGAAAGGTGCCAGGAACAGAATGCTGTTCTCTTCATGTTTATTGATCTAGCCAATGCCTTCAACATGCTGAATTGCAAAGGCCTCTAGGAAATCATGAAGAAGTATGGATGCCCTGGAAAATTCATCAGCATGGTTTGACTGTTCCATGATGGCATGGGTCCTTGTGAATGTTGAATGCTCTGACCCCTTTTTGGTCACAAATGGGGTCAAGCAGGGCTGTGTGCTTGCACCTACCCTCTTTCGCATGGTATTCTCTGCCATGCTGTTGGGTGCCTTCCCAGGTGATGACCTTGGTATGGGGATCAGGCACCATTTTGATGGAGACATCTTTAATCTGCGGAGGCTCCAAGTGAGCTCTGAAGTCCAGAGAGCCACACTTCACAACTTCTTCTTCGCTGACAACTGCATGTTATGCACGGGCTCACAGGCTGACATTCAATGGTCCATGGACCTACTCTCATCAGCCTGCAACAACTTGCAATCTTCTTCGTGTTGATAGTGAGTCTAAAGTGTTGTTCCAACCTGTGCCTGGCACAACATCTCGAGAACCACATGTCTCAGTTAAAAGCCAACAACTGTCCATGGTCAAGAAGTTTGTCTATCTAGGCAGCACGCTTTCCCGTGCTGTCCACATCAACAATGAAGTAAACGCAAGACTAGCGAAAGCCAGTGTGGCCTTCAGTAGACTCCATAAGTCAGTCTGGGACTGCAGAATGTCAATGAAACTGAAGGTCTATAAAATCATAATTCTCCAGACCCTCCTTTACATCTGCAAAACCTGAACTGTCTACCAGAGTCATGCCAAGGAACTAAACCACTTCCACTTGTGCTGCCTGCGAAAGATACTAAAAATGGATGAGATCCCAGACACCGAGGTGCTTGAAAGATCAGCTCTCCCCAGTATTCATACTTTACTGAAACTGGCACAGCTGAGATGAGCTGGCCACCTTTTAAGAATGCTCGATACTCGCCTGCCAAAGAAAATATTCTACGGTGAACTGTCAAATGGAGTACACTTTTGCAATACACCAAAGAAGTGGTACAAGGACACCCTAAAGGTGTCCTTAAAGAGTTTTGGCATTGACCCAGGGCCATGGGAACAAATTGCTCGTGACTGTCCATCCTGGAGGTCATTAGTTCAGAATGGAGCACCAGCATTTGAACAGCAATGCATGGCAGAAGCAATGAAGAAATGCATAGTCAGGAAAACAATAGTTTCAGTGTGACTATTAGCTGAGTATTCTTGCATAAATCTTTCATATAGCCCTTGGCTATGCAGATTAATCTCCTCTAGGTGAGGCATTTCATTCTACATATGGGTCTTCGGGTGCTTTGCATGGATTCTTGAGTGTTTTCCATGATCCCTTGGATGTTATTTGGGATGCTTTAGAAAACCATTCTCATGTCATAGTACAGTTCTTCATAATAAGAGGAAGGTAGTGGAGGCATTACCAGAGGTCCTGTTTTTGTCTCTTGCCGTGAGGTACTTCTGCCAGAGCTCCTTTGCTCTAACAGGGCACCAGGAACAGCTTTGGGAGTGCCTTTTCTTCATTTGCTCTGATAGTGTCTAATAAATGTCAGCCATTCAGTCTTTCTTTTTTCTTCAGAGAGGACTGAATATATAGCTTATTGAAAAGAACAGTGCCATGAAGGACCCTGGAGGAGGACATCCCAGAAGCACAGTGTCAGGCATGGCTGCTGTAATGGGTATATAACCTGGTATTGATATTCACTTGGTATTGAAAAGGAGTACTCTCAGCTGCTTTACAGCTTTTAGATATAGAGGCATCAAAGTGACTCTGTGTAGAACACACACAGGTTAAAACAGATCAAATCAGGTCTGAAGCAGTTCAGTCTGGGATAGTCACTGGAGGATTGCCATCAGTGGAGTAGCTAGAATTGTGTTCACTTGAAACTTAAAGCAAGAAAGCTCACTGTGAAATAGAGTTACTCCTGTTCTAGGGAGAATTATTAACCAAGAACTAAAATGCCAAGTAATTCTTAAAAAAATAATGTAGTGTGCAGTGCCAGCTACACAGGTGAACTAATTACAGATAATATTATTTAACAACCTTTTGAAAATGATTCTTGGGTTAAAATTCACAGAGTTGGCCATGGATACACACAGCTTCCCCTTGGTCAAAAGTTTACTGCTTGGCTTCAAGAACAGAACTCACAAATCTGAGTTAAACACCCAAGTTCCCTAAGCAGGGTAGGTAGGGTTTCTGTGAATTGCTCTCTGAGGCAAATCATTTCTGCCTAAATCCCATTTCAGGCCCATAAAGTGCTGTTTACTTTAGAATCAGAAGCTTCTAAAATTATGCATATTCATTGCCTTGAAGATTTTGCATTTTCATTCTCATTACACAGTCTCCACAGGAGGCATCTCCAACTGTAGGTAGAACAGGGCTCTGTTCTACAAGGACTTAACAAATCCTGCAAAGACTTAGCTTCATGTTGATTTTTATGTGTTGTTAGCGTGGGCAACTGGTGCCACTTTAGTCGGGGGGGAACATGCCCCCCCAGCGACCAGTCAGTGACTAGGGAAGTCCCCTGCAGCCAGTGTCACCAAGTGGGGGGGGGGGAGGGGTCCCCCGTGGCCAATCTTGTCAACCGGGGGGTGCCCCCCCAAGGCCAATCACACTGATCAGAAGTGGCTGTGGTGGCACTTCATCTGCCACTCCCACTCCCCGGCCAGGACTTGCAGCAGGAGCACCGGCGTTCTCACCTGCCCCTGTGCCTGTTGTCTTCAGACCTGCTCACATGGAAGACTGCAAGTCTCAGTCTGGAGCAAGACTTTTTATAATAGTTCAGAGACAACGTAAATACCCTTTGGGGTTTATTCCTTCAGAGTTTTTACATGGAGAACTGTTTTTGCTGGTTTCTGAAGAGGCTTCCATACGTCCATTAAGCAGTATAAGGATGGATGGGTAAGTGGGGCTTGAGCTCTGGATGCTATATTGGTGGGGTGAGGGCTCATCCCCTCCCCTGCCCTGATCTGCTTACAGCAAAAGACGGGATGGAGTTCATGTTAGTGAGTGCAGACCATTCTGGGAACTGTAGTTCTGTAGAAGAGCAGCAATTTGCTGCTGCTGGGGGAAGATGTCAACCCATTTGTTTGCCAGTGAAATCAGGAGTGTTTTTTGCCCACTCAACATGTTTGTCTGTGACAAAAAAATGTGGCAATATTTTCCCTCCACTACACAAATTTCAATCACTGCTCCTGTGTACCTGCCCACTGCCAGAGACTTCAGAGCCAAAAGGTACTGGGGAAGCAGGGGAAAGGATGCTCCAGGCACAGTTCTGACCAGTTAGGGCTCTTTTTCCATGTTTGTGGAGAAACAGACCTATTTCTTGTCTCTCTATTTTACAGCCAATGCCAAGGCAATTTATAAGCCAAACCAGTGTACTGGGCATAGGAGCAGGATATGCCTTTCACTGACACTATTGCTAGAAACAGCAGTATGGAACTGGGCAGCTTACCTGAGATGTTTCGGACAGTAAAAGGGCTAGTACTTCCTGCACCCCTTAGGATATTCTGAGTCGTGTCTCCTCATTCTGAGCGCTTGAGTCCTACTCAAGTCAGGATCAGCAAAAGGGTAAAAGGTGTTAGGAGACAGAGTTCTTTTACCTTCTTTGCTCTAATGGTCCCAGAGGAAGTAATAAGCCAGCTGTTATTTCTTTACAGAGTCATATAGGTCATATGGCTCCAGGCATCGTCTATCCATTATACCCGATATAACATTGTTTTCTACTTTTAAAACATCTGCCTACCCCCATTCACTCAGAGCCACAGCTGACCAAGGAGGATAATACTCCCAGTCATTTCTTAAAACAGCAACATAACTCTCTAGTCATCTTGTAAATCAGGCTATCTGTTGCCTTCAATGAAACAGCCTTTAGGGTTCCTTTGGATGTTCAGGTAAAGGCACGATAAGATCTGATGCACAGTCCACACAATGCAGGGCAGGAGGTGCAATTGTGGGGGTCCAGTATCACACCTTATTGATGTTGTAGGAAGAGTCCAGAATTGCAATCCCAGGCTTCCCCTGCACCTATTCCTGCTGCTGAAAGCTCCACAGCTGACAAATCTCTCATCAGTGGCAGTGCCCCATGGGCTGCTACAGATGGGAGACAACTCAGCTGATGAAGCTCCCATCTGTCAGAGCACCCCAGGGGTGCATGCTCATTGGCAGTGCCCTGAGGAGCACTGCCATGGATGGGGATCTCATCAGCTGACAGGACTCCCATCCATGGCAGCCAGTGGGACAATGTCATGGCTGGGAATCTCCTTAGCTGATGGTGTACCCAGTCTCAGGGGCATACCTATGTTACATGTGCAAATTAAAGCTGGATAGAAACCAGATATAAAGTTAGTAAATATTTTACAGCTTTATCATTATAGCTGGATGGATCCTTTTATAGAGTGATAGTTAATCAGCACCTGTAGCTGGTCTAAATTAATTGCCAGGTAATTGCATAATATATGTAACATGTAGGGAGGGCCTGAGACATTGAAATAACAGCAAACTATCAGCTAAGGTGAAGATGCAAATCTACAAGATTTGTGTGCTGTCATCCTTGCTTTACGGTTTAGGAACATGGACTGCATACACTAGGCATGTCAAGAGACTGAACAACTTCTACATGAGATGTCTGCATAAGATCCTGAAAATGAATACAGAGGTACTGGAGTGCACAGCATGGACATACTTAGAAACCACTATGAAGAAAAGGAGGTTGCAGTAGATTGGTCAAGTCAGGAGAATGGGAGGAGATTGTAGCCCCAAGAATATTTTTATAGTGAGATTCAAATTGGCTCTAGAAAGCAGGGTTCCCTCTATGGTGGTACTGTGATGTGTGCAAAAATTATATGAAGTCATTCAACATAATCTGTCTGATCTGGATGGAACATCTGGCACTGGGTGCAGCTCAACATGAAGTTGCTTTGATCCAGAGGTTGGAAGCAAAGCAAGAAAGAAGAAAGCAGCATGCTATAAACTCGAACTTAGACAACATATGGATCTGTGAAACTTGGAGGAAGCTGTGTTTATCTCCAGTTGGACTTTTCATCCATAAACAGATTCATCAGACATCTTACTAGACCTCTTGTGTACACCATGATCCATTGCCTACTACCTTGAGACCAGTTACATATGCAGAGTACCTATCACACCATAAAAAGTTCCTACTGGCTATGAAGTTAGACCTTGAAAATGTGTACTAACTTTATAGCTTGTTGCTATCAAGCTTTAATTTGCAGGTGTAGCAGGGTCTCCCCTATGGCTGGGAGCCCTGTCAGTTGACAGGGCAGCCAGTCACAGGGGTGCACCATGACCAGCATAAAACTCCGGGGCCTGGGGGGATTGTGGCTGCTGTGGTCCTTCAGCCCCAGGAGTGTGTGGGGTTCCTCTCACTTGAGGGGGCTCCCAGCTATTGGAGCTTGCTATTTACTAGTGCGGGGGAGCCTGATCCTAGGCTTCCCCTGCACCAGCAATAAGGTGCAATTGGATGCAATCATGCATCTTGCCATATCATGAGACATGTAGAGTCTTCTTTACCTGCATGTGTAGAGGCTCCTAAGTCTCAGAAGCATATCAGTGGGAGGGGCCATGAAGGTATAAGGCTCTTTAAGGAGCAATGGAAAGGTCTTGGGTGAAATTTCTGAAGTGGGTTTCCAGAGCGAGATATACCACTCTTAGGTGAACTCCACAAGAGTGGGAGTCTTCCTTAGATCGTGTTTTTAAAGTGCTCTGTAAGTATAAAGTATTTGTTAGGTTTAGTTGTAGGGGATGGGAGACAGTTTAAGAACACTCCCAGACTTACAGTACATGAGGGCAACTACTTTGAGAAGTTCTTTATATAACACAATTGCTAAGGGATTTAATTGCCTGGTTATAAAGCTGTGCACTTATGTCAAATTCATCCATTTCTAAAGTTATTGCTAGAAGGCAAATGTTTGTCATTTTCTATTGTACATGAATGACTGGGCACATCTACACATGCAATTAAGTTGAAACAATAAACTTTGGTGCAGTTTGTACCAGAGTTTATTGCTTCCTGGGTGCCACATTTACATTTACATGTGTGCCCAGGAGCACAGCACACTGAGCTGGGTCAGAGCAGCCCCAGCTGGCAAAGAGTCCAGGGGATGGGGAATCAGCCTGCCAACCTGGGGCTACTCCAACCTGGCTCAACATGCTGCGGAGGGACTGGCTGGGGCATGAGGGTCCACCAGTGTAGGGTTAGCCGGCAGACAGCCCCCTGCACTGAAGCACCCTCATGCCCCAGCCAGCCCTTTCAGTGTCTACATGTGCATTGCTGCAGAATAAAAAACTCCATAGCAGGACATTTACAAGTACTGTCCTGCTGTGGAGTTAATTAATTAGTTCATTCCTGCTTAATAGCACTGCATGTGTAGAAGCAAGACATTTACTGTGCAGCTAATTAGTCAGCTCTGCAGTAAATGTCTTTTGTAGATGCGCCCACTAATAGGCAATTTTTTCACAAACTGCCCATAGTAAATGCAATTAATTATAGATGAGGTCTAGACATCTTGAGTTATTTCTAGTCCTATTCCACCATCTTTAAAAAATAAGACGACCTATTCATTTGCCATGGAACACATGTATTTTTCATTCTTTCATAATTAAAAAATGGCTGAGTTGATTTAATTCAGATTTTCTTAAAATGTTCACTTTTGAGCACAGATAAAGTGTAGGAAATTTCAGTCTCCTTGGTGAATTTTTCAGAAAGTTGGCTGTTTGAAAAAAAAGGGTCATAAAGAAACAGATGCACAATTTTATCTATTGTAATAGCTATTGGCAATCAATGTAACAACAAGACAGACACATTAAGCATGTCTACTTGAGACATTTATTGTAGCTGCCCAATTACCTTTGCAGTAAAACATCATCGTCTGGATGTGCAGTGCTATTAGCCTGGAGTAAACTAATTAAACTCCATCATAAGAGAGTACTTATAAACACAAGTAGTATCCTACAGCAGAGTTATTTACTCCACAGTAATGCATGTGTAGACACTGACGGGGCTGGCTGGAGTACAAGGGTGCTTCAGTGCAGGAACTGCCTTCCAACTAGCCCCACACAATCGCTCTCATGTCCCAGCCAGTCCTTCCACAGTACACTGAACCAGGCTGGAGCAGCCCAGGGCTGGCAGATTAGCCCTTCGGGCCTCCTGCCAGCCAGGGCCGCTTTGCCCCAGCTTGAAGTGCTGCAGTCTCAGGTGCATGTGCAAATGGTGTGCCTGGGAGCAATAAACTCTGGTGTGGATTGTGGCAGAGTTTATTGCTGTGCAATAATAACTCACGTAGATGATCCCATTGAAAGGAACACTGTACAGTGACAGGGTAAGAGACAGGTTTTGTGATTAGCAAGTTTGTGGTATTAAGGAGTTGGGGAAGGAAGACAGCAGCTCGAGATGATCTATAATGAATGAAACTGATAGGGATTTAAAAATAGAGAAGTGCCAACTAACAACGCCACCTGAGCAGCTGAGCACTAGCTAATTGTGTGGAGAGCTACATCTTATTGCTAAGACAGATCTGCATGAAAGTGAGTGGGCTGAAGTTGTTTAAATTTTTTATGAGGTTTAGAAATGCTGGAAAATAGAGATGACACTAGTATAATATATAAATCTTTGGAAGCTCTGTAGATATGACCTGAAACCATCAGGGGTTGGATGTGTAGTTCTAAGCCTTTTCTCTTTTCTCTTTGAAGGCCCCTCGGCTGACTGCTGACAACTAGAAACCAGTAAGTCATGCTGCTGTCTTGGTGACTGATCTGCAAGGCTGTTGTATACTCTTATGATCTGCCAAGAAAAGCAGTATAGAATTCTGCATGCTTAAGAGAAGCTGATGGGCCAAGTATCTTCACTTACCTCAGGCAAGCTCAATTGCTGGTTCTTCTTCACTGTCTGTAGAGGATTAAACTGAAATAACTATTTTTTTTTTTATTTTACTCATTTCCCCCCTTCATAGATTTTTTTCTCTGCCTGGTTATATAGTTATATGTGGAAAAAATCAGCTAGCAGGGAGTCATCACCATCATCAGCAATCCTTCACAGTTGAGGATGATTGTTTTCCATGATCGCCTTATCTGTGGGTCCAAAGATGGCCAACAAGGCCAATTCAGGATTGACAGATTCTATTGCAATTCAAGGCATGAGTGTCCATGTGGGGTGGGTGGCATTGGATTCTTGGTTTGGTCCGCAACCTGCTGTTTCTTCCACTCCCACTTTTCTGTTTCCTGTTGTCATTGTGAGGTCTCAGAGTACTGAGATCCTTGCAGCTGACTCTTCTTCCATTTAGGGCAGTCCTGGGCAATAGCATCCCATGAGTTGATATCAGTGTTACATTTTTTCATGTTAGCCTTGAGGACATCATTGATATGCCTTCTCTTCCCTCCTCTTGAGCATATGCCTTGACTGAGCTGGGGAAATAAAACTTGCTTTGGGAGTCTGAAGTCAGACATCCGGATGACATGGCTGGCCCAGGAAAATTGATGTCAGATGATCATCACCTCCATTCTGGTGGTGTTTGCTTGCAAGTGGACTCTAACACTCATGAACCTGTCATCCCACTGGATTCAAAGGATCTTCTACAAGCAGCATTGATGCTTCTTCTCTAGCAATGGGAGGTGTCTCCTGTATGTTTCATAGTTTCATAGTTTCATAGTAGCTAGAGTCGGAAGGGACCTAGGTAGATCATCTAGTCCGACCCCCTGCCTTAGCAGGAAAGAGCACCGGGGTCAGATGACCCCGGCAAGGTGCTCATCTAACTTCCTTTTAAAAATCCCCAGGCTAGGAGCCTGCACCACTTCCCCTGGAAGCTGGTTCCAGGCCCTAGCCACCCTGACTGTGAAGTAGCGCCTCCTAATATCTAATCTAAACTTACCCTCCGCCAGTTTGTGACCGTTATTCCTGGTCACTCCTGGCAGCGCACGGGGGAACAGGGACTCCCCCAATACCTGCTGATCCCCCCTGACCAGTTTGTAGCAGGCCACAAGGTCCCCCCTTAGCCTTCTCTTGTGGAGGCTAAACAGGTTCAGGTCCCGTAGCCTATCCTCATAAGGCCTGCCCTGCTGACCCCTGATCATACGAGTGGCCCTCCTCTGAACTCTTTCCATATTGTCCACGTCCCTCTTGAAGTGTGGCGCCCAGAACTGGACGCAGTACTCCAGCTGCGGCCTGACCAGTGCCGCATAGAGGGGGAGGATCACCTCCCTGGACCTGCTCGAGATGCATCTGTGGATGCATGATAGGGTACGATTGGCCTTCTTGACTGCCTCCCCACACTGCCGGCCCATGTTCATCGTGGAGTCAATGACGACTCCAAGATCCTTTTCCGTCTCCGTGCTGGCAAGAGGAGAGTTCCCCAACCTGTAAGTGTGGTGCCGGTTCTTCCTCCCCATGTGCAACACCTTGCACTTGTCAGTGTTAAACCCCATCCTATTCTCATCCGCCCACCGTTGCAACCTGTCAAGGTCAGCTTGTAGCCTATTGCACCCTTCTAGTGCACCCACATCCCCCCACATCTTAGTGTCATCAGCAAACTTGAACAGGGTGCTTTCTACCCCCTCATCCAAGTCACTGATGAAGATGTTGAACAGTGCAGGCCCGAGGACCGAGCCCTGCGGAACCCCACTGCCCACATCCTTCCAGGTCGATGTTGTCCATGTCTCAGCTCCATGCAGTAACATAGAGATCACAGTGGCTTGATAAACCATGAGCTTGATTTTGAATCTGATGTCCCAATCTTTGAACACTCATTTCCTCAGGAGTCCAAAGGCTGCACTTGCACATTTAGCTTTGTTGGATTTATTTGCTGATGACAGCCTTCTGTGAAAGATGGCTTCTCTGAGGTACAGGAAATATTCAATGTTCTTCAGTCTCACAGTAGATCTGAATGACCAGAGCTGGGGACTGCTTGTTAAGAGCTTGTTGATGGAGGATCTTAGTCTTCTGAATGCTAAGCGTTGTTCCCATTTTCTTGCATGCTTTGCTAAAGATGTTGATGATTACCTGAAGGTCTGCTTCTGAGTGTACATGCACTACAGCATCATCACAGTGTAGTGGAGCTCAATGACTGAGGTTGGGATAGCCTTGGTTTTGGATTGGAGTTGGTTAAGATTAACAGTTTACCATCCATTTGGTAGTTTAGCTCCACTCTGACTGGAAGCTTGTTGGTGGTCAGCTGTAGCATCAAAGAATATTGAGAAGAGAGTTGGAACGATGACCACAGCCTTGTTTAACTCTAGTCTTTACCTCAAGGAGATCTGCGATACATCCGTTACTAAGAACCATCGCTCACATACTGTTATAGATTAGGCAAAGAATGGTGACGAATTTCAGTGGACATCCATACCTCAGGAGGATCCTCCACAGCACTTCTTAGTAGACAGAGTAGGTGGAGGAGGACAGTATTTTAACTGTTTATGTTGAAAAGTAGTAATAGTCCAGCCTAATTTGAAAGAATTCTACACTTGTATTCCAGGCCTCTAATAGGAAAGATATTATACTGGTATGAATTTACATAGAACTTGGCCCTTAAATTAAAAAACCTTGCACCTAGGATATAAAAAAAAAATCTAGAAGAGATTAAAAAAAAACAAACACCCCTAAAACAGACTGTACAAATTAGTTAGTTTTCCAAACCTAGGTTCTTCAAATACTAATGCATGTAAATAATCCCATTGATTTTCAAAAACATATATGTACACTGTACGAAGTACGCATGTGCGCTTTTGGAAGATCAAAACTTTTTTTCTGAGCTTTTGGTTAGAGAAAATGTTGGGTCTAGACAGCTCTTATTTTCATTAGCAACATTAAAAAACAAAATTAAACAAAGAACCCAACAAACTCAAATTTTGTGAATCTTGGGGGGGGTTGAATTTTTAAAATTTTTGTTTCAGAAAGAGTGGACTTAGTTCTTCATCCTTATTTCACCACCATAATTTTAGTTTGGGTTTGTCTCATTTCTCAGAGCCTGCTTCTTTGTATTTTTAAATGAATTTTTAAATAGCGTTAACAGGAGAAAGTTTCTTTGTCATTTAAAATCAGTTGGTAAAGAACACTGCTGATCGAACAACCATATTCATGGCTCATGAGTTTCTCTTCCAGGCATAATGGTTTTTTTTGGTGACAAATATCAAGGAAGTGTTTTCACATAAAATTTAGTATGTTATTTCATGCATATGGTTTTCTTCCTTTCTATTTCCTCCAAATCTTTCAAATACATTCTGGCTTAAAATTATAGTTGACTTCAAACCAACACTTAACTAGCTCTAAGAATAGGGAATGGAGGTGGTCCTACCTGGAGTCCAACCATTCACCTGGGAAGCAATTCAAATTTGCCCCCAGGCCTAAGACAATCCCATGGCTCATTGCATTAACCTACATGATACTGGTGACCTTGTCTCACTTCTCCTTCAGCAGCACTAAGGATTCATCATTCCTTATTCCTGGCTGCAGCAAGATTCTCTCATGCCCTCTTGGCCAGGTATTACAGGGAGTTCAAATCAAGGGGGAAGGATTCTGCGTTGCTCACAGGATAGGACAAAGGACCATAGCTATCCTGAGCTGCTGAATTCCGTCTTCTGCCAAAAACCCTGACCTAACTTTCTATTTCCATATTATTAGATTATATAGCTACCTTTTAAGAACCTTTTAACCTTATCTGTACCTCATTTTTTCCTTTACTTTGTTCAAACCAAGCAGAACATTGATCATTTTTATTCAGTGAATCTTGCTGCTTTTTATATTCCTGAACTCGTTGGAAGAAGGATGTACATTTTTTTAAATTTGACTGACTGCAACGTTTGCTTAACTCTTGCAACACTTCTGCTTGTAAACTATATTCTATGTTGTAGAACAGCAGTGGTGCTCAACCCTTATGCCCTGAGGGCCAGATGGGCAGTGCCTGGTTTATCCTCGGGCCGGATCTGGTTGGTGGGCCCAATCCAGCAACTGGGGCAGGTTCATCAGGGCCCGAGCTGGGCATGTGGAGGGAAGTTGGGGGGGAGTGGTGTGTGTGCAGCCCAGCTCTAATGCAGTTGCATATGAGGGGGAAGAGGACATGGCCCAACCTCAACCCAGCCACACGGGGCTTGGAAATCTGGCACTGGGGAGGGGTGCCACTGCTCCCCCACCCCAAATTTCCTTACCCATGGGAAGCTCTTCAGGCCAAATGCCATGGCTCTGTGGGCCAGATTTGGCCCATGGGCTGGGGTTTGAACCACCCTGTTCTAGATGATTCACAGCATACAGGTACCAAAGGTCTTGCATTCAATCAAAACAAATTAGATTAGAAACTCAAAAATGTTCAGATTTTTCTCAATGTTCATCAGCTCTGATCATATATTGTTTTCTTTTTCTGTTAGTATGAGACAACCTGTTCCTAACACTTTGAAAATGATGCTTTATTATAGGTACACAAGAATGCTTTAACTCATCAGAGATGCAAGTAACAAGTTTTTTTCCTGGCATTTCCAATTGACTAGTCTAGGAGATTTCCTACTCTAATTGCTGGCTTCTGTGAATCCCATTCTTAAGTCCCTGAATCTTTCCATGCCCTGTTTAGGTACCTGACTCCTAGTACAAGGTTGTGGCTGTGCCTAAAACTAGGCATTGTAACTCTGGAAACCTATCCCATTGTAATTATTCTTGAAAGTTACAAAGATACCTGCAAATCAACATACAGTCAATTCCTGAGGAAAAAGCAATAAATAAAACAGTTGTAATGTGAATCAAGCAGCGCCTTTGTCTTCTTCAGATACCTAATACAAAGCTGAACCTAGTTCTATCTCCGTTCTCCTTTTTTGTAATGTTTAGTGAGACTAAATGCGAAGAATGTTGAAAAGGAATATTTTAAGATGAACTTTTAAAATACAATTTTCTTTATTTTGTTTCTTGTGTTTACTTGGTATTCTCTTTGTGGTTAAATCTCCTCTTCACCCTTCACATTTACTAATTTTATCAGAATGAATATACTCCATCTGTTATTTCATCACTGCAATCTTCCAGTAAGGAAGGTTTTTTCCTGGAAAATTTGAGGCAGATTAGAAAAGGCATTTGGGAAATTTTAGGGTTTCAGAAAAATTATGAGATGACCTTATTACATGAACCATTTCCTAATTTTTTTGGCTCATCATTAACTCTAGGCAGCTTGGCATGGAAGCTCCAGATGAGCACAAGAATTTAGCCAGTTGGTCTTGGCAAGTACTGGTGATCTTGACTAGGTCCTTTTTTTGTCAGTAATGGTTTGGCAGTTATTGGAATTATTTAGTTGTTTAAAACAATGTCCACATTCTTACAGGCTCCATCCATCTCATAAATAAGACCCTGTGTACTCCTGACATCCTGGAAATTTCATCAGGAACTTCAGATAGATTAGAAATGGAGATTCACATTGCCATAAATGTGAATACAAACAAAAAAATCAAGATAGTGCGCCTCGCAGCATATGTTTGGTAGTTAAAATCAGCCTATTTCATACCAACTCTACATTTTCAGTTTGCAATAGTGCTTGCACTTCTGCTCTCTGACCTTAGGGCAGTTATTGTTTATGACACCCAAGAAGGAAGCATGGGAGAGAGTTTTAGGGGGCTAGATAAACATGTCACCTTCTTCTAAAGTGATGTATATAGAAAAAATGTGAAATGTAAAACGTATTTTGTCACCTTAAGATTTCAGAGCTAATATACCACTTGGAAAATCCATATATATCAGTTATTGCTTTCAGATCCTCTGTATATTTGGGGAGAGGCTACTGCATGCTTATGTTGGATTGGAGTCTTCAGCGCTACTTCTGCGATCACAAAATCTGCAAGCACACTAGTTCCAAAACGAAAATTCATTTCTGCAGCAGAGTGCTGCTGCAAGAGGTGAATTCTATGGTAACAGAAATTGTGGAAAATATGAGGTATATTTTCCAATGTCTTTGGGGAAGAAATGTCCCAAACAGAGCCAGTGTTCTTGGTGCTGCTTCTGCTTTTGTGGCTTGTAGTGGTAAAGATTTGAATTTGTAATTTGGGGGATTTGGGGGGCAAATGGTTGCCTGTGAATGCTGTTGCCTTAGAACTTACATCTGCTTGTGGAGATGGACAGAGTGAAAGAACTCTACATCGAGGTTAAGGAGAAAGATAAATTTGGGGTGTGTGTGTGTGTGTGTGTATATGTATATACACACTGCTCTCCATATATATTATTCAAGCCTTTCTACATGGAGCTCTATATACATGATATAAGCATGTGTGGGATACATAGAATTTCCTGTCACAGTGCTGTCTTTAAACAATTTTAACTAAAGAGATTACGAGGTAGAAAAAAAGATGGCCTTACACTTGCAGCTCTCAGTTACTTAAGGAAGATAATTTCCTTCACTTGTCTTCAGAAGCACAATTATTAGAGGGCTTGGAAATATGGTAATACATTTCTATTTATAGCTGGGCAAAGTATTTTGCATAATGTTCCTCTGCATAATGTGAATAATGAATGCAATGGATTTAATCCCTTTTCCTATTCATGAACCACAGGTTTTGATATTTTTTATTAATTGATTTATGATTCAAAATTTCTCTACAATTTTTTTTTGTTTTTCTAAATATATAATTACATATTTCCTTTGTACTGGAATATCTGATCAGTTTCACTGAAAAAGTTGGCTAAGTCATGTTCCTGCTTCCTAAATGGATGGCTACTAAATCCAAAAGAAGGTTTCAAAATTGCCACCGGATACTTCTAACAGTACTATATATATAAAATGCATACATGAAGTGTCAGGAGTTTGAATATTGGTGAAGCTGAAGACAAAGCGCTCCTAAGTTTCACTGAAGTAATGCAGCAATTTTAAATTGGAATATTTTGAATATTAATTGCAATATTTGCCCTGTTTGTTGCTAGCCTTTGCCATTTAAGGGGCTTATGCAAAGCTGTGGGAGTGTGGCTAAGTGGTAGGCCTACACAGATCCTGAAACTCCAAGTAACCACAATGTGAATTTTGTAAGCATTACAGACAGCATGTCAGCAAGATGTTGAACAACCTGCCAGATTAAGCAAATAATAAATTCCTCAGTTTAAATTAAGAAAAATAAAGGCCTACGCTTGAGAAGCAATTATTGGAAGGACTATAAGAAAGAAACAAGAGTCATACTTTGAAATGTAAACTATCTATCTATAGGGCTTAATGTGTGTGTGTGTGTGTGTGTGTGTGTGTGTGTGTGTGTGTGTGTGTGTGTGTCTGTAATGCTTTTGGGGGGCATGGTTCCTGGTGGGGCATGGCTCCAGCTAGTGCTGTGTCAAGAATGATGGCCAGGGTATGCCTCCAGAAGAACAGGCCAGGAGGATGCAGAGCAGGGGGGAAGGGGGCATGGCTTAGGGCCAGATGCAGAGTAGTGGGTGGCACATGGCAGACATGGAGCAGGGGGAGTGGGGTGGCACATGGCTGAACACAGAGTGGCAGCACTGCCCCGCACTGGGGGTGGGGGAGGGGTGGATGCAGGGCTGGATGCAGAGCATGGTGGAGGGTGGCATGCGGCTGGATGCAGAGCAGCATCAGCGTGGGGTGGTAGGAGGCAGCACCCCCCCCATCATTCTTGACAGGCAATTTGTTAGTAATATTATATTTACTCAAATCCCAGATAGATTTTTTTTCATTCAGAATGGGCAGGGGGAAGCCCCTTGTTAAATACAAGGTGGTGGTAGGGAGGAGAGTGGGACAGGCAGGAACTGCAGCTACAACTCCCACCCCAACTGAGTCTCAGTGGTTAAAGCAGTGGCAGCTCTGGTCCAAAAATTCTGGAGTTGCTGCTACTAGTGCATGGCTGGGCAAGGGCTGAAGCTATCATGTGCTCTGTGCATGGAGGTAGAACCACAATTGATGGTAAATGGTGGGGCAGGTGGAGGCAAAGGCTGTAGAAAGCAAAGGGGCGGCAGAGGCTGTGGCGGGGGAGGGAAAAGAGGCTCTGGGAGGCAGGTGCGTGACAGAGGCTTTGGGAGATAAGTAGCAGACACAATGGGCTGGCAGGTGAGACAGGGATGGGCAGCAAGGGAAGGCACTGAGAGTGTAGACACTGGGGGGGAGGGGCAGATGCCAGGGTGTGCAGGCACTGGGGGCAGAATAAACTTGCAGCAGGGGGATAAGTGGTCAGGGGGTGGAGGTTAGACTGCTTGCCCCATTGCTGCCTGCCCCCCTGCCTGATACTGCTTTCCCAACTGTAATGGAGGGGGGCAGACTTAAGACAACCCTCCAATTAGATTCTATACATGGAAAATTATAACAAATGTACACATTGTCCATGAACAGAATCTAATTGGGTGGTCATCCTAAATTCAAAGTTCTTGTGGACTCAGGTAGATATGGTGAATGGTGATTTGTGCATTTTTAGAACATAGATGTTAGAATTGTAAGCTTGTACTACATTTTCCAAATTTGTAGAAGATTGAGAAGGTAATGCTCTGGTGAGGTGCCAGAGGACTGGAAAAGGGTCAATGTGGTTCCCAGTTTCAAAAGAGGGAGGAAGAAGGACCCAGGAAACTATAGGTCTGTTAGTGTTACCTTGGACCTGGGGGAGCTCTTTGAGAAAATTATCGAGGAGCACATCTGCAAGGGACCAACAGGGGAGATTATGCTTAGGGGCAACCAGCATGAGTTCATTAGAGGCAGGTCCTGTCAGACCAACCTGGTGGCCTTCTACGACCAGGTCACAAAATCCTTTGATGCACATGTCGTGGTGGATGTAGTCTTTCTGGACTTCAGGAAGGCCTTTGACACTGTCTCTCACCCCATTCTTATTAAAAAATTAGGCAACTGTGGTGTCGATCCCTACACGGTCAGATGGGTCACCAGGTGACTGGAGGGCTGCACCCAGAGAGTGATGGTGGATGGGTCATTTTTGACCTGGAGGAATGTGGGCAGTGGGGTTCCCCAGGGCTCGGTCCTTGGGCACGCACTGTTCAACATCTTCATCAGCGCCTTAGATGAGGGGGTGAAAAGCACCTTGTTCAAATTCACAGATGACACTAAGATGTAGGGAGAAGTGGGAATGCTGGAGGAGAGGGACAGGCTGTAACTAGATGTGGAAAGGTTACAGGGGTGGGCAGATGAGAACAGAATGGGTTTCAATATTGACAAGTGCAAGGTGCTGCACCTGGGGAGGAAGAACCAGCACCACACCTACAGGCTGGGGAACTCCTTTCTCATCAGCACAAAGGCAGAAAAGGATTTTGGAGTCATTACTGATTCCAAGATTAATATGGGCTGCCAATGTGAGGACACGGTCAGGAAGGCTAACTGCACCTTGTCATGCATCCACAAATGCATCATGAGCAGGTCCAAGGAGGTGATTCTCCCCCTCTGTAAGATACTGGTCAGGCCACAATTGGAGTACTGTGTCCAGTTCTGGGCACTGCACTTCAGGAGGGATGTGGCTAGCATTGAGAGGGCCCAGAGGAGGGCCACTCACATGATTGGGGGCAGCAGGGCAGGCCCTACGAGGGAGGCTATGGGACCTGAACCTGTTCAGCCTCCACAAGAGGAGGCTGAGGTGATCTGGTGGCTGTCTGTAAACTCACCAAGGGGGACCAGCAGGCAATGGGAGAGTCCCTGTTTCCCCGAGCACTACTGGGAGTAACAAGGAATAACAGCCATAAGTTATCTGAGAGTAGATTCAGGCCAGGTATCAGGAGGCACTACTTCACTGTCAGGGTGGCTAGGATCTGGAACTAACTTCCAAGGGAAGCGGTGCTCGCTCCTACACTGGAGATATTCAAAAGGAGGCTGGATAATCACCTAGCTGGGGTCATTTGACACCACTATCCTTTCCTGCCCAGGGCAGGGGGTCGGACTTGATGATCTGCTCAGGTCCCTTCTGACATACGTGGGTGTGACTTTGTTAGTTCAACCATGTAAGAGGAGAAAAAGCAGAGAAGTAAGACGATGACAGTCCAGGCTAATAAGGGAAGTAATAAAAACATCTTTCCTCCCAGACACTGCTGTTCCACAAGGACATGCATTTGGCTAATGGATACATTCCAGGATCACTACAAACTGGGTTAAGCTGTTCCAGGGGTTCCAGGAAAGACCAGAAATTTGAAATTGGCCGATCAGATATTTGTTTGCTTCAACAGTGTATATTTATGGGCTTGATTAGAGGAAAAGAAGGAGAGAATGCAGGAAGTCCCCCAGAGGGACCTGCAGCTGATGTGATTACCCTTTCTATACATTGGGCCTCTTGCATCAAAAGACAAGTGAGAAGTTGTGTCCTGCAGGAACAGAAAACCAGATGGGCCTGGGGATAAGTGTGTATATTCTTTTTTGGGTGTAAACAATAAAAGGTCAGGCAGTAGACTAGTTGCTTGCCTCTTTCATCCTAGTCAATCCACTAATTCAGGCATACATTAGAAAATATGACAAGTAGCAGATACAGAAGAGGTACATCTGCTCAAAGGCCTATCCAGAAATGAGGGGGTTACCATTCCATGTGCACACATTACACAGACATGTACATACAAAACAAAGCTATGCTTCTTAGAGTTCCTCAGGTGCACAGGCAAAATCTGGGACATCAGTACATTCATGGCATTTATAGCTGCAGGCAGTGGTTGTGATCTTACCAACATTTCCTTTATTTAGTTCTTCAACAAAATGTTCCTATATGCATTGCAACATGTGCAATGACCAGTGCAATGGACAGAGCAGAGTTTGTATGATCTGAACTTTTGGCTGCTTTTTAGTGGTTGGAATTTTAAAGAGTAATCTTACCTCTGAATTTCCTGGTTTTCCAATACTTAGGGGGGGTTGGAAAAAACCCAAGGCTGTCAAATAGTCTCTAAGATTCATTAGGATTTTTTTTTGCTTATGAATCAATTTCTTTATTTGCCTATAAACATTGTGGTCAAAAAGAAACCAATATTGGTAACAAAACTATTTACTCTCCTAGCACTCCAAGACACTACACTTCATCTCTGAGATGCATGATTCAGGTGGTAGCCTCATAAGATCTAGAAATACAGTGGAGCCCATTTATACTTGCCACACCAAATGCACATAAATTTAATGACATAAACAGTTTCATTGAAATGAGCAGCCATCTCCTCTAACATGGAGCAGAGCCTCTTGGCTCAACAACAAATAAGATGATCTCGTTTTCAGACAACATTTTAAAAAAACAAATGGGATACTGTGATGCTGCTGAACAGTATAAAACCCCTTAGCCTCTTCATACAACACATATTTAAAGGCAGAAATCACATTACAATGCTTTCTATTGGTAAATTTCATGCTACAACAGTCATTCAAGACTGTTTTGATAGATCAAGTTAAAATACCTTAGCTTCTTCCCTAAAGCCAGGGTTCTTGCTGTTGGAAGGAACAGCTGTCATTTGGACACCAGGGTAAATCTGAACAAAGCAAAGTTTTACCCTTTAAAAAAATTCTTTTTTTGCACTGCTTTTGTTTTTGTATTGTGATCCTTGTTTTGACTGCAGTTTGTCCATTTTAAATGCATGACTGAAAACTGAAGGATTGTAAATGAGAAATTAAATTTGTGTGAAAAGGTAATTGAGGAACAGACAGAGATGGAAGGAATCAGGACAGAAAATGAGAAGATGGTGGAAGGATCTGTCTAAAGGAAATAAGGAAAGGATACTTGGTACTCAAGGTCAATACAAGCATAGCTTCACTAAGCTTTTTAATTTTAATTTTCTAGAAATCAGAAATGACTGCAGCCAGATAGGGGTAAAAGCTAGAACTGTAGATCATGACTAAAAAGTACATTCATGTTATTTTTTTTCTTTGAGAAACACTAGACATTCTCTGGCATTTCCCCTGCTGTGGTGTTCCACACATACAGATTAAAACCTGAAGGACAACAGCAGGCACCGTTATACATTGGGTTGGGATTTGGAAACAGGCCTATGGAATTGAGGCTCCTAGCTCCTGTATGCTCTTTTGAAAATCCTGCTTCAAAGGACACACATAAAATAAACCAGTTTAAATATACTGGTTTCTAAACTGAAGCAGTAAAACCAGTGCAATCCCCTCATGTTGACAGTTATATTATAGTATGAGACTGTCAGGGCAAAATCAGGAAGGTCAAGATGCAAACTGATGTACAGCTAACAAAGGACATATACAACAATAGAAAGCTTTCTATAAATGTTGTATAATTAGGAAGCAGTTTCAGTTATCTTCATTAATGGGTTGGATGATGGGATTGAAATTTGCAGACACCAAGTTGGGTGCTCAATCAATCAGATGAGATTCAACAAGGACAAGTGCTGCACTTGAGATGAAATAATTGTATGCACAAATATGGACTGGCTAGGCTTCAGTACTGTAGAAAAAGACCTAGGGGTTACAGTAGACCATAAGCTGAATATAAGCCGACAGTATGCTCTTGTTGCAAAAAATGCCAAAAGCATACTGGGTTGAATTAACAGAAGAGTCGTTTGCAAATCAAGGTAAGTGATTCTTCTGCTCTGTTCACCACTGGTAAGGCCTCACCTGGAGTAGTGTGTCCCGTTTGATGCCCCACACTTCAAGAAGGATGTGGACAGTTTGAAAGAGTCCAGCATGGAGCAACAAAAATGATTAGAGGCCCAGGTGGCAAGACTTATGAAGAAAGGCTGAAAGAACTAGGGTTATTTAGCTCAGAGCAGAAAAGACTGAAAAGGGATTTGGTAAGTCTTCATATAGCTGAAGGGTGATTACAGAGGGGACGGAGACACTTCTCTGTGGCTGTAGGACAGGACTAGAACCAATGGCCTTAAAATTCAGTAGATAAAAATTCAGTAGATGAAATTTAAATTGGAGATTAGGAGGAACTTTCTGACTATAAGGCTGGTCAAGCATTGGAACAGGTGACTTAGAGAAACTGTGAAATCTTCACCTTTGGAAGTTTTCAAAAGCAGGTCATATAAACACTTTGGCTGGGATGGTTTAATCAATGATGATCCTGCCTTGAGCAGGGGGCTAGGATAGATGACCTCATAAGGTCCCTTCCAACCCTACTTTCCTATGATCCGATGAACTATGTTAGAAGAGGAAGACCAAAAAATCAAACATCCTGCACTATATGGGGAGGAAAATGAATAATGGGCAATGTGAAGATTGCTGGAAGTTTTAATACCTTTTTAGCATTCATTCATCACAAAAAGGTCAGCTATCAGAATCACAAGCACAACTAGCATCATAGGAGGGGTGCAGGTTCTCAGTCTTTAATAGGAAAAGAACAACGTAGAGATTACTTAAATAGATTACAGATAGGCTTCAGATAAGGAGGGCCTGATGAGATTCATCTTAGAGTACTCAAGGAGTTCACTGCAGTAATTTCAGAGTCACTGGCTATGGTCTTTAAAATTCTGGGAAATCAGGTTAAGTCCTAGAAGGCTGCAATGGCAATATAATGCCCCTCTTCAGAACAAGGGGAGGATGACATGGGGGATGTCAGACCAGTAACTTTGATACACAGAAAGAACATATCGCCAAACAGTCAATTTGTAAGCACCTAGAGAAGTTGTGCAGTTTGATTTTCCAAGTGAGCCCAGGACTGCCGGGGGAAGGGGAAAAAGCATGGGGGGGAGAGGGGGAAGATGGGAGGGCAAGGGTGTGGTGGGGGAGAGGGAAGAATCAGAGGTCACAAGCAGGGGTAGCCAAAGGGTTTCTTCTGCCCCAGAGCCCTGCTGGAGCTGCGAGGAAATAAGATTAAAATCCCCGTGGGGGAAGACCTTTGGCTGCCTGCACCAGGAGCCTCTAATCCCCAAGCCCAGGTAACTGGACCCAAGGCTGCCATCAGGAACACATGCACAGTTGGGAGACCCAGCTTTCAAGTAATTGGGGCTGGGGGAGTCTAGAATTCTATATGAACCCAGACTTTCCCTGCACCACCAAGTAGTAATGGCACACATGTGTGCATAGCAGGAGATGAGATTGTTGGGACTGGGAATCAGATCCTATCATGTCATTAAATGAATGTGTGCCAGGGGCCTCTGTGACAATGAAAAGAAATGCATACAATGGATATATAATTTACAGTGGTTAAGATATATATAGTTAAGGTGACTTGTAGATGAAAAAATGCTGTATTCATGGATCCATGCATAAATCCTTGCTTGTATGTGTTCATATCTTTGCAATTATTTACAATGGAAATCTATTATAAAAAGTACAGATTTAGAAAATAAATTGGTGCACTTGTTTTATTCCCAAATTGCTTTTATTGTTTCTGACAAGATGGGACAAAAATATTGAGGAATAGAATAAACTGATTGCTTGGAAATGAAAAAACATTTTATGTGTTAAAATGATCTCACTAAAAATACAACAGACCTCATATATATCATTCTGAACCTTCTTTTTTCAAAATATTTTGACTAATTTTTTAAAACTGATTATGGGCTCATTCACAAGTTTTGAAAATAAATTGAGTTTAGCATTTGCTATGTTTGAACTAAAGGAATATTGTTACTGGAGCTGTTAAGTAACTCACTGCATTATTTTAGGATTCCACATAAACCGCTAAGTATCTTCACAAACACTCCTGTCATTCCTGGCTATGATTTTTCAGCTAGGTCAGTATTAGGACATGTTTATCACTGATACAAATGGGTACATTCAGTCTCACAATGAAGAACTATATCCCCTGGGCCAACAGAAGGATAAACTTGAAAGGGCTCTTTTCCTAGTGTTTACTAGGGACAAAAAAAGAGTTGCTGCACCTCTAGCCTTAAGCAATTTTCTTAGTAAAAGATACTTGCATTTTAAATACTACACAGGGTGTGTATTTGAATATTCATGAATCAACTGTTGCTTAACGTTGGAGTTAGTGTCAAAATTAAGCTATTTGGTTTCACCCTGCAAAACTGGTTGTGCTGAAGCATAAAGGGTTAGTTCCTCTCCTTCACCCAGGATGTGCCAGGCCCAAAAACACTTCAGCGCTGCTGCCCAGAGAATAGAAGCGGGTCAGGGGGAGACAATATGCCATGCTGCTGTCTGCTTGAGCTATGGGTGCAGCAGTAGTAATGATCCCTGGGCTCTAAACTGTCTGGTTTTACTGCCCTCAAGCCTATGCAGGTGGGGAGGAGGAGGTGATAAAGGCTCCCGTGTACAGATGGAGGTCAGGTCCACACTACATGGTTTGGCGGGGGGGGGGGTGTGGTGTTCCAGCAAAACATGGCAAGCATACCCACACTCACAGCTGTCTTGTAATGGAAGAACCCCTTCCTTCTGTCACCAGAGCAACACCAGCTGTGGCAGTGATAGAAAGCTGCTGCTGCCATAGGGAAGCTGCCAAAAAACATGCTTATACTTTCTGTGGGCTGCCAGGGGCCTTCTAACAGCTGGTGTCACTCATGTCTTCTGCGCACCTTGCTGGCCCACCTGCTGGAGCAGAGCGGCCAGAAGTTGCACAATTGGGTGCATTCTCTGGTGGCTTTCCTGTATTTGTGACATAACAAGCCCTAAGGGGTGCAGTAGTGACTAGACAGAGGGGCTAAGGACAGAAGTTACTCATTAACCAGTTTACATGATCAGAAACTAGTTTAAACCTGTAACAGGACAGAAGGTCAGTACACATAAATCAGTGTCAAAATGGCTGAAACTGGTTTAAGATAAGCCTGGTTGAATGTAGTATCAGACTTAACTGATTTAGGTCAAACTGTTTTATGGAACTTGTGCCAGATCCCTTCCAGGTTCTAGTTAAATCAGAGACTCCCAGCAACCCAGCATGCTTTGCTGCCCTAGGCTACGCTGTGCTGTCTTCTTCAGAGAGCAGGGCTGGCCCCATCCCTCTGCTCCTTAGCTGGAGCAGTGGGGGCTGGCTCACTATTCCCACGCAGGCAAACCCCAGCTGGGGTCTGGGACCAGAGGAGGGTTAAACTCACTTTCCCCCAAGTACAGAGCTGTCCTGCCCTGCCCTGCTTAGTTAGTGCTGGCTGTGATTGCGGGCTACAAATCCCAGAGGCATCTGGAAGCAGGAAGAGGAAATGATGAGCAACTCAGCAGAGTCTTGTTGCTATGATTGTGGACTAAAAATCCCAGAGACTATGGGGACAGCAGGAAGAGGAAGCAAACACACAGCCTATGCTGGCTACATGCCAGAGACCCATGCTCTAGTGTCCCTGGCTTCTGGCTTGAGCCACTGTAAGCACATGGCTGCATTTCCTGAATCAAAAGTGAATGTCTGTTCATTTGCTTATTGGTTTAATCTTTAAAGCTTAGACTAACCTGCAAAGACTGTATCAATTAAACCTTGGGCTTTTTGACTGGCTGCACTTAGCTTGATTGTACAACTGCCTCATGGCCTGGTGCCCAATTGGGCTCATCTGTCTTCTCAAGTCTCACCCTGTATTTCCCCCATGTAAGATCCATTTATTTTGGCTTTGGGGGTAACATTCCACCTTATGAGCATATCCAGATATGCATGGATATTTGGTTCTCCAGGGACATGTAGTGGTGGTGTACCTTGCGCTGTTGATACTTGTCCCTGGGGACTGCCCACGCCATGCACACTTTGGCGTGTGGCAAGTTGCCCCAGGTAGGGTAGGGGAGGCTGGGGCCAGCACTGTGCTAGCCCCAGCAGCCTTATCTGGGGTCCTGGGGGCCTCCCAGGGCTGCAGCTGTGGTGATTCTGCTATGCAGAGCCTGGCTGGCAGCCACTGTACAGCTCCAGGCAGCCTGGCTCCACTTTTCAGCAATGCACGCTGGCCAAGTATGCATTGCACCATTTTTTTCCGCACAGTTCTTTTTGACCCCTGGATATCCAGGAGTTGAAAAAAAATGTGGAAAAAACCCCCAGCATAGCACATGCTCAGACAGCGTGCCCTTGCAACACAAAGAACATTGGACTGTGTGGTATGTGGCCACATACTGCACGACCGGTCTCATCTGGGTGCATCCTATGTGGGTAAGATAGATTTCCATTCTGAACCATGCCATTTCTTCATGGCCTGATTAAAAATGAAGACTATATAGAGGTTGAATAGAGTTCACAGCATCATTATTCACGTCATGAATGCTCGTCAAACAGGAAGCCCGTTCAGACACCTGATTGTTGCAAAAATATTTTCACAAACCTAAAGCTTCTATTCTGCATCCTAGAAAAATTGGTTTTGAATTCAAGTGAAATACATTATTTCACTAAGGTTGCAGAGTGATGCATCAAAACCAGATAAGGTTAGTGCTGTTTGTGCAGTCTGTTGAAATAAGGCATGTTTTGCTTTCAGAAGTTACCTTCTTTCCTTAAACAAAAGTCCTCAGCAACATAGTTTAACATCTTAAGTATATTTTAAAAATGATAATTTAAAAGCCTCATGTAGCCAAAATAGCTCTGTTCCGGAACGACTCACAGCATGATCTTTAAAACAGAACACCCAGCTACTAAGCTGTTCAGTGTCACCTCAAAACATCTGCTGAAAAACAAGGTTATAATAGATACATTGTTCTAGGACGGGGCTATTTTTTTCCCCCTTCTGGTTAAGCCTTGTTAAATACCCTGCATTTCATTCCAGGAGAATAGGGTCCTTTTCTATTATTGAAGGAAAAAGTTTCCCAGTGTCAAGAATATTGTATCATTTTTTGAGACGCATCAGTCACGTACCTGCTCTGTGCAACAACAGTGGAGCTCTCAGTTGAATTAAAACATTACTTACGCTGCACGCATGCAGAGATGAGCTGCACCGAAATGTCAGGGTTAAAAAAACCTCATGACTTATGGAAACAAGAAGGTGAACCTGGGGCAGGTTATTTGCTGCCATATGGCTGTGTGTATCCTAGATAATATTAAGGCTTTTTTTGTCCTTCCAATCATTTTACTCTAAAATCCAGAGTGACCAGCAGTGTCAATGTACATGTTCCTTTCAACAACAAGCTACATTTTACTCCAAATCCTACAGTCTTTGGCTCAGGTCAAACACCCATTGCAGTTGCAGCAGCTGCATTAAGCTGACTGCCTGCATGTAGACCCCAATCCTGGAAGTTGTTCTATATGTGGAGACACGTTTGCCTGTAAAAAAATTCATTGGGGCTCCATGGAGGCGTAAATAACTCATGGAGCAGCTTCCAGGATCAGAGCACCTTAGAGTTTAGGACCAGGTCTTTCCCTACTTTTTCTATTAGTGCTGTTCCTCTTGACCTAGTTCCCTAGGTCCTATTTTCTATGCACAAAACTTATACAATCCAGTACTTCTTATGAATGTGGTGGTGCTGAACCTCTGGCTTATGGATTGAGTCTGCCAGGCGGCTATGTCATCTGGCCCTCGGGCCTCCCGATGGGTCCAAAAACTTGGTGGTGGGGGAGTGATGGTTGCAGTAATGAATACTGCCACCACTCCTCTGCCGCTCAATTTTCTAGATCCATAGGGAGCCCTGAGGGCTGGATGACATGGCCCTCCCACACCAGATGGGGCTGGTGCATGGGGGTCACTCAGTGGCCAGATCCAGCGTGTGGGGCTGAGCCAGTGTGCCAGATCACACCTGGGTCCTGACCCTGTGTGCTGACCGCACCCTGGATCTGGCCCTCTGACCAGTCCCATACCATTCATCTGGCCCATGGGAATGGGAGGTTGAGCACAGCTGTACTAATGCAATACCCACCCTAGGGCTAGAAGGACATCAACATTTGGTGGAAAAGATGCAGAGGAAACGACTCAATCAACTGGAAGATTATACTGAGACTTCCCTATGCAACTCTCAGGCAGTCTGTGAAGCTCCTTCCCCCTGTGCTCCCATACATACAAAATCAGTTTCATAAACACTAGAGCTCAAATTAGAAATAGATGCAGAAGGTAAATTTTAGGAAAACCTCAAGGCAAACTTTCATCCCAAGTAGCCGGTTATGTTTTTAATATAAGTTCCCGTATCTTTGTAAAAATAGGACTAGAGACTTATTTGTTAAAAACACAACTGAGATAAGCTTTGACATTTAGAGAGTTCTTAAAGTCAGAGAGAGTCTCTTGTGACTCTTACTTCTGATGAAAGGAGCATATTGACTCTAAAGTGGCTGAGTTTACAGACTGATTATAAAAGCGTTGGCCACATCAAGCTTTGAGAAGTAACCACATCTATGAAAACTGGAAATTAGGCATGTTGCTCCAGCCAGAGGCTTTTTAGACAGTGTCATTCCAGTCATGCTTAGGTAATGAAAAAGAAAACTTTAGTTACACAAAATTCTTTTAAAAAAAAGTAATTCAGTGAACGGTAATTATATTTTACTTCAGGCACATATCATAATACCCAACTACCAGTGCAGGTTAATGGGAGTTAACAAGGCAAATGATTGCAAATCAAACAGTATCAAATTATTTCTTGACTCATTCTCAGTATTACCTAGGTTTTCCTACACTTAAAAGCACACTAAAAGCAACGGACATATTGAATGCACAGCAAGTAAAGCAGCTCATAGAAAGAAGGCAACATATTTCTCTAATTATAAACACGAATGCACACAACATACTAACCTTTCTGAAAGACAAGCGTTATTTCTGCTCCGGCTTTGGCCCTTCCAGCTCTGACCTGGCTAGTACAGAGCTGCCACCACTGCTTCTCCATGGCTGGGCAGTATGGGGTAGGCAGGGGCTGCTGCCACTGACTGCATCCCAGCTGGAGCAGAGCAGAGAAGCAGAAGCTAAGTGGTGCAGGGGAGGTGTAGGGGTTTGGAGGGCAGACATGGGTGGGGACAGATCACAGGGGTGAGGGGCAGGGGGGCAGGCACAGGTGGCAAGAGGAGCTGGGGGCAGGCATCAGGGGAGCAATGTGTCAGAGGAAAATTGGCAGAGGTCTGGCCCCTCACCCCCGGCTGCTTTCCTCCCGCAGTAGTGGTGACTGTGAATATAAGATGACCTTTTACCAATCAGATGCTATACATGGTAAATTATAACAAATTTATAATTTTCCATGTATACAAGCTAACTATGGTGGGGGCATGCATTATAAATTCAAATTAATCTTGGATTTGGGTAAATACAGTATTAAGTTTATGGAATATCTGTCATTGCTACAAATGATGCAACCTTTCAATACAACTATGTATTGAAGTTTCTTAGTTGTAAAATCTTAGGGAAACCAGGAATGAGCAAAAGAAGGCTATAAAAGGCATTTATACACATGCTCTGGGAGTGGTAGGGAAGGGAGCTTTAACTAGAGCAGCTCTGAGAGTGCCCAGAGGATCACATGTATCAGCATCCTTGCACTGAAAAATGGCGACAAGGGCACTTTAACCAAGGCTTGCTGAATTAAAGCTTGATTAATCAAGTCTGCTCTGACACACTTGTAATTACACCATGTTGGGGCAGCCTTGCTGGACGTGTATAGGCACCCCTAATTTTTAGATTTTCATCGTTAGTGCTATAAGCTGTAATGAGATCCACACAGGGATCTATATCCATAAATGACCCCCATTCTCCAGGTGGACTTGGGAATGGCCTGAGCTGACACTTTCTTCTTGTGCTTCTGGCCATGAGTAACTGAATCTTTCTAGCAGCATAAGGCTAGAGAATTTGTTTTCTTCCCAATTCTGTACTTGGCTCGGCTAAAATTTTCAACAAAATTGTCAAACTTCATTTATTTCCAGTGGATAGAATATTCCACATGCTATTGCAAGAAGCCTCTGTGTTTCCTACTAAGATTAAAGCTGCTGGGACTATAGAAAAAAAGTAATTTTTTTAAAAACTTTTTTTGTTCAAACAGACAAAGACTGATCTTGAAAACTTGTATTCTACTCTGCCGGCTTTTTTAGCCACTGGGAGGCTAGAGCTCTTGGAACGTGCAAGAAAAGGGTATGACCTCCCCTCCCCCCCCACCCCATTAGATTACTTTTACCCCCCCACCCCCACCCCCACCAAGCTGTTCCAGGAGCTTAAATAAGATGCAGGAGGTTGTAGCAGCAACCAGCTAGTATAGGAGGAATGCTGCAGATTCAACTTAAACAGCCTCAACACCGTTTCCCTTTCCAAAATCTGTGTGCTGGTGCAGGGCTAGGAGGAGAGCTGTTAGCTGTTGGTGCTACAGAAGTTCTGGGCTTCAGAATAAGTTATGGCGAGGTTGCTGAGATTGTTTTACTATGGCTCTTGCTGCAGCCTGGTGTCTCTATGATTAATGAGAAGGGGCATAGAGCCTCATAAGTCTCTATGCCCCTTCTCATTAAACTTACCCAGGTCCTTCAGACAGCAGGTGCAAGCAGAGTGAGTGCAAGCAGGTTATCTGTCAGGACCTGAACCACAGAATGTGACTCCAGGCCTTACTGAATATTTTGCTTTCTTCTACTCTATTGATTTCTCAGTTGATCTGTTCAGCCTCAAATTGCTTCCATTAGATATTAGTGTTTACACATTCCAAGGGCTGAGGCTGAGTCTTCAATACTACAGTTCATGGGTTTCTAGTAGTAGCAGTTCAGAGACGTGAAACAGTCATATTTAAAGTAGCATAATACATACTGGTGATCAGAATCTTTATGAGACATGAGGCTAGTATTAACAACTGATATTTGTTTTTTGTTTACTGAAAATCTTATGGCTTTGGAGTGGTACAACATACAGATAAGCCCAGGTAATTTATAACATAAAGGACTTTGATATAGCCAATAGTTACTCATTTAGGTGGGCTTTTTTAGCACACTGTGCCAAGACTAAGTAATAAAGGCCTGTATTTAGAAGCGATGTATAATCAAACCACCAGGAAAAAGAAGGGAATAGAGTAAAACAACCTGTCTGTTTGGGCCAACATATGGGACACACACACAGATGATGGCAAATTATCAGGGGTAAAGAAATACCATTTTTTTTTAGCCAAACGTTTTCATATGGTAGCTTAATTAAAAGGAGAAAATTACCCTCCTAGAAATGGTTCTTATGGACTGACCTCAAGTCCTTGTTTTTTCAAGACGTGAAACTGTATTCATAAACAGTTTTAAACATATGTGAAATATTAGCAGACTGGTGAGGACAGGGGGACAAAGGTCCCTTGGTATAGAAATTTAATCGTCAGAAAAACCAGCCCTTATTTCAGCTTCTCCAGATCAAAGTTGGCTGGATTCACTTTCTTTTCTTTGAATTGTTTGTACTCCTAAAGTGGTAAGTTTATTAGAAACAGGAGAACATTATGCTGGGTCTTTCTGTGCCAAAAGATTGTCTCCCTGCACTGATCCATTTCTAACCCTGGTGTTTCAGCCTCAGGAACTTTGGACACAAAATATTTCTGTGGCTTTGGGAAGACAGCTGGCTCCTTTCTTTGATCAAACATCAGTACTGGCATTTCTGAGTCTAAATCTGTGCTTTGCTGAGATATTGGAACAGGCCTCTGATGTCCTCATGGAATTTAGAGCTAATGCCACTGTAGATGAATGGGTTGCAAAAACTGGCAGATTTGGCAAATGGGCCAGCTAGGATATTGGTGAGTTCTGGCATTTGAAACCTACTTGCTGACCACATGAAGATTGCGGCATCAGGAGATCATGCCAGGAGACAGGAAACACAAATTACAAATGACACCTTTGAGAGAAAAATAACTTGAGAGTGTCCCAAATGTGGTGTTTATAGTTTCAGTAGTACAACTCTAGAATTACTTCAATTTTTGGAACTATTTCTGCTTTCCCATTCTCACAAAAATATTTTAAACAAAGCCTTAGGCATTATTAATAAAAATTAAAGATAGTATTCTCTCTCTCAGGTGAGTAGAATCATTAAATACTGTGGAACAGTATTTGGATCCCTTCAAAGACACTTAACTGGTTTTGGTCATTTGCTCATATTCTACTGGTTGAGAAAAGAGGCTTAGAAAGCAAAAGATAAATTACAGGGTTAATTCAAATGTGCAAGGGAAAACTTGTTTCACAATTAATAACTTCCACTATACATATAATATAGAGATAGCACCATGAACACTGCATGCCCCCGGGGGCTGGGGGAGGCACAGTGAGCTCCTGCAGGTCGTGGCAGTGCTGTTGGCAGGAGCATGGCGGAGGCAAGTGGGGAGCTGCCACAGACAGCCGCAGCACTGTTGGCAGTGGGAAGGGTCGGCAAGCACTGACCAGTGGTCGGCGACTACACACAGACACTGCCAGCAGCGATCCCAGACCACCTGCAGATGCCAGTGGCAGTGAGGTGGGGGGCTGGCAAATGGCCGCTGCCCATAGGCACTCCCAACAGTATGGGCGGTGCCTTTTCCCAAGGGGTGCACCACCACGCTCAGGGGGGTGTATATGCGCCTGTGTGCACTCCCTACACATTGCCAGTGGATACCACCATCTTAATAGTCTTACACGTGGACATATGATTGAAATGCACAGGCTATTTCTATTGTATGTAGCATATTTCACAATCAAGTTATCTAATATAAAGGAATAGAAATAATACAACATTTTTTTGTTGTTGCCAGAAATGAACTAACCTTCAAATTGTAAAGAAAGAAATATGAATGTTTGGTAGAAATATAAAGATGTAATGTATTTGTGATAGGTTGATATAAAATATTTATGGTAGTGTTAGAGTGATGTTGTAACTGTGATGGTCCAAGCATTATGTGAGAGGCAAGGGTGATATCTTTTATTTTATTTGTGGGTGACAGTGTTTATTGGACCAACTATATAGTGGTGCCTTGATTTAAGAACGATCTCTATGATGGCTCGCCAATGGATATTGAGGTAGCATAAGAAGTGCTGGATTATGACATGCTGAGGCCCTAAACTATGTCCAGTTTAAGAGGCCCTATATGATAAAATAGTCCAATGTATGTATATTTTTGTCATATTAGAACAAAAATGTCTATATTTAAAGAGTCATTTTCCCGTATCTCCTGTATTTACCAACTGATTATTATAAAACTTGATATTGAGTCAGTTTTTTCTTCTTCTATAGAGACCCCTCATATTGTGAGGCCCTAAACTGTAGCTTAAGTAGTTTAAGCCTAAATCTGGCCCTGGGCATAAGAGTCCAATCCTTGAGCCCCAGATCCATCTGCAAGGGAAACTAGGCTGCAGGATGAGACTCCTATAGTTTCATAGTTTCATAGTAGCTAGAGTCGGAAGGGACCTAGGTAGATCATCTAGTCCGACCCCCTGCCTTAGCAGGAAAGAGCACCGGGGTCAGATGACCCCGGCAAGGTGCTCATCTAACTTCCTTTTAAAAATCCCCAGGCTAGGAGCCTGCACCACTTCCCCTGGAAGCTGGTTCCAGGCCCTAGCCGCCCTGACTGTGAAGTAGCGCCTCCTAATATCTAATCTAAACTTACCCTCCGCCAGTTTGTGACCGTTATTCCTGGTCACTCCTGGCAGCGCCCGGGGGAACAGGGACTCCCCCAATACCTGCTGATCCCCCCTGACCAGTTTGTAGCAGGCCACAAGGTCCCCCCTTAACCTTCTCTTGTGGAGGCTAAACAGGTTCAGGTCCCGTAGCCTCTCCTCATAAGGCCTGCCCTGCTGACCCCTGATCATACGAGTGGCCCTCCTCTGAACTCTTTCCATATTGTCCACGTCCCTCTTGAAGTGTGGCGCCCAGAACTGGACGCAGTACTCCAGCTGCGGCCTGACCAGTGCCGCATAGAGGGGGAGGATCACCTCCCTGGACCTGCTCGAGATGCATCTGTGGATGCATGACAGGGTACGATTGGCCTTCTTGACTGCCTCCCCACACTGCCGGCCCATGTTCATCGTGGAGTCAATGACGACTCCAAGATCCTTTTCCGTCTCCGTGCTGGCAAGAGGGGAGTTCCCCAACCCGTAAGTGTGGTGCCGGTTCTTCCTCCCCATGTGCAACACCTTGCACTTATCAGTGTTAAACCCCATCCTATTCTCATCCGCCCACCGTTGCAACCTGTCAAGGTCAGTTTGTAGCCTATTGCACCCTTCTAGTGCACCCACATCCCCCCACATCTTAGTGTCATCAGCAAACTTGAACAGGGTGCTTTCTACCCCCTCATCCAAGTCACTGATGAAGATGTTGAACAGTGCAGGCCCGAGGACCGAGCCCTGCGGAACCCCACTGCCCACATCCTTCCAGGTCGAGAAGAACCCATCCACTACCACCCTCTGGGTGCGGCCCTCCAACCAGTTGGCGACCCATTTGACCGTGTGGGCATCGACACCACAGTCTCCCAGCTTTTTGATGAGGACAGGGTGAGAGACAGTGTCGAAAGCCTTCCGGAAGTCCAAAAAGACTACATCCACAGCAACCCCTGCGTCTAATGATTTGGTGACCTGATCGTAAAAGGCCACCAGGTTGGTCTGACAAGACCTGCCACTGATGAACCCATGTTGGTTGCCCCTGAGCATGCATTCCCCCGCAAGGCCCTCCTGGATGTGTGCCAGGATAATTTTTTCAAAGAGCTTACCCGGGATTGAGGTCAGACTAACTGGCCTGTAATTTCCCGGGTCCTCTTTTTTTCCCTTTTTGAAGATAGGGACCACATTGGCCCTCTTCCAGTCCTCCGGCACCTCGCCAGAGCACCACGAGTGCTCATAGAGCCGTGCCAGGGGTCCCGCAATGACCTCAGCCAGTTCCTGTAGAACCCTAGGGTGAAGATCGTCCGGACCAGCGGACTTGAACATGTCCAGCCTCTCCAGAAGTACCCTAACTAACTCCTCGCTAACCCTTGGCCCAGGCGTGTCTCTCTCGGGGCCCGAGGGGGGCCCAGCAGGGAGGTGGCTGAACTGGTCCCTACTTAGGAAGACAGAGGCAAAGAAATCGTTAAATATGTTAGCTTTGTCATCTGGCGTGATGACTAAGTTGCCCATCGTGTCCTGCAGGGGCCCCACATTACCCGGGACCCTCTTTTTACCCCCTATGTATTTGAAGAAGGACTTCTTATTGTCCTTAATCCGGGAAGCTAGTCCTATCTCCAACTCTGCCTTGGCCCTCCTGACTGCCCCCCTACATCCTCGGGCGACTATAACATAGTCCTTCTTGGCGATGACCCCATCTCTCCATTGGGTATATGCCTCCCTTTTAGCAAGGAGACATTCCCGGATGCTCTTCGTGAGCCATGGGGGTTTATGTGCCCTCCTGCTCCCTTTGACCCTTGTTGGGATTACCTCCCTTTGGGCATGGAGGATCGTCTCCTTAAGGAGCAACCACTCACCTTCGACATCTGATTCCCTTCCCCTCTGGGTCCTCAGCGCTTCCCCAACGATCCTCCTTAGCTTGTTGAAGTCAGCCCTCCTAAAGTCTAGGGCTGTTGCCTTGCTGCAGCCCTTTGCCACCTTACGCTGGATGGTGAATTCCAGCAAGCGATGATCACTGTCTCCCAGGTGGCCCATCACCCGCAGCCCCCTCACCAGGTCATCACCTGTGGCCAGCACCAGGTCCAACAAGGCGTCTCCCCTGGTGGGACTGTGCACCTCCTGGGTTAGATGGAGGTCCTGCACTCTGGCTAAGAACCGACGTGAGCGATCAGACTTGGCTGACTGCTCCTCCCAGCAGATGTCTGGGAAGTTCAGGTCCCCCATGATGACCACATCCTTAGCCCTCACTGCCTCTGTAAGCTGACCTAAGAATTCCTCTCCTTTTCCTTCCTCTACTCTCTCTTCTCTGCTTCAAGGGCAAGATGCTTTACCTTGAAATCGGCTGCCATTTGGCTGAGGTTGTGGCATCATTGGAATCAGCTGGCAGTCAGCTTCTCCCATCTCTTGATGTTGGCACCTGTTTTCTTCAGGTATTCCTTCAATGTGTCCTAGCAGCATTTCCTTTGGTCACTGTGAGATCTCAAGCTCTTACTTAGCTGGGAGCAGAGCACTTGTTTTGGGAGTTGAGAGTCAGGCATCTACACACAGTGTCCTGTCCAGTGAAGCTGGTGCTTGAGGATCACCAACTCAACGCTGGTAAAATTGGCTTCAGTGAGGATAGTGTTGTTTGTGTGGCAATCTTTCAATTTGATGTGGAAGATTTTCTGGAGGCATTCTTTGTGATAGCTCTTCAGGGTCTTGACATGACAGTGGTAGGTCACCTGTGTTTCACATCCATGGAGGAGGGTGGGGATGATGACTGCATTGAAGACCTGGATCTTGGCGCCTTTCCAGAGATCATGATCAATAAAGACATGCTGAAGCAATTTCCCAAAGGAGGCACTTGTGCACTGGATCATGTGCTGGATTTCTTCATCTGGGGGCAGGTCTACATGTGCAACTAATGCACATGAATAAACTCCAGAGCTTATTGTGACATTTGAACATGTGCCTGGGAGCAAGCACAGCATGTTGAGCTGGTTTGGAGCAGCCCAAGCTGGCAGGGACCCTAGTGGGCCAACTTGCCAGCCTGGGGCTGCTCCCTCTGGCTCAACGTACTGTGGATGGGCTGGCTGGGGCATGAGCGTTATTTCAGTGCAGGGCTGGCCAGCAGGCAGCCCCTACACTAATGCATCCTTGTGCCCCAGCCAGCCAGGGCAGTGTCTACACATGTGCTGCTGCAGGGATTTTTTTGCTGCAGACATATTCTTCTGCATGATCTGCTGTTGAGGACTTGAGGTTGAATTGTGGTTTGTCTGGAACCTCCCCTCAGGTCTGTTTGTCATGGGTGACCCTGCCAGGAGTGAGAGACTGCAGATGTCAGTTCTGAAGATCATTTGGACGCACCAGCCTCTCCACCACTACAAGGTCTTGGGTCCAGGGAGAGGACCAACTGTATAGTTGGGATAAATTTAGACAAGTTCAAATACAAACAACTGTTCTTCTGGTCTCTTTGTGTGATACATTTTATTGGCATATTTTTATTAATAAATTTAATTTGGGATAAAGTTAGACAATGTACTGAATGCAAAACATTCTTCATTCTAACGCTAACTTTCTTCTGACTCTACAATTGGTTCAATAAAAAATATCACCCCAAAAAGTCCTTGCCTATCAAATATTTAATCATCTCCAAGAAATGTTGACAAGTCTAATTTAAAACATCAATGCAAAAATTTTCAGAAATAATTCAGATAAGGTTAACACCTGCTGAATATTTTAGTGTTTCTGTACTGTTAAATCTTGCAGTTGTTCCCAAATAGAAATTCATAACAATCATTCAATTAATTGCAACTTACAGGTTATAAAGAATTTCCTGTTACTGTTTAATATTTTGTTCCATGATTTAGTAATTTGGCTAATATCTGTGCTCTTTATGGTCTTGTGACTTGATCAAATTGTTTTTTTCATGGACCCATAACAGGAAACCATAATGGAGCCAAGAATAAAGAATAGGACTTCTAAACAGCAGAAAATGTTACCTGGATATAATCAGTCTCATATGTTGCATAACTGAAAACTGGAAAAATTGAACACAAGTGTGAACAGATCTCTTCCCTTTTTCTGAAACATTTATAGATTGTATTAAGTGATACGAAAATTTGAAGTGGGGCTTGTATATGAATAGGCAGTCACTCTTATTGCTGCTTAAGCAGCAGCTATTTAAAACCAAATTGATTCCCTGTTGACAAAAACTTTGTTTCCCTAACTCACGGATCTTCTAGTGGTTCTCTCTTGCCACTAGGCCTAGATCTCTATCCCCTAACGGTTGCTATTTCTGCATACCAGCTTCCTCTGGTTTCCATTTATTCTAGGCTAAAAGTATAAAAGGGTCTCAAAATGGTCATACATTGGTATAGAAGAGTCTTCACACATCTGCAACTCAGCCCTTTTGTAAGTTAGTATCTTTTCACATTAATTGATAGCATTCAACTATCAAAGAAATATTGTATGCAAGAAACAAAATAATAGGACTGGGATAACCAGTGGTTTACCCATAGGGCACATCCACATGAGTGTGCATGTGCATCTTGTAACATCTCAAAGCCCTTTGAGACACTGCAAGAGACACATGCATGAAGGAGAAAATGTTCCCCACACTGTAAATTTGCAGTGCAGGGGCAAAATTAGACACCTGAATATCCAGGGGTCAAAAAAAACCATTGCAAAAAAAAGTGGGGCAGGGCACGGTCCTGGAAGGTCTGAGGCAACCAGAGGCTCAATCCTCCCCAGAGATGCTGTGGTAGCCTGCCAGAGCATCTCTGTGGTTGGCCCTTTCCCATGCTGCCTGCAGTGACTGGGACCTGGGCTCTATGCCAGGTAAGTAGGCAGTGGGGAGCTGAAAGAGTGAGGGGGACTACTGAGGGTGCAGGGAACCATGGGGGGGTGCAGCTTGGCAGGGGTGGGTCTGCCGGTTGACCCCCTGCATGGGTCCAGTCCCTCCCCCCCACTCACCCTATGGCCATGTGGTCCAGCTCCCTGCTTGGCTACGGCCCCCCTACTTGGCCCATAGCTGTGTGCATCTCCCTGCTTGGCTACAGCCACCTGGCCCAGCTGCAGCCCCCACTGTGTGCTCCCCACCTGGTTGTAGCCCCCCCGCATACTCCTTGCCTGGCTGCAGCCCCCCCACGTGGCCCTCATGGCTGCAGCCCCCTGCAACCCCCACCCCCATGTGCTGCCCGGCCAGCTGCAGCTTCCTCGCTTGCCTCCCACACAGCTCCAGGGGTGGGAGGCAGGGGCACAAGCATGGCATCCTGCCATGTACCTCCTGCTGCAGGACTTGGAGGAAAGGGGCACAAGCAGGGCATCCTGCCACATACCCCCTTACCCTTATTTTGTTTTGAGCAGGCACAGGCAGCCCACGCAGGCTGTGAGCAGATTCAGCATGGTGCGCTGGGCATGGGGTGGGGCAGGGGCCAGTTTTTCCGCACTCAGCACCAGCTTCCAACCCGCCCCACTGTCAGCCTGGGCCCCATGCTGGCTCTGGGCTTGCCTGTTGGGGTTGCGCCATGGCAGCAGCAGCTGCAGCCCCCCTGCTTGCTGCACCAGGCAGTGTTTGCCACTGCCACCTCTCGGCTGCCCAGCACGTGAGCTCCAGGTGGGCAGCAGTAGCAAACACTGGCCGGCACGGCAAGCGGGCAGGCCACAGCTGTTGCTGTGGTCCAGTCCCAATGGGCAAGCCTGGAGCTGCGTGGGACCCGGGTTGGCAGTGGGGGCGGGTTACAAGCTGGTGCTGAGCACAGGAAAAGCAGCCCCACCCCCACCCTATGGCTAATGCCCTGTGCTGCAGCCACTTGCAGCCTGCCTGGGGCTGCCTGTGCCTGCTCAGGACAGGCATGCATGGGCTGCGAGTGGCTACAGCAGGGAGCACTGGCTACAGGGCAGGCAAGGGGCCGCTTCTCCCCAGGCTCCTTCCTTTCTCTCCTGCCTTACCTGAGGTTCCAGCACCAGGGCAACCACATGGTCCCAGGCCAGAAGCCCATGCTGGGGCTTCCAGCTGGCGGGGCAAGGCCAGGCAGACCCTGCAGTTGCAGTAACCTCCTGGGCTTCCCCTGGGTCCTACTGACCCTGGTTCCTGTCATTTTTGACAGGAACCAAAGACAGAGAAATATTAATGTTCTAAATGTTTTAGGGGCTCTGCGATAGAATGGCCTTACAGGCCAGATCTGGCCTGTGGGCCATATTTTGCTCACCCCTGGTTTAGATGATCATAGGCTGATTGACTGGAAATTTATCAGGTTTGACCCGCAGAATGGTGCCTAGCTTATAATAGAATTAGACCAGGGTTTTTCAACCTTTTTAAACAAGTGTACCCCTTCTGGTGGTGGGGACGGGGGAGAGGGGGCTCATACATTGGGCGAGGGTTCCTTGCACACAGCAGCTGCCACTGCCACCCACCACCCTGCGCTGCTGCCCACTGCCCTACGCTGCTGCACCCCGCTTTCCCACGGCCGGTTGCATGTGTGGCTCTGCTGGCTGCTGACGAGCCTTGTGCCTGGCCAATCATGTGCTGCTGGCCAGCAGCCCATGGAGCCACTGGCTAGGCAGTGCCTGTGTGGCCCACAGAGGGGCATCACTGCCCTCACCTTGCCCCTGGGAGGTGCCGGTGTGGGATGGTGGGTGGTGGCACAGGGTGGTGGGTGGCGGAAGCAGCTGTGTGCAAGCTTCCCTGCCCCACGTTCATAGTCAGGGGGGTGTTGCTGCCCTCACCTCCCTGCTCTGCTCTGTCCCCACCCACACATACCCCCTATTTACCTTTCCAAGTACCCCTAGGGGTACGCATACCCCCAGTTGACAATCCCTGGATTAGACAAATTGGGAAATAATAGAAGGACTCCTGAGGATTTTGACAGAGGCAGGGAAAGTCTCAACTGGTTCCACCTAGAATTTCAAACTTACTGCAACTAAACTATCTAACAGTTCACAATTTCAGATGGAATCAAAGCCAGTCATATTAACTATGGAGAGACTGTGAAAACTCCCCTATGAGCTCTAACATCTCAGGATCAGCCAGTAGGATACACTATTTATCCAGTAATGTAGGTGACCATACGAACTAACATCCTTTCCTAAGAGTACGTTTGAATGAAGCAAGATTGGACCTGAAAGTTTTGTATTATGTAAGATGTCTCACAAAACAGGCTGTTTTTTTCGGGGTAAAAGATGGAACCATAGTTGATCAGACTTTCATAAGAACTACAGGAAATGTTGCAAAATCTCTACTGTATTTCCAATGTCTGAAATTATGGGACAGGTAATTCACTGCTGTTAAAACAGCTTTTATATAACATTGTGAAATTCAGAGAGAAGTTTCACCTTCTTACTGGGATTTCCTTAGTTTGGAGCTACTTAAGAGATTCAGCAGTAAAAAAAATCTCACACTAAACGCCCTCCTCTCCTCCTGAATGACTGAATCAAGACCACTTGGAAAGAATTATGAGGAAGATTGAGAGTCATCATGATGATTATTTCATGCTGAAAAAAATTAGAATAAGAGATTAACCGTTCTCCATTCCTTCCTAGAATTGCTATTCCCAAACACCTGGAACAGGCTTTCACTATAGTTTCAAACCACACTGAAAATTTTGGGAGTCATTTGAGAAAGGTGTTCAAAATTCCTAGTTCAGAAAAGTCCTAAAATAATGTTTATTTCAAATTGATTTCTGATGATTCAGTTCTGGCTTTGTCTTCAACTTCTGGGGTCTTAGTTTCATTTCATTATTGGTAGAAGGCGAATATAAGTATTTTGGGGTATCTGTTCATTTTTTCAAAGAGTACAAGCCTCCATGAAGTCTTTAATACATTTTTCAATCAACAGAAGAAACAAGTTACAGCTAAAGCATGAATCTTCTAATCCAGATCCAATGACTTCTAAAGTTTAATATCATTTTCTATTCATCACATATCTGCATGCTTTAGTCTACAAAACTGATGGAAGCTAACAGCACCACATTAGTAAGCTTAAATAAAAACTAGGTCATAAGAAGAAAACAATTAAAATTAACCATGGCTAGGATGAGCCCAGGGACCATAAGAACATAAGATTGCTGTACTGGGTCAAACTACAGATCCATCTAGCTTGGTATTCTGTATCCCACAATGGTAAAGAGGAGCTGCTAAGCAGAAGAGTTCTTATGCAAGGCCAGTCCAGAAAGATCAGTCTCCTACTCCTTGTCCCTTCCAGTGTTAGAGATCCCAGAATTCCTAATTTAGAGTTCTATTCCTATAATGTTTCATATCCACTGATGGATCTATCCTGCATGAATCTGTCTAACCCTCTTTTGACTATTGCAACATTTGAAAAAAAAGAGGGGGGAAGCTTCTGTATAGTGCATTAATCTTAAAAGGTCTTGAAAACTCATTCAAATGAATGGATACCTTTTGACCTTTTATTTAGTGTTCTAGGATGGTGCAGTATGTGCTAGTAAGTGCAAAGGAGAATTAGTCTTCACTTTTCAGGTCTCCATGGCTTACTTGTGGGTTTGGGCTTTTTAAAAAAAATAACAGTTACCAATATCTGTCTTGTCTTCAGGTGAATATTTTATAGTAGAGTCAAACATTCTGAAAGACCCTCCATTTTTCCAACAAAAAAGGAAATAAATGATCATTCAGTTTCAAGCTTTGAATTAACATCTGGATTACAAATATATTAACAGCATAGTAAACAAAGTCTATTTCCTTTGCTTTTAAATAAGTGCAATTTTCAAACACACACACTGTATATATACACATAGCATTCTACTATGCCCTTGGGAAGGACCAGATGTTTGTATTTTTCACAGAGACATAATTAGTAAATCACAGATCTCTTCTAAAGAGAAGAGAAAATAAAATCTGAAACAGAATGTGGGTCTGCTCTATACTTTCCCTAAGAGATCAGGTAGATCCCAATTGGGGAACTTTGTTATATCCCGTTCACCAGTCCTACCTGACAAATCCTGACTTGCTAATGTGCCATAGGCTGGAGCTGTCCTTCAGCACCCTTTCTCCCCACTGCAACTCAATAACCTTTGGGGGAAGTGCCAAGTCAGAAAAAAGCAATGCTGTGCTACAACACTCTCTTTTAAAATATGTGTCTCATGGAACTTCCTTTATGATCCTATATGGTGCAAGTTACAGCAATGGCAGCCACATCCAACATGCTACTAAGCAGCAATGCTCTGATATGGGGTCCCAGAAGCTACTCAGCATCAGTCAGTATAATTAGTAACACCCGAAATACTAGAACTACTTAATTTAAAGACTCTGGGCAGGATCCATACACATCTCTCTCTGGACCACATCTGCCTTTCAAACAAAAAGGGCTCCAAGCCTGCAACTGAGGGCAAAGTAATTGGATGAAAACACTTGTCCCTGCCAAAGGGCTTGTGTTTGCTTTTAATCTCATGTGTCTTGGAATAAGAGGAGAAAATCACCCTTCAATAATCTCTGAGCCACCTCGTCAAGGTGCGTCATATTTTAGTGGTGGCAGAAAACATGGGGAATGTTGCATAATGTTCCACAAAGACAGATCAGAGAAATTGTTTTGATGCCAAAATTAAATCTGGTTTTTTCATATATCCAACATTAAAAAACATGAAACTGCATGTATATTTTTGTGGGGTGATTAAAATTCAATTTAGAAAACATTGAAATATATTTACTAATATGTACTAGTGAAATAGCAGAAGTGCACAAAGTGGATTATACATTTTACTTCAAATATCTTGAGAATTGCAACTTAGTTTAGTGTATTTAGCAACTAGGCCCATACCTGAAAACATAAACACTCTTTTTATACCTTAAAAAGAGAGAGAGAAAAAAGAGAGTGTATGTGTAGCAAGTGAAGGACACAACTAAGAATCTCATACAATAGATTTCTGCTAGATCCAGGCAACAACCAAAAAAAGAAATCAGAGAATAAATGGTATTAGAGCAGAGGTGGGCAAAATACGGCCCGTGGGCCAGATCCAGCCCACGAGGCCATTCTATCTGGCCTGCAGGGCCCATAAAATTTTAGAAAATTAATATTTATTTGCCTTTGGTTCCTGTCAAAAATGATAGGAGCCAGGGGCAGTAGGACTCAGAGGAAGCCTGGTGGGCTCCCACAACAGCAGGGCCTGCCCAACCCCTCCCCGCCAGCTGGAAGCCCCAGCAGGGGCTTCTGGCCTGGGACCATGTGGCTGCCCTGGTGTGGGAAGTTCGGGTAAGGGTGGGGGGGGTGGGACCCCAGGCAGGGAAGGAGCCTGGGGAAAAGCGGCCCAGGAAAAAGCTGAGCACAGGGAAAAGCACTCCTTGCCTGTCCTGTGGCTGGCACTCCCTGCTGCAGGCACTCACAGACCACATGGGGTTGTCCCGAGTGGGTACAGGCAGCCCCCAGGCCTGTGAGTGGCTGCAGTGCAGGGTGCCAGCCACAGGGCAGGTGAGGGGCCACTTTTCCTGCACTCAGCACCAGCTTGTAACCTGGCCCTGCTGCCAGCGTGGGCCCTGCGCCGGCTCCAGACTTGCCCATCTGGGCTGTGGATGGCGACAGCAGCTGCAGCCCCCCTGGCTTGCTGTACCAGGCAGTGTTTGCTACTGCAGCCCACCTGGAGCTCGCATGCTGGGCAGCACAGAGGCAGCCGTGGCAAACACTGCCTGGCGCAGGAAGTGGGGGGGCCACAGCTGCTGCTGCTACAGTGCAGCCCCAATGGCTGCATGGGCTGGGGGTCACTGGGAGTGAGTGGGCATGGGAGTGTGGGGCCCACACCAGTGTCCCAGGGCCAGTGCTGGCGGGGCCCAGAACAGGGCGGCAGGAATACAGGGTCCTGGTCGGCAGGAGTTCTATGGAACTGAACCAGCTCCCCCCTGCTAGTGCAGCCTAGCCCAGCTCCACAGACACCTGCCAGCCTGCACCCCGCTCTGGTGCAGCCCTAGGACATTGGTCCCAAGATGGTGACCGGGGGTGGGGCACATTGTCTAGGGGCGGGGCTACCCACGTGGCCCTCAACAGCTTGCCAAAACTGGGTAAGCAGCCCTCCACCCAAAGTAATTGCCTGCCCCTGTATTAGAGCAATTAGTATTAGAACAAAGACTTCAGAAACTTGTCATGTAAGATAAGATGGGTTAATGGGTGCATCACCAGATAGGCCCACTCAAGAAACCTGCGTTATATTCTCAGGTGTGGCCATTGGCCAGGTGGGTAACCTTAGTCAAGTCACTTTACTTATTTGTGCAAGTTTCTACATCTGTAAAATGAGAATAATGCTTCTGTCCATTTTGTAGAGCACCCAAGATCCTCTGATAAGCAGTACTAAAAACTGATAACTAAACTCCCTTATAATTACATGTATAGTCCTAATTACTATCACATGGGAATGTTATTGCTGATGAGAGGCCCAGTGGAGAATAACCAGGCTCCATGATATGTGGAAGAGGGACAGGAATGGTAAGGAATGGTTAATTTGGTCTAGGCAGTCTAGAAAACAAACATCACATGGAACTTTACCTCATGCTGAATGGAATGACGCTGGAACAGGTCTCCTCTCAATGACTCAGTGAATGAATATGGTTTTCATTTTAGTTTTATACAGCATTAAGCAGGGGACCAGAACCAAAGTATACTTGGTTCTATTGAACAGCATGGGGTTTAACTATTGGAAAAATAATAATTCCATATGAAAAACAAGACTATTTGAATGACAAAGAATGAATTTGGATTGTGGATAAGCAACTATTTGAATCTTCACCAAAGGAAAAGAAAAAACTTTGGAGGCATTTGCAACAATGCTGTTTCCTTTCATTGCGGATATGTGTCTGTAATTGGTTGGCTCACTCTTCTGGCTGGAATGATCTAACTGGGGATGGTCCTGTTTTAAGCTGGAGGTTAGATTAGATGACTGGCTGATGTCCTTTCCACCCCTAATTTCCTATGATTCCAATATAGGAGAGTATCTATTATGAATACTCTCCTATAAGCTGTTGGTAACAGTATCTATAAGCAATTCTTTCTATCTGTCATTGCAAGGAAGGCTGGTTCCATCATCTTGTCACACCCTGGTTCAAAACCATTAACATCCATTAACAGTGGGAAGCTATCAGTGCTCTGGACTCCAGTTTTTACAAAATGCAGAAGTATGCATTCTTCACAACATGGGCTATGATAAGCATGTCAGCCTGTTCTTTGCTCATTATACTGGCTTCCCAAAGAATATGTTGTCAGTTAAAAGGCGTCAATCCTTTTTTCTCCCCCAAGACATTGAATGATCTGAACCCAAATACCTACATATTGCCTAAGGCTCTGGAACAAAGAATATACTCAAGAACTTTGTTCCTCAAGTTCTCTAAAGCTGACAGCATGAGGCTAAAGTTCAGTTGTGCAGGAAACAGCTTGCTCAGGAAGAGAGCCAAGCTGCTGGTACAGACTCCCACAGGACCGTCTTGAAACTCATTGCCCTTTTGTTTCAGAAGTACTTTTCTGGCCTTGCCTTCACTAATCTACACACACACACACACACACACACACACACACACACACACACACACACACTTTATTACCATGCAACAAGATGGCAAGCCCAGTTAGCTGCAAAGATAGTGAAGGAGACAAATGACTCCAGTAGTGGAAGAACAGGTAAGGGATTACTTAGAGATGCTAGATATTTTTAAGTCTGAGGATACTGAAGAGGGAATTGGCTGAAGTTATTTAAGCCATTGGCCACCCCCCCTTGATAACTTTTGGAGATCAGGTGTGGTCCAGACTGATGGGGAGAGGGCAAATATATCTCCCATCTTTAAGAAATGAACAATAACAGACTAGTCAGTCTAATCTTGATACCTGGAAAAATCATGGAGTATGTCCTTAAGGAATCTATTATGAAACATCTGAAGGAAAATAAGATGATCAGCCAGCATGGATTCACCAACACAAGCCATACCTGACCCACTTGATTTCCCTCTATGGGAAGAAGAAAGAATCTATGGGTAGTTGGAGTGCAGTGAATGTGATGTACCTTGACTTTAGCAAGGCTTTTGAAACTGTCTCCCATGACATTCTCATTCATAAGGAAACACGGAGTAGATGAAAGTATTGTTGGATCGTTGTGCTCAGTGACTTGTCATCAGTGGGCGTGTCCACACATCCAAGCACGTGTTTTTGCAGCAGCTCAAGTAGAAGTGGTGCAAATCTGAGCTGGGGCTTTTTGCCTCAGTGCATGTGCTTGGATATGCACTTTGTTATGGAGCAAATTTTGTCACTTGGGGCAAAATAACCCTGCCTGGCTCTTCCTGGATCTGCAGCCAGGGGGAGCTAGAGCCCGGGGCCAGGATCTGTGCTGTCCACAGCAGTATAAAAAGCCACCCTGGCAAGTAGCTCAAGGCTACTAGCTCTCAGGAGATTATGGGGTCCAGCCAATTGGTACCTGGGGACAATACCCTTCAGCAGCCGGACTGCTGAAGCAGCCCTGAGAGTTCCCTGCACCCTCTACCCACTGCAGGGATCTGGCAGTGGAGGCTGCTGCCTGGCTGTGACATGCTGCGCACCTGCCAGACCTGGATGGGGACTGCACAGCCAGTAGAGGCATCTGCCTCTCTGGGCCAGCTGCCAGTGGACTGTGGCTGCAGGGTTGGCCTCTGTGTGGCACTGCTGCCACGTGTGCCCCCTGCCCGGCTATCTGGGCAGCTATTGCCCGAAAGATGTTCTGGGTGTGGTGGCCTGCTTTGAACTGTTAAAGCCTGTCCTTCTGACCCCAACTGGCCAGGTCAGCCACAGCCAGCTGGGTCCAAGGTGCCAGCTCTGAGCAGGCAGGGTTGTAGCAGGAATTCTGGTGTTCCCTATTGGAAAACTGAAAAATCCCTGATAAAAAGAATCCCAAAGTCACTCTGTAAAACACCCCGAAATCCATGTTCCTCTACAAGTAAAACAAAAGACCATTATAAAGAGAAAGAGACAGAGACAGTGATCAGTTGGACAATGTTTTATTGATATATCTAAAGTTAAAACATGTCTCTTATCATAATAATAAAGTGAACTCTAAATACATGTTTCATGAATTCATGAATATACATTTTGCTGCCCTCCCACAGGGGTGATGGCCCTCGCACAGGGGTTATGGTCCCCCAACAGGGGATTCAGTCCCCACACAAGGGCTACGGCCCCCCAACAGGGGATTCAGCTCCAAATCAAGTGCTACGGCCCTCCAACAGGGGCCAAATGGACCCTGCAGGGGTTACCACCCCTCCTCCAAGGCCCACATGCCCCACCCCAGCCCCCCGATTGCTGACCTCATCCTCCTCCAGCTCCTACAGCTCCCCTCCCCAATGGCTGCCCCACCCAGCCCTACTCCCTAACTTGCGCCCCCAGACCCCCATGGCTACCCCCATGGCTACCCCCACAACCCCAGGCACCATCACTTAAGGGACCCCCCCCCTCGAAAAAATAATGGAAAAAAAAGCCTCTACTTACCTTAGAAGCAGTGGTGGTGGAAGCTCCAGGGCCTCCTGGCAGAGCCCCCTCAAGGCAGCACGGGGTAGCGGGGGACAGGAGGGCCTGGGCTGGGGCTGTTGGGGCTATCCCTCTGCCCAGCACTGTGCGGGTCGGGCCCCAGTCAGCCAGATGGCAGTTGGAGCTGCTGGTAAGTGCTGGGGTTTTTTTTTTTTTTTAAACTATGGGGTGGGGGGCAGGGATCGGGGGGGCTTGCGGAGCTGGGGCCGGGCAAGGGGAGGGAAGTGATTGGGGCATCTGGGGGACTGGCAGGGGGGAGGGGCTGGGCAGCGTTTGGGGGGGTTGGGGGGCTGGCGGGGGTCAAGATCAGGCAGAAAAGTGATGCAGAGGTGGGGGGAAGGCAGGGGGAGGGGCTGGGCAGGGAAGTGATGGGGGGCTGGAGGGGAAGGGCTGGGCAGGGAAGCAACTGGGAGTGCTAGGGGGCAGGCAGGAAGCGGGGCTGGGCAGGGAGTGGGGGGGGCTGGGGGAGCAGGCAGGGCTGGTGGGCGTCCCCCCCACAGTCCCCACCCCTCATCTCTAGCCCCCCGACCCCTTACTCACCAGCACTGGGGCCCTGGTGGTCAACGCATGGCCTGGCTGGCCACATGTTTCAGCACCAGGGTGAGGGGCCAACCACAGAAACGCTCTGGCAGCCACAGCATCTCCCTGGAGGACCCAGCCTCCGGTTGCCTCAGGGCACAGTCCATGACCATGCCCTCTCCTGCTTTTTTTAGTTTTGTTTTTTTTAGACCCCTGGATATCCAGGGATCTAATTTTCTCCTGAGAACATTTTTTCGTTGCCGCATGTGCCTCTTGCCTCGCCTCAAAGGGGTTTGAGGTGGGGCAAGAGGCACATGTGCACTTGTCTGGATGCGCCCAGTGAGTCTAGCTGAGAGGAGGTATCAACTGGGATTCCCCAGGGGTCTGGTATTGTTTAACACCTTCATTAATGATTTGGATAGCAGGATTGAGTGTATGCTTAGTAATTTTGTGGATGACACTAACATGGATGAAGATACAGACCCTCTGGAGGATAGGGTTGGGATCCAGAGTGATCTGGGGAGACTGAAAAATGGTCCAAAATTCAACAAATGCAAAGTCCCACACTTGGGATGGAATCACTACACGTACAGATAACAGACTGGAGAATGACTGGCTACTGCAGAGGACCTGGACGGGTTACTGTAGTCTGTAAGTTGTGTTTGAACCAACAGTATACACTTGTTGCTAAAGAAGCCAACAGCATACCAGGTTGTATCAAAAAGTGTCATTTGCAAATAAAAGAAAGTAATTTTCCCACTCTATTCAGTACTGGTCAGGCCTCGTCTGGAGACCGTTTCCAGTTTTGGGCAACACATTCAAGAAAGATATGGATAGATTGGAAAGAGTTCAGTGGAGAGCAGTACAAATTATTAGTGGCCTGGGAAACATCACTTATAAGGACAGGGTGAAAGAAGTAGGATTGGTTACTCTGGAGAAAAGAAGACTAAGGCGGGAACTGACAAGTCTCTATCCTCTTTATATACACCCTTCAGTTATTTGGAGATAGGCTTCTCTCTGAGCAATGGCCTCAAACTGCAGCAAAGGAAATTTAGTTTGGAGGTTAGATTACGAAGAATTTTCTTACTGTGAGAGGAGCTAAGCATTGAAACAGGCTACCTAGAGAAATTGTGGAATCTCCATCTCTGGAGATTTTTAACAGGTTAGAGTAGACACTTGGCTAGAATGGCTTAATTGGGAATGCTCCTGCCTTTAGCAGGGGGCTCTCTTAGATGATCTCATGATCTTACATGATAGATGTTAGTTATATTGCCCAATGCACTACTGAGAGGAGCTCAGAATACTGTGATGATACTCAATGGAGTAGGTCAATTTTTTAGTTGCATGGAACTTCTGAGAACATTTTGGGTTGGGGACAGGATTTCTTTTTGCAAATTTCACATTAGAAAAGAAGGTGGTCTGAAGAATGCAAAGACCTTGAGAAAGAGTTCTGAAGAATTCTCAGTATTAAAACAACGATTCAAGGAATCTAACAGTTCTTCAAATGTAACTATTTAGTGCGCATGTACACACATAGTGCACACATACACAGTAAAGTACTGTTGTCTTTTCCTCAAATAATTTAATTTCAGGAAGTTAACTTCCCTTTTAGTATGGTGTGCTACTGAAGAAATATGGCCATAGAACATTTTTCTATAGAGGAAATGGCCATGGCTATATGTTCATTTGTAGTCCTACAAAGTGTCTGTCCACTGTACGCTGCTACAAAAATATAGTGCTATGAGCATGTACTGACATTCCAGCCCTGCAACTGAATCTGTTGTGCTGGTGAAGGATGGAGCACCCGTAGAGTGCGACTCAAAGGAGGTTAGCTGAGAGTTTTAGCTTTGTGTTATAGCCCAGGGGCTTGTGTTATTGTTTGCTGTTGTCAACCAGAGGACCGGGTGAGGCTATAAGGGGATGGAGGAGGCCTCATAGGGGAACCACGTCAGTGTGGGAGCCCCAGCCCCAGAGAGTTGGCAGCGTGAGAAGCCCCAGAGAAAGAGAGAGATCAGGCAGCGAGAAGGCATTCAATAAGCCCGAAGAACATCTGGTACATCCGCGAGGCTTGGGGCATGGTACAGGGGTGGCTGGAGCCACACATAGCCCATAAGGCTGGGGTGCACCTGAGCCCCATTCTAGAAAACGGACCGGTACAGCACAGGAGAACCGCAGCCAAGAATACTAAAGGTAGCCTCCCTATTATACACATAAGACCAAAGACGGGCGAGATTGCGAGGCGCAGATAGGCAGCTTGGCGCGGTAGAGAGGGTAACAAAAGGGGGAGCACAGCGACCCCGAGGTTCCCGTTCTGTCACAATCATAAATTTTTAATTTAAATTTTTCAAATGTGAGCTCTCTCACCAGAGGATGATAAGGGGCTGCTCCTTTAATTCCCCCACTCTCACAGTAGAGAAGTTGTCTCCAGCACCTGTACAGGTAAGGGAGCATGCTGTCTTCACCTCTGTTACCCCCACAGGCCCTTGGGGGCTGGGGTTTACAGCCATGGTTTCAGTAGCAGTTTTACATCCCAGTTGCTGCCCCAGAACTGATTTGCTGTCCCACAACAGCAGCAGCAACCAACAGTCCTGGTCCTGAAACAGTGGCTATTAAAGACAGCCCTGCCTTCATGGTGGTGGTGGCAGCTGTGCCCACTGGCACTGCCACTGCTGCAAAAGCACCAGCAGCAATACCACAGCAGCACAGCTCTTGTACATAAATCAATTACATGCTATTGTGACACGGCCTTTAGAAACTAATAATATAAAATGTATCAACCACAACAATGCGTCAGCAGACAAAATACAAGTTTTACAGTTTATTTCTGAAAGGTTAGTCTGCAATTGGAATACACTGTATAGTAAGTACAGGTAATCTTTAAAAATTATCAAATTAATGGAACGGTTTAAGTTTTATCAATGACACGGTTATAGATATTGAAGATGCTATCTGTGGTCACGATTTTTCTTCTCGCTGTCAAACAGAGATGATTTCAGGTAACAATGTTTTTCGGTCCTATTTTTGACCAAGTTGGGACAGCTAAATAGACAGACAAACAAAATTAGGTTCCCAGTCTTGTTCTGTCAGACTAATAAATTCAGTCCATGGAGCAAGCCTTTCTGCTTTGTCATAATACTTCACTGCTGTTTATAAATAAAAAACATTCTCTTTAAGAGATCATGTTCGTACAATATTAAAATCCTTTCAGAAGCCATCTTTTTTCAATTTACTAGCAATTTTCTTTTTAAATTTTACCAGTTCAACTATTACTTAAATATATATTTGTATTTAACTGTGTTTAAAATAATTACAATTTTTACCAGTGAATCCAAGAAAGTTAATGGTGGCATGTTAAAGGAATTCAAGTGCTAATAGTTTGAACCATACTAATTATATTATAAAGGGTAACTTACTTGTTTTATAAACTGTGTCGCATTAAAAAGTTCACTACAGCCATATACAACATGTTTGCCTTGTCTGCCCTATGCAAGCAAAGATAGGGAAGAGATCAGATGTCAATAAAACAACATTTAAATAATTAGTTGCATGAAGAACAACAGAGGTCATTTGAAAAACTTATTCTTTTACTGTTAATCAGTCATTGCTGGTCCAGACAAGAAAAGTAGATACCTTAACTGGAAAGAAATCACACTGATTAAATGGAAGACATTAGAAAATGAGGGGAGAGTCAGAAAACAGTGACAAGGCATTCTTTACATATTTAAATCTACTGTACATGTAACTGAAATTAGAGAAAAATCTATGGCATCAGCTTTTATGGGGTGTAATGGGAAACATACCTGCAAATATAGGTTTCCTTGCTTTATGTAGTAGATGTCCTCTTGAAAAAAACTGTATAACTCAAATGCACATAAAGGGAACCCTTTACAGGGTAACAAATAGGGATATGTTCCAAGACCTTGCCTGCATCAGCAACAGGTAAGTCTGCTGGGGCCAGGGCAGCACTGGGTTCTTCCCAGCGGGGGCTGGGCTGCGCTTGGGGTAGGCAGCTATGGGGGGCTGCAGCCACCCCAAAATTTGCCATAGCCCCCCCCAACCCTCCTCCCATCACCACCGCTGCTTACCCTGAGCCTAGCACAGCTCAACCCCCCCACTGGGAAGAGCCTGGCCCCAGGGGCTGGGATGAGTGGGGCTTTGACCTGCCCCCATGTTGGTGGTGAGGGAAGGAGTGGGCTGGCGCAGAGGCAGGCACTGCACAGCTGGGGTGGGGCACAGGACGGGGGTTGTGGCTCCTGCTGCTATGAGCTGCGCTAGGTTCTTCCTGGCGGGGTGTTGGGCCGTGCTGCACTTAGAGCAGGTAGCAGCGGCACCGGTAGGTGGGGTGAGGGGGCTATGGCGAATACTGGGGTGGCTGCAGCCCCCTCCTGGAGCTGCTGCCACCCACGCCAAGTGCAGCCTGGCCCAGCCCCACTCCCTGGCACAGCCCCCAGCCCAGTCCACAGCGGCAGCCCCAGCCCCACTCCCTCCCTCACCACCAGTGAGGGTGCAGATCAAGGCCCCATTCACTCCAGTCCCTGCTCCTGACTGTGCCCTGGTTCCTCCCTGACTGCTGGGATCTCAATCTGCTCCCCTGGCCCTCCCCCCACAGACTTACCTGCTGCCAATCACATTAGAGTGAATTTACCTCACATATAACAAATTTTGGGTATAAAAAGGGTCATCGTATAAGAGCAAATTCGCACATATAGAACCCGCATAAAGCGAGGGAAACCTGTATTATAGTTGAATTTCAATAAAAAAAATAAAGCTTGAGGAGTTTTCTGCCTTAAGGTGATCTGATATTAAAGTACCACGATTTAATTCAGTGGGGGCTAACACTTTTGGAAGACATATTTATGACAATATACAGACTCTATAATTAAACATTTTGTGACAAATGATGCATCTATGCCACTGGAGTATAATACACTTTACAAACAAGCATTTTCCTTATCCATTTCTGCATAAATGAGGATAGATGATGCTAGGAATAGAGGAATGGAGTAATGGAACTTATTTTTTGTTTTTTGTGTGGAGAGGGTGTAGGGCAAGCTGTAGCTACATTCTACCCACACCGTTCCCAGACATTCCCTTCAAACAGGGGACATCTTCCAGACGTCGAAGTGGAAGATTTTTCTTGTGGATGGGCATGTTTCCACCTAAGAAACTGAATGAATGCCTAGATGCTGGCATTTTCTAATGGGAGAGTGGTGATTTTCCCAGTAAAAACTTAATGCCTATATGTTACCATACTTTGCTTCATACAGATTATGTTAGATGGCGTTCCTTCCTTAGATAACGTTTGAGTTAATATATAAAAATAGATTGTCTTATTAAAATACAATCTAACTAAACCTAAATAACTGAAACTGGAAAGTTGTCTCACCAAGTAGTAAATTCACTGCAAAATGCAGTTTCAGCCATCCTGAAGCTGTTCAGCTTTGTGTCTATGTGTGCGTGTAATAATTATATACATATAATTAAACATTCACTGGAACACAGTGGAAATCCAGAGATCCTGACACTCAAATAAGTATCCTAACACCAAGTGCAATAGTTACTTCCTCTCTTTTGCTTTGTCTCAATTAATATTCTAGTATCTGAAAGTGAATACTTTAAGATGGGCTATCTTGATTCTAAGGCTGCCTTACAACAGACAAAAGAACGGGATGGTTAGTGAACACCAGCTTTTAGGATAGAGCTGATCCTCTCTCTGTGAATTCACTGAGACAGAGAGTATAGCATATGACTTTCTGGACAGCAGAATACTCTAGTTCCTGCTCTCATGAACATTAAATCATTTATACAAGGTGGAACAGTGTCAACAGAAAGAATACAACTCACATCATAATACTGAGAGCACTGATGCAAGTTAAACCCCACCCCTCCCTGAGGGTTGCTTGGATCCCCACCCCCAAGAGGCATCCCTGATGAGAGCCTGTAACCTTGGGCCCCAGAATGGAGGTGAGGGTCTTAAGCCTTCAACTGTAGCTGTGCAGAGTAGACTGGGGGAGAGGGCACTATTGCAAAAGGAGGTATCACTGCCAAGAACCAGAGTAATCCTTCTCTGACTCTGCAACTGCTGCAGTTTTATATAACAAGTGAGGATCCAACACCTTCGGTTTGGTGGCAACTGGAGGGCCATGGGAGGGTTACCCTGGCTCTTGGCAGTGACACCTGACACCTCTTACAGCAGCACCCTGTCCAGTTCCACTTGACAGAGCACTCTGCTCCCTGGTGGCTCCTTTACTGAGTGCCCAGGGCTTGTGTGCAACACACCGCAGCTGCCTATACCAATTGTGGCATGTGTGCTGGCCACCCCTTCCCTGCAGGGTATTTCACAGTGAAGTGATTGCATTATAGGGTTTTATTAGCAGCTAAGGGCAGCTGCTAGGACATGGGATGTAATGGGATCAAATTATCTCTGGTAGAGCAGAGAACTGAAAACTTGAGGCTCTCACATCTTGGGCAAGCACCCTGACCCCTGAGCTATTTGGCGGAACTGAAATGACTACACCATTACTCCCTTTGGCAGCTTTGTGAATCTTTGGGGTGTTTTTTTCCCTTTGCTTTTCTTATAACTGCCTGAAAAAGAAACAATCAATGTCAAACAAGATTAAAGCTTTAAATTTTTTGTTTAATTGAAAAAACACAAAATCACTGTTAAATTTAATTCAGTGCAAACCTGATTTTTTCTTGGCAGTCAAACAAAAGTAAAAACTTCCCAATTAATCCCCAAGGGATAACTGTAATGCTGATTTCATATTTTTTTTTTAATGGCACCAATTCAATACTATCCTACATTGCATTGTAAACCTAATTATATATTTTGGTATATTTTAGCGTCTGCCTACAAAATGTTTAAGGGTATTAAGCCTTAAGGGACGAGAAGGAAAAAATGTGTATTTTTATAATACACAATGGCATTTTAATGCACAACAGATATCGAAATAAAAAATCATAAAAGTATTTGTGGCATTCCTGTAATGGCAGGAGTAATTACTGGAAGTTAGTCATTTTCAGAGAAACGAAACATAATGTATTTTTAAAGGAAAAACAATATAAAACAGGTGATAATTTAGATGTGTTCCTTAAGGTTTTTAAAGGTCTGCTTACTTTGGACACCTTGCATAAGCCATTTGAAACTGCAGGACTAGAGTAATCTGAAAATTTAAATCCCATCAAAGTTCTCTATTTCCAATTCTACCCACACTTTTTGTCAAGCTGTGATGCACGTGGGCAGAATTATATTGTGACTAAAAACTTAGAATCTTGTCAGATCTTTAAAATATACAGCCCACAATGGAAGTGACTGGGCCTGACTCATGATTCCTTACAAAATATAAAACGCCAAGAAAATTAGTGGGATTTTCCTCAGGTAAAGTAACAGGTGCAATCTCAGGCTCAGTGGGCGCATCTTTACAAGATGCTATGTCATTGTAGCAATGAGCTATGGCGATGTAGCTCGTCTTTACAGCAATGTAGTGCTGGCAGGCACAAGCGTGATGTTATGGCGACACAGCATCTAGAAATAACTGTGCTGCTAAAGCAAATTGAATTTTATTAGTACATGTTTAGGATTGTGAATCCAAAAAAACATGACAAAGCCGGTAGGGAAACAGAAACGCCCCGAGCAAGGGACTAACATTAGAGGGACGGGGGTGAGGAGGAGAACACAACTAGGTTACAGAAAATTATATTACACTCGATCTGAGCCTTCAAGAAGCCTGCACAGTATCAATGTGCAGTCAGGGGCATGTGTAGTCACGCCCACTATGAATAATATTACAAAGATATTAAAAAGTTCTGCTGAGGACATCAGAAAACAACTGTACTTCATTGAATTGCTAACTGTCCTGCTTTAACCAACTTTTCTGTACTCAGATGTCTAACTCCTGAGGCAAAGAATCCAGAACACTCTTCCCATGGAATAATTTACTCCTGTTTTTACTCTGTAGTAAGGAGAAGATGCACTATCAGATTTACCAAACTGGCTGCCTACAGTAGGCATGATTAGAACACATAGCCACCAGTTAACAAATGATTTATGCATTAGATTTATATCCCACCTAGCAGGTCTATAAAAGGTTGTTAAAATCTAGTCAAACCACCCCCTGAAATATCGGTATGTTTTAAAACAGGGCTGTTCATATAGTGGCCTGTGGGCTGCTAGCATATGGCCAGGGGCTACTTCAGTTACTCTTCTCACTGCCCACGATGAGGGAAGGCCTGGGAGGGGGGTGTGCAGTAAAGGGGCAGGGAGACCACATGGTGTTGGTACTACCCTCATGGCCTTTGGGTTTGGGAGGGAGGGAGGGTCACTGCCACCATTACTCATGTCTGAGGGTGGTGTGACAGGGGTGATCCTGGAAGCCCACCCCCACAACATATGGCTTCCATGATCACTAGGGTGAAGCTGGACAGCCCTGCTCTAAAAATGGATTTTAACATGATTGTAATTTATTTTTCCCTTCTCATTTATGAAACTGTAGGGCTCACAGTAGTGGAAACAGTAGCTTTTAACCTCCACATTATTAGCCAAAATCTGAGTCACTAGTCTGACCACTGAAGTTATGATCAGGTTCTTACTATCTGAAAGCTGGTCTCAGTTCACTGACAATTCCATTTCCACAGAAGCATTTAAAAGATTATTTTTGCTCTGATGCAGAATGAATACAAATTCTGAAATCCTGGAAGCAGCAGCAGAATAGAAGTGGTCTCCACACACAGCTTCTAGTCTAACATCTGTCAGTTTAAACAAAACCTTAAGTATTTTTAAGTTAATCACTGTGACTTAATCATGGAAAATAAAAATAAAAGTCCTGACTTGAATATTCAATATTTTGTTAAGACATTCAGCCTAAAGCAGTTGTAGCCAAACAATTATTGGAGGTCCATTGAAATCCTTATGGCAGGCCAAATAAAATAACTCCAGTTGTTTTCAGATTAAACTGCTAGATCAAGCAAGTAAAAATTTATATTATATGGAAGACTAGACTGGTGCTCAATCTACGTCCAGTGCACAGCTTGGCACAGATAAGGACATAGACTTAATGTCACTTTACCTGCAAACCTTACTGTGATGTCAAATGAAAGGCAATGGAGAACATTTACTAAACCCAATGCAGAACATTTGTTTCTTAAATGGACCATTAAGATTAGCAGTCAGTAGAGTTTGTGACCAGAAGGCTTTACAACAGAATACAAGCGTAAGCTACTGAGCGAGGTAACTTTTTAGAATACAGAAAAAGACTACAGGCCACACTTTTTATTGTCATAATTCTCCAAAACTAACTTTCTTCTTTGCTTATATACAGGAGATGGTTATAATTCTTCATCTGTGAAGGACAGGTAATTTTATTTTGAAGTTTAGTTAATGTTGCTACAAGCAAGCAAGAAAATAAGTAAGGCAAAGTTATATCGTGCTCATAGCTAAGCAATATTTTTCTGAATTCTTACATTACTGCATAAAAAGGAACAAAAATATAGCCTGTGTATAGCTAAAGTTCCTAGTTTTTCACAATCCCAAGGTACTCAGAATTAATCATGGAATAAAACTGTTAAAATGGGCAGTAATGTTAAGTTCTTCTTTTGACCTCCTTGGGGAAGCCTATAAAAATATCTGTTGAATAGGCATTTTGCTCATCTTTTTTTATGTAGCATTTAAACCCAGCCCTGATGCCTCCTATAGTGTCCAGCAACCTGCTTTTACCTTCACTGCTAATATCTTTGCTGCAGAGGAGGTGGGGAAATGTGAATGTGGAGAAGCAGGCTGTAGAAGGGATCACTGTGGAGCAGATGGGCAGCATGGCACAGCTGGACTGGACCTTCATGGGCCAGACCTGGATCATGGGTTGCAGACAGCTGACTCCTGTTCTACAGAGCACCTGATTAGTCTTGCTCTCTTTCACATCAACTATCCTCTTTCCTGTAGTGCAGTAGCTATATCAGCATATTCTGCTGCTAACTAATGTACCAGATATAAATTTCTGAGAATTTCCTATAACTGCAAAGATCGCTTTTCAACTGCTCCTTTATACACTGCCAGTGTATCTGGGAGCATTTGTGATGCTCCTTACTTGAATAGGTTTCCATTTGCCACTTTGAATTCAATGTCTAAAAAGAAGTTTCTTCCAGTAGCCCAATCTTCTAATGGGAGAGATTGATGCATGTTGTTAAAACAAAAGTCTTACAGGGAAATCACTATTCTCTCAGTGACTAGTGGTATTTGGATGGAAATTTCTGCTGGTAGTTGAGCTTCAGTAATCAGCAATTCACAGAGGACAATACATATAATATGCTTTCTTTTAAAGCTTTCAAAAGCCAGGATTTGTTCTCTGTTAAGCATCAGAGTAGTCTCCTTTAATCTGAAGGACTTAGAAGTGTATATGAGAATTTCACGCCTAGTAATTTGCCACTTTCTTCATAGAGCATCCATAATTCCTATCTGAGTGTGTAAATTGCGAATGTCCACCATCAAATGTATTAGCCTAGTAAGAGCTTCTGGCTTTCAATCTGCTGTGTTATTTCTTGTGTTCTGTTCTTGGAGCAAGGAAACTGTAGATGGAATGCAGGAGAATTTTCTTACTGATATTTACAGAACCTAGAAAATGAAATTACATACAACAGAAACTTACCTTTGTGTAATCAACAAGATTTTGATATTCAATATAGTTGCCTCCTCCCACTACAAACACGATTGCCTAAAACACAATAAAAAGGAGATAGTTAATATGTTGCAGGAATCGGGAAATACAGTCTAGGTATTAAAACAGAAATGAGTGTGATTAAACGAACATCAGTACTGTTTTAGTCTTTCACTTAAGTTTAAAAGCAAACTAAGCAACAAATAATGCACAACACTTGAAAAAAAATCAGATGACCTCTACCCCGGGGGCAGGCAATTATTTCAGGCAGAGGGCCGCTTACCAAGTTTTTGCAAGCTGTCAAGGGCTGCATGGGTAGCCCCACCCCTTAACAAGTGCCCTGCCCTCTGGTTACCATCTTGAGACCAGAAGTCCCACCCCTAATCCCTGACTTTTGTCACTAGAAGTTTCTCTCCTTGCCCCAGAAGTACTCCTTTCAGCAAGGGGTTTTGCCATCTTCTAAAAAATCAAACATTTACAACATTCATTAATTTGATTTGAAAAAATATTTTTGTCTTGATTTACATGCGTTTGTGTAGAGCACATAGAGGTGACTGCACAATAGCTTAAAATGAAGTCCTACTCTTCTATGTTGTGGAGGGGTGGGAGTCTGTGGGTGTATGTGTGGATATGTGGGGTGTGGGTGATTATGGGGTTTGTGGGAGATTGTGCGGGGGGTAGGGTGTCTAGGGTGTGTGACAGTGCGAGTGTGGTGGTCTGCATGTATGGCATTGTAAGGGGGGTCTGGGTATATGTGTATGGTGGGGGGTGTGTGTGGAACTCAGCCTATGAACACACAAACACACACATGCACACACACATATACTCTCTCCTTCCCTCATTGCATGCACGCACCCACACACACGCACACACTCTGTGCCTTGCTCACTTCACACACACACTCTCTTCCTCTCTCATTGTTCTCTCTGTCCCCCTCCCTCCTTGCACAGACACAGACACAAACACAGACTCTCCCCTCCCTCATTGCACACCGACACACAAATGCACTCTTCTGCTCCTGGCCCTGGGGTACTGGCACGGGCTCCGTGGTCCCATGGTCTGGTGATACAGCTGGGGGCCACGTGGTGCTGGAGCCTCCAGCTGGTCCGCAGGGAAGCAGTGAAAGCGGGGGTAGGCAGAGGCTTCTGGTTGGGGGAAAGCGGGGGTGGAGTGGAGTTGTAGCTGGATCCTGCCAGCTTCCCCTGGGTCCTACTGCCCCTGGCTCCTGTCATCTTTGACAGGCACCCAGGAACAGATAAATATTAATTTTCTAAATTTTTTCTGCGGGCCACATTTTGTCCACTCCAGCTCTACACATTACAGGTATCATGCAATTAACTGGTTAACTGCACAATTACCTTAAGGTCAACTACATGTGCAAAGTAGCTATCATGTGAGAAAAAGCTATGAAGTTAGACCCTGAAAATGTGCACAAACTTTATACCTTGTTGCTATCAAGCTTTAATTTGCACGTGTAGCAGCATCTCCCCTGTGGCTAGGATGCACAATGTAGGGACTTTCAGCCGCAGCAGCTGGCGACTCTGAGTCTCGACAGCACAGGGAGCCGAAGTCCTGCACCTGTGGGTGCTGGGATCCAGAGGGGTTTTGGCAGCTGGGGGGTGCAGCTGACCTGGGATGTGTAAAACCCCTGGGCCTGAGGGATCATGGTAGCTGAGCTCCCCCCAGGCTAGGGGGTTTCATGCACCTCCAGAGCAGTTGCACCCCCTGGCTGCTGGGACCCAGCTGGATCCTGGCACCCAGCATCTGCACCCTCCCAGCCTGGGAGATCAATGGAGAGGGTTCCCAGCTGTATGAGCTTGCTTCTTGCTGCTTCAGGGAGAGCCCGGGATTGAGCTCTCCTTGCATTGGCAATAAGGTGCAATGGGATCTAACGCAGAGTCCCACAATTGAGCTTCCTGCCATGAACATGTGTATTGTGCTTTAGATCTCATCACACCTTTATCTGCTCATGTAGAGGGGTCCTCAGAAACCTAACTTCCTGTAAAAGATCTAAACTAATAATGCTACTTTCCATACCATGATTGCTTCCATCTAGGAGACAGTAAACCACTGACTTCATACACAAAATTATTTTAATATTGTAATTCAAGCTGTAAAATATTCCTGTTCTAATATATTTTTCAGAAAGCTTTGACACAAGAAAATGGCATAAATACAGTTTACAGTTACTGATCTTTAGATAAGCCTCCACATGGTCCAAAAATTTGTTACAAATATCTTCATGACAGTTTATGAATTAATTTGATAAAGATTTAGTTTTCCAACACTGCTATTGCTGTGGAGGACATTTTGTTATATTCCATTTATTTTAGTCTTTCTCAGCAACTTACGTTTAACGAACAATTGCCTTAGCAGACCATCATTTTCTGGGTTATGTTGAAGACAACTAAACAGCTGAATAAACAATTTAGCCTTTTTAAAATATGTGATTGTGACAGGACAGGAACCTCGGGGTCGCTGTGCTCCCCCTTTTGTTACCCTTTCTACCGCGCCAAGCTGCCTATCTGTACCTCGCAATCTCGCCCGCCACGTCTTTGGTCTTATGTGTATAATAGGGAGGCTAACTTTAGTCTTTTTGGCCATGGTTCTCCTGTGCTATACTGGTCCATCTTCTGGAATGGGGCTCAGGTGCACCCCAGCCTTATGGGCGATATGTGGCTCCAACCACCCCTGTACCATGCCCCAAGCCTCATGGATGTACCGGATGTTCTTTGGTCTTACTGGATGCCTTCTCGCTGCCCGCTCTCTCTCTCTGGGGCGTCTCACACTGCCCACTCTCTGGGGCTGGGGCTCCCACACTGATGTGGTTCCCCTATGAGGCCCACTCCATCCCCTTATAGCCTCACCCAGTCCTCTGGTTGACAACAGCAAACAATAACACAAACCCCTGGGCTATAACACAAAGCTAAACCGCTCGGCTAACCTTCTTTGAGTCACACTCCGTGGGTGCTCCATCCTTCACCAGCATAACAGACTGCTCGCATTCAGGCCTTTCCCCTTTGCTTAGTTAAGCCACATTTCGTCTCCTTGGCCGCCAGTCGAGACCCCCCTCTCTCGGCCTCTAGCCTGTGCTTTATAGGAGTCAGCCCTGACCCTTCCAGTCAGCTGACTCAACAGGTGTGGGCCCCTAGCTCCTCCTGGTTGCCCTGGCAACTGGCACCTGGCAGCCATTCCTGCTCTTCAAGTAGCAGGCACCTTAGTGCCCTGTTACAATGATCTACCAGTGAACTGACTTACCTTTATTTGCATGCCTTCCCCGTTTAATGAAAATTACCCATCCAAAATGTGCACAAGTTAATAGAGGCATGGGAGCATTGAAATGGCTGCTGGGGGCTGTGGTCAGCTGTGCTTTACATGGAGTTCAGGGTGGAGGAGGGGGAGAGGAGGGAGGAAGTTTAGCCAGGTATCCTCCTCCCCCTGCAGCTAGAGGTTTAACTCTCTAACAGCTGCTGCCAAATTGGCAGTAGCTTTTAGCAGTGGCTGAGAAAGGATTAGACCTCTAGCTGCAGGAGCAATGCTGCTAATATTTGGACTCTGCCCCTGCTCATGTAGCCAGTGTTCAGCCATGGTGAGCTTGTGAGGCTGTGGCAAGTAATATTTTGAAACAAATCTTTTTTTCTTATTCTGCCCTAAAAGAACAAGGAGTATGTGAATAAATATGGTAAATATATTTTAACTTGTTGATTACCAGTAACATATCCACTGTGTGTGGTTGGTCAAAAAAGACAAATGGTAACTTCTTTGCTCTCCAAATGTATGGAAAATCAGAAAAGAAGGAAAAAAAATTCAAATATGGCTATGCAAAGACTTCTATTCATCAATATGTTTAGATGAATGGTCATGAGATATTTGCTTTTAGAAATAATTTTATTTTCACAAAAAATAAACACTACCATAAGTATTTGTGGAAAATAGGAGCAGGAAAAAAATAAAGCTGTAGCTTTTTTTAATACTGATATTGACAGCAGTATTGTTTATAGCAGTATTTAGGCAGCTCTGTTTAAGAGTGTACGGAGAACTAAATTTAGAGAGGTAGGGTATTCTAGAAGACTACATGTGGGCTTGAAAGTTACAGATGCTCAGTACTAACTATGGCTCATCCAATAAACCACTACAATTACTTGCAGGAACATTGTTAAGGATTAGGTTAATGCTTATACAATTCTTTGAGGATGAAGAGTTCTTCAGAGTATGTGCTATGTATAATTAATTAATGAATATAATTAAACAAACTGATTTTTTACAAATGTAACCTCTTTTTTTAAATGTCCAATACCTTAGAAAGTATTTGGGGTGGCAGGGGATGAGGACGGAATTGAGTTCTACATGACTTACCTCCTGGAATGGACTTTTGTTTCTTGGAACCGAGCTGTAATAGAAATAATCCATATTATTACAGGAATTCACTGTTAATGCAAATATTAAAATAATAAAAGCAATCCTAAATAGGACACATTTTAACATTTGGTGGTATGATTTTTTTTAACACAAAGTCCTAAAAAGTGACTTTTATTATTTCTCCAAAATATTTTGTAGGAACTCCCTTCATTCATCAGTGAGAAGTGGTGTACAGGATCTATTTCTTTAATTTGGGAGAAATCGATTCATTCTTTTTCTAGTTCTCTTCTATGAATACGTGGATTAACGAGAGCTCTGTGGTACATCTGTGGAATGTATAAACTTCTAAGTTTCTGGACTGTGTAAAGTGTGGTGCAGCTAGTATAACTAACATTCTGAGATACAAAGCACTAGAATTCACTGAAATCAGTCAAGCATTGTAATTAAATGCGCAGTTCATGACACTTTCAAGCTTTCCTGAGAGAGGGTACAACCATCACTAAGCATTTGAAATAGCTTGCAAAATCTACCAAGAATCACATAAAAATTACAGCAGGCTGTCATGGCAAGCTCCCATTCCTGGCCCCAGCTGATTCTCTACATATGATAAAGCAAAAACAGAGCAAAAACAAAACACCTGTGACCCGCTTTCCAAGTGGATCAGGTTTCTAATGCATAGTAGAAAGGATAATAGGGAAGGTATACTCAGCTTCCTAGTCCATAAAGGAAGATTTAAGGAACAGATTGGGCAATAGAATTAGGCAGAAGGCAGGACACATTGGCACCTTAGAGATCAACTGGCTCAGAGAGGCATAAATTTTTGTAGGCGACAACCTACTTTGTCAGATGAATAGACTATTACCTAACAGTCACCTATGAAAGCTTTTGCCTGTCTGAACCAGTTACTCTAAAACTGCCACCCTGTCCTGACTTCAGCTTAACATGGGCATTCTCTGCAGTAAAATTATGAAAGGGACTTTTCAATTATATATGGAGAATAAAATGCAATGTGGTAAAATGCCTGAACTATGGGATAACTGAAACTTTTGAAATGAAGTCTAGACGTTGGGATTTCTGAGCCATAATGGACAGAAGAATGTGGTTGTGTTAGCTGGTTGTATCTGTCAGGTTGTGATTTATGAAGATTTATGGTATGCATGGAAATAGACTGACATGACGTAAGCATAAACAGGTTGCTCCAGACAGACATGCATGAGAATGAATTAAATATGGGGATGGATTTTCATGCCCAATTTTTTTTAAATGGCCTCTACAGTAAACACTATTACCAGGATTCAAGGATTAAAGCACTTCAGCCCAAGGATTAACTCCCACGCTCTCAGAAATCTCTTGCTCTCTCTACAGGAGCGGGAATGAAGCTAGTCTGCACTCTGAAGCTTATAGTCTTTCATTCTTCTTATAGAACCAATTATGCCCTGATTCTCTTTCTTGTGTTTGTGTGAGCTGGCTCTGCTAAACCTCTCACCCACCTTGGACACTAGCAAACTGCAACAAAATAATGTATTTCCTTTATAAACACATAGTGACCGTGCTTACTTTTTTGTTACTTTACAATGGTACCTTGAAATGGAGCCCCTTCAAGATGCTTCAAAGCAGAGCAGAACCACTAAATACTTTAGCCTTTTCCTGTGGGAAATATTAATTCCTGACCCCCCAGACTGAGTTTGATCTGATCAAACACTGAATCTTGAAAATCAGTCCAAACTATGTCTCTATTACAAGACAAGAACCGTGGAAACTCCAGGTGGCTGCTGAAAGTCTTGACTGCTTTAAATAATGTGAGGAAGTGGAAGTAGAGCATAGTGGGACTGAAGAACCTAGTCAACAGGGAAAGGGGAGAACTTGAGAACTCTTCTCCTCACTTGAGAGGGGAAGAGGGAGGTAAGCAAAAGCTCTGGCGTAATCAAGTCTGCCATCTTGTCCCAACTTCTCTCTTGCCCCCCAGTGTTTTCTGGCCTTGACTGATCTCATAAAAATCCTCCTTTGCTTGTCCAATGAAACAGCATTAGGACAGGGGGCAGCAAATACTAGCTAAACAAATTTCTTCCCTCTTGTATTTTTGTTTTTAAATACTACTAGCTATTCCTTCCATAGCTCTCAAAACTGTCAGGCTACTGTTCAGATAATACTGCAGTGCTTCACAGAAACTAGTTTTCTTATATACTGGAATCAACCTTTAAATAGGAGGATTTGGATTATGGCATGAATGCAGTACTGTCAGCATAATTTTTCCTTTACATATATTCATAAACATTTAAATTCATCCTTTCGGAATACAAAGTTGCAAATACTGACAGAAGTGTAAATGTGGACTAGAAAAATGTATGTCTGTTGAGACTGGCTTCTTTCTTTTCAAAAGAAAACAACTGGCAGAAATGCCAATATTCCTTATAGTAAAAGGGTATATAGGAATGAAATCATTCCTGTGTATTAAGGAAAGAAAGAAATTAATAATGGTCTTACAGTGATTATACTACTGAACATCATTATTTTTCACTTGAATTTTTGGTAGCTAGCTGAAATAGTCTCTTGGACTACCACTGAAAGTATATCGGTTGTTTTGTGAAGTCCTGTCCAGAAGGTAAGAACTATAAACAAAAGCCCCCCTACCCACAATGATTCAGTTGTCATCCTTAACAGGCTTAATTTAAAATTAAATGCAACCTTCAGCATAGATATTCCATAGACTATATGCATGAAGCCATAAAGTCAGCAATCAACAAATGAGTTAGAACTTCTGGTCATATGCATAAAACAGATACACAACTGTGGATCTTGTATACATATGAAAAAATGACAGTGCATTAAAACTCATGTCTGCACATTCTAATTGCATTGAATGCACAAAGAACTGTCATAAGTTTGAGTGGAAACAGGCATGATAGAACTTTATGGCAGTTTTTTAAAAGATGATCAGGAAAATTCCTGGAGGCAATACTCAGTATTAATTTATTTTGCTTGAGAAAATTACCATCCAAACCCTTTCCCTCAGCTGCATGTTTCTTATTTCATCATCTTTAACAGCTTATTCCCATCATTAATGGTTAAAGAGTCTTATGTGGTAACGCATAACTCAAAAATAACTCAATAATGACCTTTCAGCAATAATATTACTAATAACCAATATTTCAGACTGTTCAGTCTATTAGTTCTATAGAAATATAAAGCTCAAATAAAAATAACAGAATATTAAAATGTATTGTGCAATATTACAGATTTCTACTGGGTAAGGTATATTTGTAAAAGTTTTCTTTAAAAACAATATCACAGTAGCTGCACAGGATGGGTGACATGCTTGCGAATTATTGCAGGTTTCTGAAGTAAAGGTCTGTATATTATTTGCAACAGAGATAAGTTATTTTATGCATGAAACATTTCCATGAAAAAAAAACAGCAATCAGCTTTATTTGTAAATGGACTAAAACAAACGTTTAGATGACACTGGAATAAAGCAAGCTGAAAGCTCCAGTTATATTTCTAAAAAGCAATGCATTTGGTAAAGCCAATTTTTACTTTGACAGCTTTCTATATTTATTTTTAATTCTTGAAGTTACATTTGAAAATATTTGTGCAATGTACGATACATATTTTCTACAAAGCATTTTTCATTATCGCAGATATACTGTCAAGAATGAAACACTGTGAAGGAGACAGCTGAAATTCTTATTTAATCATAAGCCAAGGACAGCACTGGTTCTGCATCCTCCCTCCACATAAGCCCAATAATAAAACCAAGAATTAAAAGATCTTGCTGTTCTCCTGTGACTGGACCTTATTTTCAAAAGAGCTCAACTAAAACCGAAGATAGAGATTTTCAGGAGTGGTTTTGTTCACAAAAATCAGTCAGGAAACAGTCTGACATTTTTGGTGTCAGTTGTCTTATTTCTCTCCTTTTTCTTTTTTTAAAATGATGAGACAAAATTCTCTGTCACAGCAAATTAATGAGAAATCTATGCATTTTACCAGAAACACAAAAGTTTCATGTTCCTTTTAAAAGAACTACTGGACCATACATTAAAACAATCTTATTTCCTGTTAAATGTGAATGGGCGAATGGGAGTATTTTAACTCTGTGAGAATTAATAAGAAACTTTAAGTACAGTGGCAATGACTTTCCATTCAAAAAAAAAAAAAAATCAGTGGAAAAATTCAAAAAAAGTAATTAGTATCTTTGCAAATAGTTGTAAAACTCAAAAGTAAAAAAATACATTAGAAGGGATCCTGCTGCTAGAAGGGACCCTGTATTAGAACTTCTTACGGCAGCTGTAGTGGCACTGAAATGAGAGCCTTAGTACAGCATTACAGGAACTTCTATGGCTGATCCACAGCTTTTCGTTCCTCTGTCATCATGTGCTTTGACTTAGAGGCTGTGCCTAATTATTTTATGCAATCAATAATACCAAGAGAAAAATGAATTTACAAACCTAAAAGCACAAATCACATAGTATAATAGTAGTGAAAGTAGTCAGAAAATAATTTAAAAATAGATATGTTGCTTAAAAAAGATAGCACATTTGCAATATTTATGTAAGTACACTGAAACATGAACAACGGCTAAAAAGCATACTTTCTATAAAATGATGGACATAATCCTGATATGTTATGCTTTGAAATGGGTACTTATATATACTGCTCCAAACTATGGAAGATAGGAAGAAACAAACTGTATGCTCACCTGTCACTTCCTCGCAGCATCTTGGGATCAAAATATCTGTAGTCATCTGTTTCCTATTAAAAAGAAGGATGTTAAAAAAAAGATGTCTCAAAAACAGAGTAATATGCAAAAAGAAAAGTATACAAGTATATTTGTACACTGTACAAGTTCTGGTTAAATCTGTTTTATGAAATGCTTTTCAAATCAAAGGAATTTTCTGTTTAGAAGTTACCTGATGTATATATTAAATGAAAAGTTACAGACTTTGTATATTCACAGTGTTTGAATATCATTGTAGTACTGTGTAGAGTTACTATTTCTATCGTAATTAGCAACCTATGGAGGCTGCTATGGGGTTTACTGTTTTTGGGGAGACCTGCAATTCATTGCTATTAAAACCTGTCCAAAATGTATTGACTATTAAATACGTCTCCAAAACAGAGTGATATGCAAAAAGAAAAACAAAGGTGATACCAGCTTTAGAGCCCGAAAATGTAATTGGTTACAAATAATTTTTTCTCCCAGGACATGCTTGTCAGTGAATGCTAAAATATAGCATTGATCAAAATCTACTTCAATTATGAAACTTACACTTGTACATTTCATTTCAAGATTTATGGCTACTATTAAAACAAAATAAAGTGTTTGCACAATGAAAGTGACATAAATGCTTAAAAAGCTCTGACTGTTTAAATTAGATGCAATGATTTTTTCTTCATTCAAAGCAGTTCCAAGATATCCAATATTTTCACTGGCACTGAGACAGACTTTTGCTAAATTTGCTAAATATTAGAAAGGAAAAAAGAAAAACAAAGTTTCTAGTTAAGTGTTTGTGACAACTAGTTGGCTTTCATTTCTTTTGTAATTAACTTTCATCCTGGTACTGCAAAGTGTGAAGTTGCATGTAGGTCCAGTAGTCCATTCCTGTGCTATAGGCAGCAGGAACTGGTGTCTGTGTTTTGATGATTCAGTACAGTACAAACAATTCCTCTTGAGAACTTATCTGAATACATCTCAGCCAGATCAAAAAACGTAATTATTTCCATCTACAATTTACAAATTATTTTTATACACAAATTTATGTGTGTACCATTATATATGAAACAAAAAAAATCTTGATATTAAATAATTACTTTTTAAGACTCAAAGAAAAGCGTGCCATTTATTTTAACAGCATTTCCCCCCAGAAGTTAGAGCTCCTAAAAACTTTGCATTTAGCATAAGACTGAACTTCTTAAGAGTTTTAGTATATTCTACTGGTAATTTCAGCAACAGATGTAGCATCTGTCAGTATGGACTGGAAGCTTCACATATGCAGGTAGTATAGTATCTTCAAAAAGTTATAAAATAGTTTAGAAATATTTGCCAATTCCTAAGTCTAAAATCAAGAAGCAATTAAGTAACTTTATCCCTGACAAAGAAGTTGAGTTTTCCTGCTAACTGGAGTTAACTGAAGATTAACGCTAAATCTAAATGCCGAATAAAAAAGAAATACTAAAGCATTTCTAGTATGATTACTACTGTATGTTCAGTGTGACGGTCAGAGAAAATAGGTGATGGAAAGTCAAACCTAGAAAGCAAGTTGGTAGTTTACAAAGTTTACCTCAATGCTGCTGAAAGTAGTTCTTAGTCTTAGTAAAAAGTATTTAGTTTGTTTAAAAAATGCATGGAATTTGCCAGTCCTTCTTTGCTTATTTCTTTACATGCATATACATCTAGCCATTGCAATGTGACTAGGTCTTTTAGAATTGATAATTACACACCCAATTTCTAGGATGATAAACTAAAAATTTTACACTACAAATAGTCTTCTAATCTAGATTGTTCTTCTACATAACCAGATCTAAAAGCTAATTTGATAAGAATTATAATATATTGTGTGACATTTTATTTTAATCATTATTAGACATTAACATACAGGCACTGATGCATGATGCATCTGAAAAACATTATCTTTATGGGAAGGGATAATACTTCTTTTAAACCACATACCTGATGATTCAATTAAAAAAAAAAGGCATTTTAAAAGGCTTTACTTTTAAGTAATTAAACAGCTATTTCCATACTTAATTTTTTTGACAATATAGCATATTATAACTATATATTATTACTACTTAGAAGACTGTATTGCACATTACAACACTAACTACATTTGCAAACCTTTAAGCAAACTCAAACTAAATCACCCTCTTATGCAGAGTTATTAACTACCAAGAATTTATTAAAAGAAACAAAAACCTGAAGTTGTGACTTATTAATCTCAATATTTAGTAATGCCTATGAAAAAGAAAGAACATTTATTTTTAAATGATTTTAATCAACTGTGTGTTAAGGCCTTTGAAAAAAACAGCAGCTCATACAAGGTCATTAACAAATCAAGGTATTAGAAGTTATTAAACTCTGGTACTGACAAAGCAACACCATCCCAAAAGCTGTATTACAGTTATCCAACCTAAGCAAAAGTTACAGTATTAGAAGATACTATGTCCCTAGCTCAAAAAAGTAGGCACAGGGCTGGTTTCTCTTTTGTGGCAGTTAGCTGGGATAGGGCAAGCAACAGGGAACAGTATGTGAGTACTGTAATACATAATAACAGTGAAAAGAACTGATCAGAAATCTGAATCCATTTTGCTCAGTGTGTTCTAAAAGTCTACACTTCTAGAAAAAAAATTAAACACCATTTGACAAAGTAGCATTAATAAGATGTGAATGTAGTTAAAAATTACATATACATTTATATACCATGTATGCTATGTATAAAATGTATATACAATTTTTGTGTAAATTTATAATGTATGTGAAAGTAATATTCTATTTAAAATATTAAAAAAATGTATTTTATACATCTGGTACTTAGCTCAACAAGTAAAAGTACACTTCCCCAAATTCTGTGGAGAAAGCCAGTTTTCATCATTTTTTTCTCTATTTATCTGTTGCCAGTATGGCAAGGAACACTTTTTGTTTGTTTGTGGGATGGAAAGACTATTCATTAATGCATGAGCATAGTTTGAACTGGTTGAATTCCACATATCATATTATCTCATGCCCCCATATATAATATACTCCTCAGTTTTGAGTGGCAGGATGAAGAAAAACAAATATTCCTATAGTAACTGGAATTCCTGCAGCAGTTAGGAAGCTGAGTCTGCTTCTGAGCCTAATGCAAGCCTTGTGTGCTGGATGGAGAATGTGGCTCAAACCAGTGAAGTCCCAATGCCATGTGCTGGGGCTGATGCCAAGACTAAATGCCAACCCAGCATAGTTCAACCCATAGGCTAGGGCCTGGTGCAGGGTCTGATCCTGCAAGCTGGGACCAGGGTTGCATACCAGGTTCTGCCCAACACACTGGTTCTAGCCAGAAACTGACCCTGTGAGCTGGCCCAACCAGACATAAGGGACTATGTCACCTATCCGAGGGGCTCCCCATGGGTCTGGAAATTTGGTTTCAAGGGAGTGACTTCCAGAACCATAGCAATTAACATTGTCATTGCTCCCCTGATGCCAAATTTCCAGACCCATGAAAATCCAGTTTTCTTGCCTGTAATGTGTACCCCAATTTTCACCAGTTGGTCTTGATAAAAAGTGTGAATTATACAGGAAAAAATATGAATTATACATAAAAAATATGGTATTAGTCATTCTCCCTTTAGATACGTGTGCACTTTTCCCACTCCACTCCTTTATCTAGCTCAAAATATGACATCCCCCCAAGGTAATTTCAAGAGTCACTTTTAATAAACCCAAAGGGAGCACCTGTCTAACAAACTGCTGGCAACTGCTAGCAGTTAAGGGATTTACTCTGAGTTTTGCCTGGTTCCCACTGGCCTGGAGACTAAGACTCTTAACTCTGATCCTGAAACCTTGTTCTTTCCCCCACCTCATGCCACGTGGAAGCTAAACATGTTGCCAGTTTCCATAGGATGGGCCCAGTAAGTGCTTTGTTTTTCCACAAGCAAGAAGGTAAGCATTTTCCCTGAATTATCTCAGGGATGTTGGCTATTCTCCACTGCAATATGTGATAATACCAAGCCAGCAAAAATAAAAGTATATGAATTGCAATCTTTTCCAGACTGATTTTTAAACTTGTAGGCAGAGGAAGCTGAATATATATTTAAAAAATGTCAAGAGTTGGTGTTAACTCACTTCTATGTGACCTCTACTTTATTCTAGCTTCCTCATATTAGTGTTCTGACTGGCATCTACTCAGAGTTTACAGAAGAATTCTTGGGAGGCTCCCGTCATTCAAAGTCACCTATACTTTTCCAGCAAGAGTCCCCCCTTGATTTTTAAGGCCGCAGGGCAGATCGACCCAGTTTGGGTCAGAGGTGGACAGGTGGGTACTAAGATCTAGCTGCTGCCACTGCTCTTACCCTTGGTAGCAAAGGGAGAGTGCCAGTCACTGAAACTTTTCCCCTGAAGCCCCATGTTTGCAGGCTGCATCCAGCCATGGGTCATATGCTGCCAAACCCTGACCTAATGGGTTGGGAAATGTGCAGCATGGTTCTCTCTGAGCTATAAGAGAAGCCCAAGGAGCTGACAGAGGCTCAAGTGCACACAGTGCAAAGGAATCTTCTGAGATTTTAGCTAGTAAAGATTTGCTAGAGTTTAACAAGTGTGTGCATAAATTGCCATTTTTCATACACTTTTTCATATGCTTGGCCATATTTAACAACTTGTCACAGGAACAACAAAAGACCCATCCCTGCCACAAAGGCAGAACTCCACTGAATTTCAAGTCTCAGCTCTAAATCAAGAAACCAGTGCTGGAATATATTAAAGAAATGATTTCACAGATTTCATAGACATCAGGGCTGGAAGGGACCTCGGGAGATCATCGAGTCCAGCCCCCTGCCCAAGAAGCTTTTAAAAAAACGACAAAATACATTTTCCTCTAGTCTCATTAGGCATTTTTACACACGCTCCAGGGTGGGGCATTTTAATTAGAGTGGCTCTTGGGAGCTTTAATTAAAATGCCCGTAGCGTTTTGGGTATTCAGCATCCCATGTTTCAAAATGGTGGCAGAGGTGCCTTAACTAAAGCTCATTCAATGAATTTTAGTTAAAGGACCCCACCACCATTTTGAAACACAGGGATGCTCCAACAGACTCAATTATCAAGTCTGCTCCAACACCTTCTAATCAGAACACGTCAGAACATATGTATAGGTGCCCATAATCAGAAACACTTAAGCTGTTTTCTGGACATCTTCCAAACAAATTCAATGCGAAACATGGAAAATAATCAGCCCACAAAGTCTGGTACACTTATAAACAATTGAAAACAAGGTATTATACAGGAAAGTGATGGGCAACCTTTAACTGCTAGTTAAGCTATTAGGGCTTCTTCCTTCTACCCTCTTAAATGACTACTAAGACTAAAAGCATAGAGAGAGTCTGATGTTGAATTGTGTGCTCTCCTGGGTAATCCAGAAGCCAAAATGCAAAATGAAGGTCTGTGAAAATGCAAATGTGTGGCAGTGACTGAAAGCTTGCAAAGAACAATTTTTCCAACTATTTAATTGGTCTAATAAAAGATATCACATCTACCCAAAGAAGCTTGTCTGCCTATGTCCTTAGACCAACACGGCTACAATCAACAACCCTATTAAGACTAAAAGATTTTTAACTCATAGAAACTAAAATATTATGCAAGAAAATAGAAGGTAAACATGGACTCAACATAATTTTAAAAATGATTAGTTTCTAAATCAAAATGCAGGGAACTAGAACGAACTGTCACTATATTACGGAAGTAATGTATTGCAGATTCCCTCTCTCCCCCCAATAGATATACTCACAGGATTTGACTTCATCTCCATAAGGTTATCCAGGATACGAGTAACTGGTAGGTTCTGTGGAAGAAAATTTGAAGTTAGTCTGCAGAAGTTTTTTAAAGAAATAATATGCAGAATGGCTCCAGTAGCCCAACTGTATTCAACTGACTGTTCAATTTTGTAGTTTATTTAAAAAAAAACAACCTTATGATGAGTTACTTTTCATATAATGCTCTGCAGACAAGAGACCTCCCTCCCCGTGTGTGTTTTTTTCTGTACAGAAATGTTAATAGGTCAAAAATTTTAAACTAAACTTGTAATACCTGTGTTTTTAAAGGAGCATATGAAATTACTTTCAAAGAATAAGTATGCATTCACAATATAAAATGCATATCTTAGAATAAAGCAAAACAATACAAAATGCAAACCTAAAGCAAACTCTGTTAAAAAAATAAACTGTTTCCTTTCTAGCAGGCTACACAGTGATGCCCTATCTCCTTTTCCTTGTTCCAGGAGCTTAGGGTGCTGGGAAAAGGTGGAGTGGCATACCTCATTATGCCTGAGGAATTTTCATCTGTCATTTTAGAATAGAACAAATTTAAGCTTTGTTGTTCTAGCAGGATATGGCAAGGAGGGCCAACACCTTCTGTTAATTAAGTGTACCATCAGGTTTATGAATTATATTTATTTGTTAATATTAAGCTCTGTTTATATAAAGAACATCTGTGGAGAATGCATGATTAAAGAAGTTCCATATGACTTTGTAACACCAGCCAAAGATATAACAACCAACAAAAGGCAATGCAGATACAAGAGATGTTCAAAAGTTTTATGTAATGTGTGCTGCTGTCGAGCTTCTCTTGTAAGCCAGACTAGTTCGATTTCAGGAAATGAGTTCAGCCAACTGGAGGATCTGATATCCACATATATTTACAAAGCTCTTTTCTAATGGCCAACACAAATATAACCAACACAAATATAAGACCAGACCAGGAAACTACTCAACTGAGCAACTTTAACTCTACTCATCTGGGATGACTGAAGAAAGGATTCAACTTGATGCACTACAAAATAATATCCCTCAGCTATCTTGACAGAGAACTACTTATACCCACTAGACCTAGTTCTGGTTCTACTTCAATAACCCAACCCTGCAATAATCCCATGATAGTCTCATAAAAAAGTTAAAGAAATACAATCTGGATGAAACTACTGCGTGTATAACTGGTTGGAAAACTGTAGTTCAAGAGTAGTCATCAATGGCTTGACATCTAACTCAGAAAAAGTAGCAAGTAGGATCCTCAGAAGCTTGTCCCTAGGCCAGCACTGTTCAGCAACTTAATGATTTGCAGAAGAGAGCTAAGCACACAAAACTAGTAAACCAACAGATGACACAGAGCAGTATGGTACAGGATATACTTTGGAGAAAAGGGTAATTTGGAAAAATGATTTGAAATAAATCTGATGAAATACAAGGACAAGCGCCAAGTACTGAACTTTGGGTGGAACAATTCAAAGCTCCATTACAAAATGAGACTACAGATGAGAACCTGAAGGATACTGTAGACCACAAGCTGAACAAGTCAACAGTGTCATATTGTTGAGAAAAGCTAAATATCATACTGAGATGCATTACCAGGCCTTCTGTAGGCAAACTACTGAAAATGATTCCTGCACTCTATTCAGTCCTGGTAAAAGCTCACTTGGAGTAGTGTGTCAAGTTTTGGGAACTACTCTTCAAGGTAGACATGAACAAATTGAAGAGAGTCCAGAGGAAAGCAACAAAGTGATCAGAAGTCTAGAAAACATGACATACAAGGAAAGTTAGAATTGGGGTTATTTAGTCTGGAGAAGCAAATCAAGAGGCGGAATATGACAAGAGTCATAACAATGACAGTCTTACATTAACAATGTAAGAAGGATTGTTAAAAAAAGGGTGGTTATCAAGAATTCTCTGTGTCCATGGGTGAAAGGAAAAGCAGTAATGGGCTTAAATTACTCAAGGGAAATGTTTGCTGGATATTTAGAAGAAGTTTCTAAAAATTCTTGTGGAACAAATTAATTGGATAGTGTGAATTCTCTACCACTGGAAACCTCTAAGTGCAAGTTAGAAAAACATTTGGCTGGGATGGTTGAGCCAGACATGATTCGACTTTGAGAAGGGGTTTAGACTACATGATAATCAAGAAACATTAGTTAAGCATTCCCTATCGGTCCTATTTTTTAGTGGTTCTATTAATTACTAGTATTTTTATCCAGCTTATTTACAAAATGAATCTATGGAACACTTTCCTATTTCAAGGTAACTTAATTAATGCTTCATTTCCTCTATAGTATTATATATAAAGCCTTCAGAGAAAGACAAAAACTTTATTTTCTTAATGACAGTACACTGTATCTGCAGTAGGAAGGCTCTGGCCAAAATTCCCATAGCAGTAAAGTGCAAGTGAAGATACAACTTCAATGAAGTCAATTCCTCTTATTTTTTATATACAACATGTCTTATATTCACCATTTAGCTGTACCCAGTTAGTCTTTTATATTTCTATATTTTCTACAACAGGATGGTGATATTCACATGTGTAGAACCAGGGGACCTATGTCTTTTGCATTTTGTTCATGACATCAAGACATATCAAACACATTGGAGAGGAGAATGAGACGACCAGGATTTTAGGAACAAGTAAGTAAGAGCTAGAAATGAGATGAGAGGTTTTTTTTCCTCCTTTCAACTAAGTGGCATTCATTAGTAGGATGCTGGAGCAGCAAACCCTCCCACTATAATTTTACCATGACCCATGATTACAGGATGGCTGGACATTTTTTTTTAAGCCATGGATCAAAAGAGTTGGAGGACTACTTATCTGAAAACATGAAAAAGGAATTTACAGTTTTAAGATGGAGAAGTGTGGGGATACCAGATGCTTGCGCACCATCTGATAAGTAACTGATAAGCCACACTTAAATTGTTGGAATTCAATTCTTTGTTCCACCATAGATTTTGATGCAAGCCTGGACAAGTCACTTAGCTTATCTCAGTGTTAACGAATCATCTGTAAACTGAAGATAACAGAACTTCTCTCCTCCTCAAAAATTAAAGGTCTGTTATGAAAACAACAAAGATTACAAAGTATGCATGTTGCAAATGTTAGGTGTTGATCTAAAGCAAAATAGAAGAAATTTCTAAATTGAGACTGAAGATCTGAGGAAAGCTATTTGGCACAACTGCTACAAAAATATTTGATTTTTATTTACCAAATGGAAAAGCTCTACATGACTTACTGCCCCTCAACTGTGAAGCATTTTTGGGGATAAAAAATCTGAAGTTGTTAGAACAGGAGTCTGAGTCAAAGAATCTGGGTTCTCTTCCCAATATTTGTTAGTACCATACTAATCTTTCTGTTCATCTATTATTTACATGATGATCTGGAATGATGTACTCATTTTCTTAATTTTTTTTAATTATCGAAATAGCTACATAAAATGTTCAAGTAAAATCTGAGGGAAATATAAAACCAGTACCAGAAATTTATCATCTGCTAATAATCAGTTCCCTGATATTTAAATGGAAAGCATGCTTCCTTCTCAAACTCCTTAGTGGGGTGACGATATGCAATATTGTCATTAGATAGAAGGCTACTGTTAGTGACTACAAAGCTATCATTGTTTTCTGGGTCTTCAGAGACTTTTGTTTTAAATACAGTATCTGAGCTAAACAGAAGAAACAAACACTCATTAAATCAAAACAGAAATTATCCTAATTATACTAATGCAGTTTGAATACAACTAACTACTTTGAAAAGCAATATAATCTGAAGGTGCAAGCAAAGAAAGTTTAAACTTACTAATACAATGTAATATGCTTTAAAAGTACATTTCTATAAAAATGATGATTAACATTTGCCTTTCTGATTTCAGAGGTGACAAGAGGTTATATTTCTTCTTCTTATTTTTACTATTTTCTCTTCTATTTTAAGAAACATTTAAAAAAAACCTTGAGAACCAGCTCAACTCTCCTTTAATATTCACCTTAATATTAAGCAACCTTATACTGAGGATTGTTATTTTACTTGAATGTTATTTAATCAGCACCCAAGTTTTTAACAATATAGTCATCAAAAGATTCTTGCTTAAGCAAGTAGCCTGTCTACAAAATTAGGTGCACTGTAACTGTCAGCAGGGGAAATGGATTTAGTCATGTTTACATTTAATTTCTCCTGCTGTGCTTGAAGAGCTTGAGAGAGATTTTCTGTTTATGCTTGTTTCTCACCACTGACTAGGTTTAAGTTTTGTTACCATCTAGGTGGACAGGCCCCACAGCCCTATCTTGAGTAGCATAAATGGAATTTGTTACTATTATATAAATTTATATTATGGCAGTATCTAGAAACCCAAGTGAAGAAGCAACCTAAAGGTGGCAAGTAACTGTCAGGACATAAAGGCAGTATATCTTATATCTGTATGTACAGCATCTAGGGAATAAATACATGCCCATGTTTTCTGATCTAGCACATACGACATTTACATAGGTGTAAAAGAAAAGAGTGGACTTGCAATAAAGGGCCCAACATAAGTGCAAGTTACTCAATTCTGTTTCAGAATTACTCCAGGAAAAAAAATATCAGAGGAGAACATTGACCTGCGTAGGCATCATTTGCCTACAGTTTAACTTGAGGTAGCCGTTTTCTCTCCTGGTCACCCACTGGCAAGGCACAATACCCCAGACAGTTGCTCATCTGTCTACTTTGGATTATGGTGTAATTTATATTGACAAAAAAGGCCTCTAACACATTATTTTTGGAGTGCTACCAAAAATAGATTGCTAGAGGAGGTGCACATGTCCACAGCACCCTGGCTACACAGTATGACAAATTCACTGAAAAAGTATCCTCTCCAGCCAGGCGGTGGTAAAGAAACTGCTCTTTAGCTCCACTGACTCCCCAGGAGAACCTCTCAGTGGGTGGGATGTGCTCTACCTGTCAGCTGTTGCCTCTGTGGTAACAGCTGACGGGCCTGCCCACAAGCCACCTACAGTGGCAAGTGGTGATTGGGTGGTCTCCCTTACCCATTTAACCCTTGCCACTGCTGCAGACCAGTAAGCCATTACCACCATAGCAATGGCTGGCAGGTCAGCCTGCAAGCCATGTATGGTGGTAAAAGTTGACTGAGTGGTGGCTTTGTCAATGTTGCTTGCCAAAACCCTGACTTTTCCCAGGGCTCTGGTAGTGGTGGCAGTTGTTCTCAGGGCACTGCTGTTGGTGTGAGAACATTGGTGGGACCCTGTGCTCTGGTGTGGCGACAGCGGTAGGGTCCTCGCACGGCACACTGACAGCTCATTGGCTGGGCAGATTATGAAGGAGTCAGTCACTCTTCTTCCTTCCTTCCCTCCCTCCTTGCTTGGAGGGGCAGAAGAAGAGAAGAGCAGAGAGATACTGGGGGTCAGAGAGACCTGCACACACATTAAATGTGTTTTGAAAAGTTTTGTGCAACAAAACAGTTGTTTATCAGCAACTTTTTAATGGCAGATACAATTTCTTTAGCTGAACAAATACCATGAACATGGGAATGTTCACTTTCTGTTGCATTAAAACAGCTTATGTAGTGTGACAAATGTACCACATATCAAAGTTTATGTAAATGTATATCCAGGTCCTCAACTTTTTTAGTTTTGAAATTAAATATCAACTTTCATCAAAATCCCTGGTCCTCACCATTACATGTTGGCTGATTTCTTATATGTTATATTTTCAAAGTGATGGACAAAGATGATCTTAGCAGAAGCTCTATATGAAGTGGAGAGCAACACATATTGTAGGGAAGATGAAGTTGTGTTAATCAATATGGTAGTTCCTTGGATTTACATGTTATCATTAACTAAAAGAATTCCCAGGAATGCCACTTCAATCCTTTACCACAACTACAAGAACAATAACTGAAACACTAAAAACACCCTATAACCTGCCACAGCTAAAAGATGGGGAGATTAGGGCACTGTCAATGTCTTGCCATTGCAACAATAGGAAGCAGTTAGCTGATATGAGACAAAGGGCCTGGACAGGAATTTTAAAGGATAACATAATAAAATATTCAACTACTTTTGTTATAATAAGCTCATGGACAGTTTTATAAAGTGACTGACTGGATATATTTTACTGAAAGGATACATCACAGAAGAAAAGTGCACAGGGAAAAGGTAAATACAAGAGAGGCTGAGCAAGAGGAACACCTAAGTAAGATGAATGGACACTTATACAAACATCACAAAAATTGTAAAAAGTTTAAAATCCAGAGGAGGTATTTTGGCCATGCCAAAAAATCTTAAATTGTTCAGTACTGGACACAGGAGTAAAAAGCAAGATTAAAAAAACCTTAAAAACTTGCATTTTTTAAAGCAAGTGGGCACCCCCCCATGACTGTATATGTGCATTTCCCTGGGGACAACTAGCAGTGGCACCTATCTGGGGAATACGCCCGTGCATGCACACTCTGGTATGCAGCAAATTGCCTTGGGCGGGGTAGGGAAGACTGAGGCCAGCACCTGGGTTCCTGGGGGTCTCCAGGGGCTGCAGCAGCAGCAATCCCAACATGTGGAGCCTGGCCAGCAGCTGGAGTGTGGCTCTGGCTGCTGCCACGTGTGCCACATTTTTTTTTTCTCAAGGATTTTTTTTAGCTATCAGGATTTCCTAGCAAACCAATTCACATGTGCTGTATGTTTTGCAGTGCCTCAATAACTTTTGAGGCATTGCAAAGCACATGTTCCTGCTTATGGGCAGTCAATGAGTCTCCAAAAGAAAAAAGGCCAAGTTACTTATGTCATAAAATATTAAGAGAAACTGCATATCTAAAATGTATCATCTCTCTACAAATTAAACTCATTCTGCTTGTCACACTTCAAGACTGGCTTTATTTTACACACATGGAAAATGAGCAGTGTTTTAAATGTGAATGAACAAAAGTACTGTTTGACTTTCCACACTTTTGGCAGGGTTATTGTCAGTAATAAAATATGTTACAATCCACGAAGAAAAGGAAACATGTTTACATATTTTCTGTGTAAATAAGATTTTAGTTTTCATTAAAAAAATTCTAAGTGGTCTCTTTAGGATACTGAACTTGGTTTTCAGAAGGCACTGGTAGATCCTAGATATTGTTCACTTATTTGGGAGCTTATCTCATTTAATCTGTGCTCTCAGATGGAGGACTATGAATATTACCCAAAACTAGAATGTCTCTCAATATTTAAAATGCAAAAAATATAAAAATGCATTTATTTTGTATATCTATTGACTGTTACAGTGGCTAGCTATATTTATTGTTTGCTTTATTATTAGTACAGTTTATTTTATTGAAATATCCAAAAACCTATAGCTATACACTCCTGAAATGTTCAACCAGAAGAGTCTAAAAATATTGTTTACTATTTTATTTTGTTAAACTTACTTGCTGCTTCAATACCAAGTTCTTTACTCCTTCCATTACAAACTGTGATCCAGTATTCATTACACGTGAAAAGAGACTGTAAAACAAAATGATATAACACACAATGAACAAATTTCTCTGTCAACAAAGAGGAAAGAATGCTCACTGCACCAACTTCCTTCTTTTTTATTTTTAAACAACTCGAGGACTTTGAGAGTCTTTGCTTTGGAGTTGTCATTTGTACCTAGATTTTTTAAAGACTAATATCCATTATAAACAAGATGATCTGCTGTGGTAAAATTGTGCCTCAAACAATAGCTAACTTGGTTTTACAAGCTTCAGTGAAATGTATACATCTATTCTGCAATTATTTGAAATCCAGAAGCTCTTTCTTGAGAAAGAAAATCCATTTAAGAAAGCTGTTCTGTTTATTCTTTCAGGTTCCAGTAAATTCATAATGGAAGCTGATTACTTACATACACATAAAATAGAACAATTTATTTTAGAATTATGGTGAAGGCACCTACAAGTTTAACACTAATATTTTGCTGCCAGTGAACACATTAGACTTAGCTGGTCATCCAAATAAAATTATGACAGCCTAAGGGTAAGCTGCTCTTCTACAAGGCAATACAGACACTTAAGCTAGGGACAGACATTTAAAAAGCCTGAGCTTGAATTGATTCAATCTTTGCACGTTAGTCTAACCTGGCTAGGTTGAACCAGTTTGCAGCTGGACAGACATACCCTCTGGACTGAGGAAATTCAGTCATATGCCTGCAGTGGCTCAGGCCAAAAGCTGGGGGGCACTAGTGCAGCCCTCCCTTCCACAATACTGAGCTGAGGGGGTGTGGCCAGGCCCGGCAGGAAGCTCTGATTAGGGAGGGGTTCTCCCCCCTCTTGATAACAGAGCATTTATCAGCTCCCTTATCACTATCAGCATTTACCACCACATCAGAAAACAAAGCCTCTCTCATTAGTTCAAGCTCTTCTTAAACAACTTTTTGCAAGGAAGGGAACATTCCAAGGAGGAACATTACCAGCTACCTGTTGATTAGCTCCAAAAAGTCCTAAGCAGACACTGTTCTGTCTGCCTTAAACAGACATGTCTCAGCATTAGCTAGCACACCTCATGCTGGCTACGTTTCAAGCTGTGGGAGAGAGGAGGGAAGGAGCCCTGCTTGAGCAGTGAGGGGTGGGGGGGAGGGGGGGTTGGGGTGGGCATGGTGGGGATGGGGCAGGGGAAGCCAGGTAGAGACTGCTGTGTCTTGAAGTCTCTGCTGAAGCGCCAGCAAGGGAGCAGAGGGGAGGGGACAGCCCAGCTCTCTGAAGCAGAGAGCCCAGCCCAGAGAGTATGAAGGGATGCTGGGAGACTCTGATTTAACTTAAACCAGGAAGGGGTCTGGGACAGACACTGCATAAACTGGTTTGACCCAAATCAGTTAAGTCTGATACTACATTCAACCTTGTTTATCTCAAACCAGTTTCAGCCATTTTCAAATTGATTTATGTGCACTAAATGTCTGTTCTGTTACAGGTTTAAACCAGTTTCTGATCATTTAAACTGGTGTGTGTGTAATGTCTGTCCCTAGCCTTAGGCTGCTTGCAGCCATGAACTGCCCCCTCCCACAAAACAGTGTTTCACTTTAAATCCGGTGCTCTCCAATGCTGAGCTCAGTGTGTGCTTAGAAGAGGCAGTATGCTACTTCAACCTGGCTCTGTAGTATCTGTATAGATCATGTGCTTTAGTGGAGCTTTTTTTGGGTGCTTTTCTCTCATAGTTGATTGAATCAGCTTTAGATAAAAGTCCCAAAAAGCCCTGCTGAAGTGCCTGATCTATACAGTCGCTGCACAGCCGGGTCAAACTAACACTGTGCTTCTTCCAGTAAAGCACTTTTTTTTTCCATGTCTGCAAGCAGCCAAAGTTACAGCCACAGCTCTCTGTCTTTTCATTATGCAGCTTCTGCAATGATAATCAAGTGCAAAACACTGAACAGCTATATTTAAAAGTAACATCTTGCTATAATTTTATCTTGGTGGTTATAGCACCGCATTGGGAAATGGGGGTTTGTGTCTTCTCAGGCTGAGGGAGGCCTAGATAGGAGTGGATCCACGATGCTGAAAAGGGGGACGTGGTAACAGCAAAAAGATCACTGAGTTCAAGTCTGGTGGCTGAAACTGGAGCACTCAGTGATGAAAGCATGTGTGGCCACACAAATGCGAATCTCGCTCCTCCATGGGTCCATCCCTGGGCCCTCCCTGAGTTCATACCCTAAATAGCAGGCTATTCTGTAAAAGGTGGGCAGCACTGCCCCTGGCTATATTTGAGATTGAAGGCTGTGATGGGGGTTGGTGGTATAAGAGAGATACTTCTCTACTAGGAGCTTTGGATCTTACGACAATAGGGCAGTTCCTGGGCAGGAATTGAGACCCATCCTGGACTTTATATTTCCTAATGATGCATAAATCATTCATTGGCTATACTGGGGTTCCAAATACCTCACCCTGTTTACCTGGATCGGCCATGGAGACAAAATGCCTAATTTTTAGGTGTCGCAAGGCCTATACAGAGGTAGCTATGAGACTGACTTGGAGCTAGCCCAAACTTCTTAATGACAGTGATGCATTTCACTCTGTGTCTGGCACAGCACCAGTCACACTTAGGGTTTTTCAAGTAAACTTAGAAACAATGAAATACGACAACTTTTGGTAAATTAATTAAAAAAAAACTTGCCCCAGTGGTTTAGCTGTAGTGTTTCCATAGCTTGTTGGAGCTGAAGCCATCTTGGTATAAGCCCTGTGGAAGAAGTTAAAACCAAATGCTTTATTTGTTTATACTATTACATTACTACATCTTAGCTCCCCATGAATATGTTATTGTGGAATGTTACCTTCTGGTTATTTTAAGAATGGAAATAAATCTGCCTCCAAGAGTCCGTCATCAGGTAACTGAGCAAACTACAAACATATTTCTTTATATAAACCTGAACTAAAACCTACTTCATCCCTTCCAAAATAGCCCAACATTTGCCAATCTTAAGTTTAGAATTAAGGTGAACTATAGTTAGGAAACTGAAAGGTATTAGGACTAATGCATCTAAAAATTAAGGATGAGAATGAACCAAACCATTTTCTGCTTTTATGACATTTAAGAAAATTTTCATAGTGTAGGAAGTGTGGCTAATGGGACTCAAATAAGGATCAGAAACAAGGAGCTCTCAGCTTAAACTAGAGCCTGCTTCTGAAGCAGTGAGTTGCTTTGGTTTTTCCCTTTGTCTGGGGGGAAAAAAAGTTAAGTACATTGTTAACAGTGAAGTTTCACCAAATTCTGACACATTAGAGCTTGGCTTAAAAATATTCAGATGTAATTGAGAAATCAGTAACAGCAAAATGTATTGTCATAAACTATGGGTCAAGGGTCACAATTTGAAACACTGGAAATTATGCATATTTTCCTGATATTCTGGTTACATTCTATAAATCTTTCTATTCTATGCCAATTATGCATTACTTTGAGAGAAGTATTAACTTACTTCCATTGTTTTATGTAGTTCAAGGGAGCAAGATTACACCCTGCATCTGTCAATGCCTTTTTATACTGCTCCAAATCAATCTGAAATCACAAAAAAGAGTTACAGTGGGTTTCAGCTATTCTAAATCAACCAGTCCAAAGACACTTGGTATGTAGTTATTTTCTTCTATGCATGTCAACTAAGGAATATAAATGTAAGCTAAATTAGTACAGAAAAGACAATTAAGAATTTAAATTGATTTCAGGAGTTGCAGAAATCATTAAAGAGAAGAACTTTTATTTCTGGGCTCCAATATGACATTTAGCTTGGCTTTTTAATAAAGTCTGTACAGAGGGTATAGCCATTTACTGGTGAATTCTATATAATTGCAAGATTTTAAAAAGTGTTATCAATGGACTAATTTTTTATTTTTAGTTGCTATGATTCATTACGTACTAATCAGCTAACTAGGCTTGGCATCATTTGTACTACAGCATTAAAATGTATTTAGCTTTTGTTTTTTCCAAGGGAGAGGGCCTAACCTTTTCTTTTCCTTTCTTATTTTTGATGCAGATTTAGTTCTAATGAAATTCTAGATAAAACAGGCTTGCAGATAAGTGTCCTCTATTTAGTCAACAACAGGACAATGCTAGCAGTGGTAGTGCATATCTTCTGACATCAGATCTAGATGCATTGATTCTAAGGCAGCCACCTTTTGATTCTCTGATTTACTGTAACTAGGAATTCACATTAAGGATTTTGTTTTGTACATGTTCAACCCTACTGGATGCATTTTCAGTCTAAATAAAACGCTGCTTTTCATCATAAAGGACATATTGCCAGCATGTGGTTACACAACAGTTAAAATGTCTTTGCTTCAGAAGCACGAGTTTGAGCTGTAAGAGTAAGTGGACTAAACAGTACATGGGTACCTGGTTTGGAGGAATGGGGGGTGGAAGTAAGCCAGGGAAGAGTAAAAATTTGTCACTTATATCAGCCCCTTATGTGTCACTGACTGTAGAAACTGGTGTGCCTTAACTAACTAGAACTGATGGCTTCGGTCAGTGGTGTGAAACTGAGCCAGATCCTAAAATTTCCAAAGGTCAAACTTCCTGAAACCCCAAGAAATCCAAATACACTTGATTTCATTCCAACCATGAAACCATACATTTGTCTCCCTTCAAATCAGATCTCTCTGGTACAAATGATACTTTCTTCCTCCAGTGTAATGTCTCGTGTCTTACTGTATGCCCTGAAAGATGGCATGAGAAATTATCATAAACTACGTATGGACTAGAGGTATAATTTAGAACAGGGGTGCTCAACCGTTTTACCCTGTGGGCCGGATGGGTGGTTTGACCATGGGCCAGATCTGGCTGTCAGGCCTGATATATATGATAGCAAATTTGGTAGCAAATGAAGTAAAACATACTGGGGGGGGGGGGAGTTAAAACCTAAATTCTTAGGTTATTATAAATCTGAAAAAGAAAAGACAATGATGTACTTATTATACAAGTGGAGTACACTACATGTGTCATTTACACATTTGTTGAGTGAAGGAACTACTTTAAATCATACTGATATCCTCCTGCAGTCCTAAAAAACTTAAAGTATCTATTATGAAAGCTAATTTTAGTTTACTAATATTCTGAAGAAGTCTTCGCTGTTATTGCAGATATTATCTTTTTTATTAAATCAAGTGCCAAATAGGACAGTGGAGATTCCATTACTGAGGCAGAAAACATCTCAAATAGCAGGAGCTTATTGTTAGGAACAAGAAGCGATCTCTTCATCCTTACTTCAAATTACTTACTGAAAACACTAGAGATGAAGATTACCAAACACAAAAAGTAACCATTTAAGTGAAAAGTGAAAATAACCAAAGGGTAATACAGAAGTATTATTTTTACTGAATTAATTCTTGTAAAATCTTATTTTATAGTAACTATTAACAAAAGAAAAAAACCCACCATTGTCAAATTCATCTCAACAACTTATTTTGTTCAGATCTATTCTACTTTTCTGTGTGTGAATTTATCAGCTCTATCTCACCATCTTAGTCTTTAGAACCAACCAATATATTGTAACAGATTCTAACACTTGGATTTTTCCCCTCATGTATATTCTGTTCCCATATGAAAACAAAGCTGGATTTAGACATATATATGAGATACTGTAACAGCAAAACATGAAGACAAACTTGCTAAAAATGTATACTGCCATTGAGAGGAGACAAAGTTCTCTCAAGTACATATTTACAGTGAAAAGTAAAACTCAAAATTCCAAAGCAAGATAATAGAAAACATCACAAAACTTTTCACATGAAAAAATCCTCTTGCCACCGATGTATTTTCTAAAAGGGTGGCTTGTTTACTGAGATCTACAGAAACCCAAATTTCCAAAATTATTTTAAAATATTTAAATTAGGTGAGATACTCTTCTTCATCCTCTCCTTTATACCACACAGAGAGGCAGAACTTCATGGAGAATGTACAAGTCCTGTATCTGGTTACAGGAAAGATTTCCTGGGAGAGGTAGCGAAGACAAATCTAGAGAAGTCCAGGCCAGGGGGTGGCAACATTGTTGGGCAGAGTGCCAAAAATACCTGCAACCACTACTTAAATGTTGATATGCCAGGGGCGGATGGTAGGGGAACCGATCCTTATTGTAGCAGCGTAGTTCAGGCCCCTTCAGTGCCATCTACCTGGAGATGCTCTGAGGACCCCAGTATAGCTGCTTGCAGCTTCCTGGCTACCTACCACAGCAGGGCCCTGCCACGGATCCTGGGCTGCTCAAAGCAGGCAGCACAGAGGCTGCAAAGACGCTGCACTGGGGTCTGTGGAGCACTAGCCTGGCTTGCTGCTGGCAGTGAGTGCATGTGCACCTCTGGGTGGATGGCAGGGGAGCTGTGAGTGGCCCAATCCTTGTCGTGGCAGCTTCTTCCCACCATCCGCCCTGAGGTGCACATGCCAACCAAAATGCCTTTGAGTGTCATGCTCTGGCATGGGGGGTTGCTGACCCCTGGTTCAGGCCTTTCTCTTCATTATATCTACAAAGGTTTCTGGTATAGAAGGTAATGACGTATGCAGCATTGCCCAGATTTCAGGTAGCACAGTAGCCTACAGAGCAATTCAGAAGGGCTGATGTAATTCAAAGTGGTTTCCAAGTCTGTCTACGTTATTTTGGGGTCCTCTCCAGCCCCAGATGGAGCTCAGGATTAGAGAGGCACAAAGATAGCTTTAAGTTACCATATTCCTATCCTTCCTTTCCTGGGCCATTACTTTTGTGCTGAGCATCTTAGGCACAGCCAAAGACAGGGTGGGCAAAACACGGCTCGTGGGCCATGTCCAGCCCACCAGGCCATTATATCTGGCCAGCGTGGTCCCTAAAAATTGAGAAAATTAAGACTTATTTGCTCCTGCTTGCCTGTCAAATATGACAGGGGCCAGGGACAGTAGGACGCATGGGAAGCTGGAAGGACTCAGCAGCCAGGCCTGCCTGGCCCTGCCCCCCCCGCCCTGGGAAGCCTCTGCCTAGCAGAGTTTTTTGGCTTGAGACCCTTGGGCTGTTCCAGCCTCCCTGCACTGAAGGGAATTCAAGTAAGAGCTGGGGGAGGGGGGAAGGAGTACAGGAGGGCTGTGGGGATTGCCCCCATTCTTGGGGCTGGGCGGGGCCAGGCCAGCTCCTGCTGAGCCCTGCGGTCTGTCCACGCAGCCACGAGCCATGTGGTGCAGAAGCACCTGGCAGGCAGGAAGGGAAATGGTGAAAGTGACCACAAGCAGGGGAGGGGCGGGGGAGTAGCAGTGAGCAGGTGCTCAGAGTGCAATGACAACTGAGTGGGAGCACTGGGCCTGCACTGGTGTCCCAGGGCCAGCACCAGCAGGACCCAGAGTGGGGTGGCAGGAGTGTGGGCTTGGGCTGGCAGGGGTCTATGGAGCTGGGCTGGCTCCCCTCTCTCCCTGCTGGCACAGCGTGGCCTGGCTCCATAGATCCCTGCCAGCCCAGGCCCTGTGGTCCTGCTGCCCCACTCTGGGCCCTGCTGATGTTGGCCCCAGGACACCGGCAAGGGTCCCACACTCACACCCAGCTGTGGCTGTGCTCCATGCACCTGCTCACTTCTCCTCCCTCTCCCCCTGCTCCCTGCTGCTGCTTTTAGCACTTCTACTGGTCACTCCTGCACCATGTGGCTCCTGGCTGCATGGGAGCACAGGGCCCAAGCCAGTACCCCAGGCCTAGGAGTGGGAGGGTATGTGTGTGTGCACATCCATTCAATGAGAGACGGATGGAGTGTGCATGTGTGTGTTTGCAGGGCAAGTTCCACATGCACACTCCAGCATACACATGCACCCACACTCCCCCTGCACTGCCATTTACACAGACCCCCACATCCCCTCACATACTCCAGCCACCCTCCCGACAGCCCTCCACAAATGCCATATCTACCCACACTCGACATATCCACATACACAACCACATGTTCCCTCACCCCACACCCACCAGACCTATCCACCCCAAACCCTCCCCACACCCACATCTCCCCACAAACCTATACCTACACCCACATGTACCCCACCCTGCAATATACAAGAGTAAGACTTCATTTTAAGCTATCATGTAATCACCTCTATATACAACTACACAAACTCATGTAAATCAGGACAAAAATATTTTTTAAATCAAATTAATGTATGTTGTAGATCTTCAATTTTTAGAATAAAATTTTGTATTTTTCTGGTTCTGAGACAGCAAAACCCCTTGCTGAAAGGAATACTTCCAGAGGCAAGGGGAGGGGCTTCTGGTGGCAAAGGCCAGGGGTAAGAAGACAGATTTCCGGTCATAAGATGGCGACCAGGGGGTGAGGCACCTGTCAGGGGGCAGGGCTACCCATGTTGCCCCAAAATTCAGTAAATGGCCCTCCACCCAAAATAACTGTCCATCCCTGGCCTAGTAGCACAGAAACTCTGCTAAAATACCAGGGATTTTGAAAGATGCTTAATGCCACCTATCTCGACTTCTTTTGAAAAAAAGTCAACAACTATATTATTCATGTTTAGAAGTCGCAATTAAAAGCATACAAGTATAAACTGCAAATAGTTCTGGATACATTTTCAAACTGTAGCTTTATCAGAGAAGCTCCCATATTAAATTACTGAAGAGGAGCTATGTTATTTATTTGGTACATTAAGCATTTAAGGGGTAGTATACAGATTACTGTTTTACAACACAGAGTATGCAACATAGTAATGGCTTATGTTACTGTTAAAATATTAAGCAATTAAAAAAATGTATTTAGGAAAATATTTTCTCTTTAAATCCTTACAATTTTTCTGACAATATGAAATACAAAAATGTAGCAGTTTGTAATATAACAATGCTCACAGGCCAAATGTGGCCTGTGAAGCCTTGGAATTCAGCCCACAGGGAAATTTGGCAGTGGGGGAGCAGTGGTTGTGTTGCCAACCTTCCCCACTGCCAAAATCCCAAGCCTCGTGGGGCAGGTCAGAGCTGGGCCACAATCCTACCCCCACACAACCAGATCGGGGCTGATCCACACCCCTTTCCCTCTGCATGGTTGGGTTGGGGCCAGGCTGCACCCTGTTTTGCCACAAGGCCAGGCCACATCCCTCCCCTTGGCAGCTGGTTCAGGGCTGGCCCATACCCCCTTCTTCCCTCTACCCCACACAGGGCTGAGCCATGCTCCTTTCCCTCTGCCCAACCAGACTGGAGCTGGGCCACACTCCTTTCCACTGTGTGGGTGGATCAGGGTTGGGCCAGGCCCCCTTCCCCTGAGCAGCTGGATTAGGGTTGGCTGCCCCCTTTTACCCTCTGCACAACTAGATGGGGTCCCCACTTTGCGTGCCCCAGGCACCGGATTGGGTCTACCAGCTGCATTCTGCCCCCAGAGGGATCAGGCTCTGCCATTTATAAATTGGTATATACAATTAAGATCAAGGTTCAAGTTCTTATTCTGATAAAGATTAATTTCTAGTGAAATGCACAAGAAATTTTTGCCTGAGTTACTAAGAAATCGGAACCTTCTTCTCAGTGAGTAGTATTTCTGGATAGGCAGGAACAGAATGAAAAAGAGGCAATGCCCTGAAATGAGCAAGGTAGCTAAATAAAAGAAATGTACCAAAACATTTCAAATTTGATTTAAAAATTTCAAATAATGATCCTCCTATATGAAGTATATCCACACTCATCTTCACACTATGTGGCGAGAACTTCTGAGTGCTGCTCTGGCAACTTTTGAGTGCTGGTCTGGCAACAGCAACTAATTTTGTAAAACACAGTAGTAGTGACAGCAAGCAGCAGTAATAGTGGTAGTTTATTTATTATATTATTTTAGCAAAAGCAGTAAAACTGACAATTAAATTATATATAATAATGAAATGTACAGATTTTTCTATGAGTATGTAATAAGACTGCACATTACATGAGTTCTTACAAAACTGAAACAGGACATAGTATATGATGACACACAAAAAAAAGATAAAATGAAGCAATGTACAATAAAGAAAGTAAACTAAAACCAAGGGAATTCCATTTTTTGCCCCTTATTCTTTGTGCAAGTAACACAAATATTCCTAAGGAATATAGGATAGGTTGCAAGTTGTTAGAGAAATTATTTTTTCTTCCTTAGCCCAGTCTTTGTAATTTTCCACAAAAAGTGATTTAAGCCATCCATCTCATTTTTCCAACCAGAACATATCTTGTCTGAATATGGAGTCCAAAACCAGTGCTTATGATGACTGTAGATGTGAGTGAATCCCAATTTAGTAATAGCCTCTCATTGTAGTTTTACACTGCATATAGATAGGTTTCTAGGGCTGTACTCAGAAATCACATTTATCCCAGGATTAATTGTTTATCCCAGGACAAAGTGCAACTTATACAGTTGTTTATTAGGGCTGTGCGAAGCTGATTCAATTCGGTCCCTGATTCAATTCAGCGGCCAAATCTCCGAATCAAATCAGACGACCCTTTATTCTAGCCGAATCAAACTGGAACCCTCCAGATTGATTCCAAGAGATTCGGACATAGAGAAAGCTTTAAATGTTTTTTCTATATACATCTAGGTAGCAGGGGCTCATGGGTGCTGCGATGCTGGGGTGCATAAAGTGTCCCACAGGAACACGGGGGGGCTCCCCAGTGCACTCAGTAGCAGACCCAGAAGTGGACCAGAAACACTTCCGGTCCAGTTCCAGGTCTCCTGAGGAGCCCACAGGGGGTACCCCCCCACAACCCCCAGCTCAGCAACTGGTGCCTCCTGGGTCGGGGGGGGGGGGGCACCTGGGGAACCCCTGCAGCCAACTGCTGAGCCGGGGAGGTGCGGGGGGACCCTTGTGAGCTCTCCAGAAGTACTTCTGGTCCACTTCTGGGTTCCCCGCCGAGCACGTGAAGGGCCCGCACTGCTGTGGGATGCTCCATATGCCCCAGCATTGCAGTGATCATGAGCTGCACCTGGTGTCTCAAGGTATGTAGAAAAATCTTTTAAAGCTGTGTCTATGTCTGAATCGCTGATTCTCTGAATCAACATCGACTCTTCAGATTCGGATTCATCTGAATTGAATCAGGGACAGTGACCCAAATCAATGAATTGAATCGCTGTCCCTGATTTGGGCTGAATCCGAATCGAATAGGGCCCGCTTCACACACCTCTAATGTTCATGTCCATTGTCCTCAGACAAATCTTAAGTTTCCCAGATAAAAGAGAGCAACTGTTTATCCCAGAATATTAGAAGGGTGATGTACGTATATACCAATACCCAAATATTTTTGTTCCAGGACAAACATAGGCACACAACTTGCCCTGTGACAAATGTTCCTAGGCTAGGACAAGAGTGCTTAAATAATCTCAAAAAAATCTCACTGCCTGCATATCTGACTGCATGCTGGAATCTTTAATTCTTAAAATGTATGTCTTGTTTAAAACAGAAGTAACAGTGACTATCAGCATATTTCCCAGGCCATTTGTCTAGAGGAGCATATAAATGTTACTTAATGATCTAAAAAGGTTTATTTGGAAAAGGAGAGGCTTCTAAAATACACTTCTTAGGATATCTGATAGGGGTACAAGTTGTATGTTTCAGTCCACTAATTTAGAGTTCTTGACTGAGCTAAAGTACTCATATTAACCAGTCCTATTTCAAAAACCATGAGCTCACCCGTGGTAGAATTTAGTAGAGCTAAAAGCAGCCTTAAAAAGTAATTAGAAGTTTTTTCTATTTTAGATTAAACCATAGAGTCAGCACCCCACAGTTCCGCTCCATGTAATAAAATGAACTTTAACATAGAGACTCACAGACCTTTAGTGCTCATCTTTCTATAAAAGTATAAAATTTCACCTATAAAACCAGAACAAATTGTGAGCAGATTCAATTTTATAAGACTTCAGTGAGCTTTTGTTTAAAAAAAAGGAAAACTATCTGGCACTGGCATTCATTCAATCCTTTATGGAATACTGACTTAGAATAAAACTTTGCCAACAATTATGCGTTATAGAAGTATAAAAGACATACCTCTGAGGGTGCCTGAGTCGAACTTATGTAATAAATAAGAAACAACCGCATCTTGTCTTCTGGAGTTCCCGCTATAGAAAGGAAAAATGGGTTTGTATCTCAAATAAGTGTACAGACTATACAACTTTGTAGTTCACTATATTGTGTTATATATACTGTACATTGAACATTTAGAGCAGCGGTGCCCAAAATCAGTGGTGGCTACAATCCCCAAAGTGATAAATAACCAAAAATACACCTAATTAAAAAGAAAAAGAAAACCTTGCTAGTTACAGTAATTGGTTTGGTCCATACCAGTACTTCTAGGAGTAAAAGATAAGCATCAATCAACCATAGTAGCATTATGACTTATTCTAATTAGCAGCATGCACGCATATAAGTAGATTTGCATCCTACATCAAACAGAATGCTATGGTAAAGAAACAGTATGAGAGTAAAAGAACTACAGTATGTTATAAAAATACCTTTACTTTTTAAGATATCCAATTTGGCTACATTGACCTAAATTTGACTGAAATGTAATAGTTACCCTCATAAGCTGAAAAGATTTATGTCAGGCTTGGGTGAGAAAAAAATTTCTTACATCTCCCAGATAAGGTTCTCTGGATAAATGTTACATCTCCCACACACCTATATATAGCTTTTCACATCCTGCTGACCCAACTGTTACACCATCCGGATTCCACCTACTATTCCATAAACCCTTCTATCCCACTGGTTACTCTGTTCATGTCCTCTCTTGTCTATGAACAAAGTTGTAAGTACTCTATAACTAAAAGGAAGTCTTTGTAGACATAGGAATGTATGAGATAAATATATTTTAAGAGAGATACTTGGAGATGGAACTGAAATCAAAGAGGAGTGATTAAAAAAATAAGGATGGCAATAGAATACTATGAAAAGTGTGAAATACTCAATATAAAGAAGTGTGTTACGAGCTGGTAAAGGTCTTTCCTGACATTAAAGTAGATGTTTTAAAGCTGGGAAGCATGGGAGAAAGATTCAAGTTACAATGCCAATGATGGATTATTTATTCTAAAAGTAAGTTCCACAAAGAATGGAAACTATCTGAAATAAAGCAATTACTTATTTGAGTCATCTGATATAAAATCAGAGAAAATTAGGGTTGGAAGGGACCTCAGGAGGTCATCTAATCCAACGTCCTGCTCAAAACAGGACCATCTACAACTATATCATCCCAGCCAAGGTTTTGTCTAGCTGGGTCTTAAAAACCTCCAAGGGTGGAGATTCTAACACCTCTCTGGGTAACTTGTTCCAGTTCTTTACTATCCTCGTGAACAAGTTCTTTCTAATATCTAACCCAAACTTTCCTTGGTAGAACTTGAGACCACTGCTCCTTGTTTTGTCATCTGCCAGCACTGAGAACAGTCTAACTCCATCCTCTTTGGAACCACCCCACAGGTAGTTGAACGCCACTATTAAATCTAGGGGTGCACCAAAAGAGATCTTGCGGGCTGATACCAATAGTCAATTTTTAAGGAGGCATACTGGCCGATACTAAACCCATTTCTGATACAGCTGTGTGTAGCTGGTAAGTCTGTTGTGGTGGAAGGGGAGGGAGGAGGGAAGGGGCGTGGGGGGGGGCAGATCAACGCCCCTGGTGGTAAGGGAGTGAATGGAGCTGAGGCAGTTGCTGCCCAGCCAGGATGGGGTGGGGTGTGGGACCAAGCTGCGGCTCCTGCTGCTGCATGCACCCCGGGAGGGCACATGGGTGGTGGTCGGGAGGGGGGAGTCCTGGATCTGTGCAGGGCGGGCCGGTTACAGCTGCAGGCTGCGGAAGGCTCTTCCTGGCAGGGGGACTGGGCCATGTTGTGCTCCAGGCGGGCAGTGGCAGCACTGGGAGGTGGGCTATAGGGGAGTATGGCAAAATTTAGGGTGGCAGCAGCCACCCCCCCATAGCCCCTCCCTGCCCTCCCAGCACTGCCACCTGCCCCAAGCACAGTGCACCCCAGCCCCCCCTCCAGGAAGAACTCCTCTCGATCACTGGCATAATTCCTACCAATAGAGCCCAATATGCCATTAGCCTTCTTTGCAACAAGTTCACTCTGTTGACTCATATTCAGTTTATTGTCCAGCATAACCCCCAGGTCCTTTTCTGTAGAGCTGCTGCTTAGCCAATCAGTCCCTAGCCTGTACCAGTGCATGGGGTTGTTCTGGCCTTAGTGCAGAACTCTGTACTTGTTCTTAGTGAACCACATGAGATTTCTTTTGGTTCTTCCCTCAAATTTGTCTCTCTGAATCCTAACCCTACTCTCCAGCATATCTACTACTCCCCCACAGCTTGGTGTCATCTGCAAAATTATTAAGGGTGAACTCATTCCATCTTCTAGGTTGTTGATAAAGATATTGAACCATACCAACCCCAGAACTGACTTGGGGTACTGCACTTAACATTGGCCATGAACTAGACAGTGAGCCATTGATTACTCATTGTTTTAAGCTCTTAACACATATATAACAAGATAGCCTCTACCCCCAAAAGTTATAATCTAAAGGTAGTATCAGAGAAAATAGTTGAATACAGATGGACAGACATGGAAGCATAAGGACAAAATGCAGATCTTAGCTGCTTTATCTCAGAAAAGGTGACTATAAAAAATACCCAATCCACTGACAAAATTACACCTACCTCTTTCGATAGTAAACTTAATTGTCTCTGCATGCAACATCTCAACAATAACAATGGTGTATTACAATCAACTGAATACAACTTGGGCTCTATTTAGTCTCAAGACCATTCTTATCAATCAAAAAAGGGCCATACACTATTCTCTTAATTGATGAAAAACATTCCTTTAAACTAACAGGAAATATCACTACACATTAATGTGGAAATCTAACTGCTATCAAACTGATGCTGTACCGCAGTCTTATATTTAGTAATTATAGTATGATGCAAGACTGTGGACACTACACAGTTCTGACTGGTTTCTAAATGGGGGGAAAAACAATTAGCCCAATGCTTATACAACTTAATTAAGAACTGAAAAAACATTAACGTTTAAAAGTAGTCTCCAAATTTCTATTTCAGTATTGCACAAAACCCACCAAGCTTGTTTTTTACATGTAAGATAGTATTATCCAGCTTTTCTGAACTAAGGATATAATAAGTATGTAACATTTTATGTATTTACTTTTATTATGGAATATAGCAACCATGACCTCTGTGGGGGTTGATTGAATCTAATAGCTGCTGTTGCTCATGAGTGAATTAATGTTGAGCTAGACAGCAGTTACCAATTCATTCCTTGGTAAGTGCCGTCATGATTATTTATGATTATCTTTATCTTAACAGGGGAAATACAAAAAAGGGCATTATAAAATTAGCTTTAAAAAGTCAGAGTAATTACAGTGATCTAGAGCGTCAGAAACTAGTAATAAATGTTAGCCTTAGAAAATTGAAAATAATTTTCAAGTTGAACCTGTATTAACTGTCAAATTGGTTTCAACATGCTATATATTAAGAGTGTTTAAGCATAACTGACCCCATTTGGTTCCTAACTATTCAAACTATAAATTATTGACGTCAGTACTTTGCCAATCATTACATTCATTCTCTAAAATCAGTTGGAGTCTGACAGATTAAGTGCATCTGTTTCTTTATGAAGAATAATTGACTGTGTCTGGAAAAAAATAATTCCAGCACCGCCTGTGAAGGTACCACACAGTAGAATAAAAAGGTTCTTTGTATGTTGTCTTGCCAAAATGTAACAAAAATTGAAAGAACTTTGTGATTCTACTACCTTTAAGTGGATGTTAGAATACCTATTATAGCTTTGCTCGCATTACAGATGTAATTTCCTCTAAATTCATTATGTGGTAAACTAGAACTTCTGGTGCAATATCATAAAACACTCAATTAAATTTTCTGAAGGACATTAACCATTCCTTTATATCTTTGACTGTGTTGAGAAAAAAGAAATGGTGAATTTTCAGAGACAACTTAATTTGGTGGCCCCAAAAGAGAACTGTCATTCTGCAAAACAGGCAGGCAGTGGGAGTACTGATGAACCACTGCAACAAAGAAAGGACAGCAGCTCCTCTAATTTAGTAACAACCCTAATCAGAGAGGGAATTTTTTTACAGACTAGGATCACAGCTATTGCCATCAGTCACTAAAGATGCTAAAAGAATAGATTAATTACAACATATATACATTATTTATTGGAGTTAGGTTTGTGCTCAATAGGAACCTGTTAGTTTTACACAGGCTAACAAGCCCTAATTTAGAATCATAGAAAAGTAAGGCTGGACGGGACCTCTGGAGGTCACCTAATCCAATACCTTGCTTGAGGGTCATCCTCATCCAAATCTTTGTCTAACCTTTTACTAAAACTACACAGGTAAACCTGTTGTACTCTAATCTGCCATAGCTATAGCAGGGGGACAATGATGGCCAGGAAGATGACCACACCCTTGCCTGCAGAGGAAGGCAAATCCCCATGCAGTCTGTACTAATCTGACCATAGGGCAAAACTTCTCCCTGACCCCGTATGTGGGAATCAGTCTGACACTGAGTGGAGGGGCAAGACCCTCTAGAGCAGGCAATTATTTCGGCCCACACAGGCAGTTCTGGGGAGCTGCAGAGGGCTGGTCACAACTCCCTGCCCTCACAGCAGTCTGAAGCCCATGCATAGTGTGGCTCCTCCCCGCTACCGCCAACAGCACCGAGCCACAGACCTGACCTTCGTCCATCTTTCTCAACAGCCCAGGTGTCAGTGGTGGCTCCTTCTGGCTGCCACTGCCATTGGTCCCAGCCCCATAGTACTGGCGGGGACCAGCATGCATAGCTCTGACCATCCCACCCCACATCAGCCCTGTACTTGGCTTGGTGGAGCAGACCAGCTGGAACCCTCATGCATAGCCCCAACTCCAGGCTACCCCACGCCTGGTGTGGACCACCTGCCCAAACTGAGCAGCAGCAGCAGCAAGACAGAAGCTGTTGTTGGGCCCAGGAGAAAAGCACCCCCCCCCACAATGCCACTGCCAGGCCCTTTTTGCAGGCTCTGGATGGCTGCAACACCTGGGCTATCCTCTGTCGCTGTCATCGCTGCCTACATTGCAGTGGTGGCAGTGCAGAGGGCAGTTCAGGCACAGGCTCCTGAGGGCTGTAGCAAGAAGGGCCCAGCAGTGGTGAAGGGGAGGGGCCACTTTTCCCCATACTGAACAGCAGCTTCTGCCCAGCTGCTGCTCAGCATGGGCAGGCGAGTGTGGAGCAAGAATGGGATGAGTTGGGTTGGGGCTGCATGTGCATGTTCTGACTGGTCCAGAGCTGGTCCATTCTGCTGGGCTGAATCTGCAGTGGGTGTGGGGCTGGGCAGGGGAGGGGTGAAGGGACAGGCCTTGGGGCTGTGCACATGGGTCCCCATAGAGCTGGGGCCAGTAGCAGCAGCAGCAACCAGAAGGAGGTGCCACCACCTGGGCTGCCTAGAAAGGCAGTCAGGCTGCGGAGCCACCCCAGCCCAGCTGTGTGTTCAGGGGGAAGCAGGATATACCATGGGCCACACAGCACCTGGGGTCAGGTAGAACCAAGGGACCTAACGCGGCCCAGACAAAGTCCCTCCCGGAGCCAGATCTGGCCCGCAGGCCATACTTTGCCAACCCCTGCTCTAGAGGCTCAGAACTCTCCAGATTTTAGACCGAGCAGGAATATGGGTACACATCTAGCAAATCACAACATTTGGCTCCTATCAACACTCAGTGCTTCTTTGGAAGGTGAACCTCCCCCCCCCCTCCCCCCCCCCCCCACTTCCCCCAGGATGTGTAGCAACAGGAGGAGAAAAAAAAAATTCCTTCCTGGCCCCATGAGGCAACCAGCAAAGCCCAGAAGTATTAGAAATACCTACATTAAAGCATAGGCATAGCTACTCCTAGTTCACCCCTAACCAATGCTTATCAAACCTTTTTCTGAAAACTTTCCATGAAGGAGATTTCAACTTCCCTAATTTATTCCATTGCCTCACTGTTCTAACAGTAAGGAAGTCTCTCTTGATATCCAATATAAACTTACTTTGCTGCAACTTCAACCCATTAGTTCACATTCTGCTTTCTGGAGCAAGAGAGAAAAAGTTTTTATCTTTACAGCAGCCTTTCAAATATTTGAAGACTGCTATTATGTCCCCTCATGATCACCTTTTCCACAAGTTGAACATGCCTACTTCCTTCAACCTCTGTACAGCTTGCCTTCCAAAACCTTTTATCATTTTTGTTGCCCACCTCTGGACCCTAACTTCTCCAAGTACTTTTAAAAATGCAGAGCCCCAAACTACACAGCATACTCTAGAGAGGAGGCCTAACCATTGTTGAGTAAAGAGAGACATCCTCATCTCCCATGTCCTGTACCTAATGTTTCTATTGACATAGGCCAAAACTGCATTTGCCTTTTGTGGAGCTGCATCATCCTGCAGACTCGTACCGAGTCTGTGGTCCACCAAGACTCCTAGATCTTACTCTGTAGTACTGGGATCCAGCCAGTTGTCACCTATTTTGTATTTGTGTATTATTCTTCCCAAGGTGTAGCACCTTACATTTGCTCACACTGAACTTCATCCTATGAGCTCCAGCCCAGCCTTCCAAACTGTTAAGACCCTTCTGAATTGTGTCCCCATCCTTCAGTATATTCACAATTTTTTCCAGTTTAGTACTGTCTGCAAATTTGCTTGACAAGTCCCTATTCCAGCATCCAAAAAATTAATAAGCATGTTGAACAGCACTGGGCCCAGGACAGAAGCCTGTGGGACTCCACATGAAATGCCATTCCATACATAATTACTCTTTGTTTGTGGCCATTGAGCCAGTTATCTATACACCTTATGATGGTTTTGTCTAGCCCACATTTCTCCGACTTGTTTATGAGATGGTCATGTGGAATTTGTCAAAAGCCTTAATGAAATCCAGATACACTACATCCTGCATTTCCTTCATCCACCCAAGTAGTTACTCTGTCAAAGAAGGAGATAAAATTTGTTTGGCAAAATTTGTTCATCGTAAATCGATGCCAGGTACTCCTGATCATTCCTTCCTTCTCCAAATGCTTGCAAATGGGCTTACTTATGATATGCTCCAGTAATTTCACACATATTGAGGTGAGGCTAACTAGTCTTTTTGACTTAAAAAAAAGGAGCATTACCACTGGCCCTTTTCCTGTCCTCTGGTATCTTGCCCATCTCTTTTGACTTCATGGATTGCCAAGGTCTCCAAGATCTCCTCTGCCAGTTCCTTCAGTACTCTGGGATGAAGTTCATCAGGCCCAGCTGACTTGAATTCATTCAGATCCATCAAAACCTCTCTGTTTCTTTTGTTTTCTCAACCTTCATCTTGTCTCCTTCCTTATCCATTTCGCAACACATGCCAGCTTTAGAAGCCATATACTTGAAATTCACTGCTTTTTAACAAGCTAGTTATTTTGGCATTTTGTAGCATTAAAGCTCTGTGGTTATATAGGTTATCATTAACCAAACCTTTATTAGGTCAAGTGAATTTTCAGACTTGTTTAAAGGAAATAGGTTGATAAATACTTACCTCTACGGAGGGCTGTGGACTATACTCATGTTCAACCATGAATAAGTTGTTACTATTCCTAGATCTGCCTAGCATGATCTGATCTGCCTAGCATGATCATCTACTGTGCATTTACTCTTTTAATTTATTGCTTGGTTGCTTGTTTCATCTTTATCTAGTAGCTATACATACTTTACACAAAATGAGAATCCTGGTACTTCCAGCAAAATATTATTGTTTTCACAATGTAGCAGCTTATTAGAATAACTACATGAGAGGCACAAAAAAGTTAAAGCAAATACTTTACAACTGTCCCTTCAGAAACTCTTTTACTGAGCCAAAAAAGGATTTTATAGGAGCTGCAAAATTCCAGTCATTACTTTGGATTTATTTAGTCTAAAAAGTGAATTCCCCAGGCTGTTATTAAAACCTAATGTAAGCTCTTTCCTAGCAAGTCTAGTGTACTTTACAGATGCACTCTCTGCTAATAGCAAAATTAAAGACTGTATGACCCTACTTTAATGTCACACAAACAAACAGAAAGCAAGTTTATACCAAGGTCAGATTTACTGTACTCACCATCTGGGTCAGATATCATGTCCAAAAGAGATTTATCCAGAGTGGACTTGCTCATTATTTTTTCCTCGTATTCAAAATACACATCTAGCTTACGTGCCTGGTTCAAGAATAAGTGTTAAAATAAAATGTTAATATTGTGATAATATGCTTCTATTTTAATAGACATATAGTGACTTAAGGTACTTTTAATAATTAATATAATTTTGTTATTTACTGAAGAGAAAATATAACTGTGATTAAGCGTGACACATTCAAAAGCTTTCATTATGATAAGCTTCTCTTCATAATAGTTGGTAGTAAACTGATTATATGATATGACTGGAATAACAGACTTGGTGGGATAGCTCACATGACTACAGCAGTCATGGATGGGTATAAACTGTTCAGGAAGGACAGGCAAGGCAGAAGAGGAGGAGGAGATGCTCTTTATGTAAAAAAGCTGTATGACTGCTCAGAGCTCCAGTATAAAACTGGAGATAGGTCTGCTGCAAGTCTCTGGGTTAGGATAAGAGGGGAGAGCAACAAGGGTGATGCTGCGGTGGGTGTCTGCTACAGACCACCAGGCCAGAAGAATGAGGTGGTTGAAGTTGCAGAAAAGGACCTGGGGCTTACACTGGACAATAAGCTGAGTATGAGCCAACAGGGTGCCCTTGTTGAGAAGGCTAATGGCATGCTGGACTGAATTGGTAGGAGTGCTGCCAGCAGATCGAAGGAAATGATTATTATTCCCCTCTATTTAGCACTGGTGAGGCCACATCTGGAGTATTGTGTCCAGTTTTGGACCCCCCACAACAAAAAAAGATGTAGACACAAAAATGGTGAGGGGCCTGGGTTGCATGACTTCTGAGGACAGGCTGAAGGAACTGCATTTATTTAGACTACAGAAGAGAAGACTGAGAGGGGATGTAATAGCAGCCTTGAGCCTACTGGAGCTAGACTGTTTTCAGTGGTGGCAGATGACAGAACAAGAAGCAATGGTCTTAAGACCAAGGGAAGTTTAGGTTAGATATTAGGAAGAACTTGTTCACTGGGAGGGTAATAAAGCAGTGGAACAGGTCAACCACAGAGGCTGAGGAATCTTCATTCTTGGAAATTTTTAAGACCTGGCTAGATAAAGCTTTGGCTGGGATGATATAGTTGTGGGTGGTCCTGCTTTGACCAGGGGGTAGGAGTAGATGACCTCCCTTCCAACCCTAATTTTCTATGATTTTATGAAATGTTGTGTTTGTCCAAGCCCTTAGTCAAAATTGTGAAGGTCTTGGGAATTGGTTCATTTATTCATAATTGGTAGATATTTAACAAGTTTAACTTCACCTGATTCTATAACTGTTTAAGTATTATCAAAATATTTATCTTGTTATTTCAGCAGATACATGTCCAGTGACAGGTACCTGCTTCCTTGGCTGGCATGATATAGTTGGGGACAGTCCTGCTTTGAGCAGGGGGTTGGACTAGATGTCCTCCTGAGTTCCTTCCAACCCTAATTTTCTATGATTCTATATTTGGACCGAGTGCTCATATTGGAATTGGCAATGGTAAGTCAAATATAGAAATATATATAAATACAAAGTAAAATACGTTTTGTATTTTATTATTCTGATTCAATATATTAAGGTGCAGGACATAAAACATCCTGAAAAACAAAAGACAAACGATTACTAAAGTGGAAAAAATATAGCTATAAAAATTTTAATACGTGAACAGTGTTCTGGAATTGGATAAAGCTTAGCTCTGCATTATATGTAGTGATACATCATGATGGCACAATGGCATCAAGAAAGATCAGGTTAAATCTACAGACTGCTTCAAAGAAGTTTGCCAACAAAACAATTAGTCAAATGACCTATGTAGATACACATAATAAATTCCTAAATATAGAAAGACATCATCTCAGGGAAAGGGCTGACAGTCTTGCATTACATTTATGAAGGCTGGCCTTAAGATTGCTACTTCTGCTGAAAGCATGACAAGAATTCATTAACAGTTAGGACAGAAGACTTCAGAATTAAGTTATTAAACTCAAGTTGGATGAGTGGCTTCTACTGGCATGGAGACATATTTAAATAACCACTATGGGCCAAGTTTTAGAGATTTTCGCTTTAAAACTGTGCATTCATCATATGCGCTGAATGAGGCAAGGATCCTAGGGAAAAATGGTGTCTGCTCATGTACAGTAATTAAAGACTGTATGATAATGCATATATGCACAAAGGGGCCAAGGTAAGCCTTTACTTCTGAACTTTCAAACACTTGACTTTTCCACATAAATAATAGTCTTAAAATATAATTGTATGGAATGTCTTAGTTCATGAAAAAGAACCCCCTCCCCCCAACAAGTTCTATTAATAAGCAACTGAAATCTCCATCATGCATCAATCATCATTGGGGTTTGAATGTAGAATTTTTAGCCTACCACCAGATTGCTACCACTTCAGTGCTATGTGCAACTTAAATAGCTGGCAACAGAAGGGTGCTATCTGAAGATCTGGGGATCTTTAAGAGGCTTGATGACCACCTGGCTGAACTCATTTGAGTCCAGTCTTTTCTCTCGCCCAGGCGGGGGGTCGGACTTGAAGATCTACAAGGTCCCTTCTGACCCTACTTCTATGATTCAAAAAGCAGGGATAGATTACTAAATCTAGGCACTAGGTTAGCATCACGCAATAGGTCTGGGAAGAGTCCAGCAATATGCTGGATCCAGGGGCTAATTGGCAGTCTCTCTCTTTACCATGGAAATCTGGGTAGGTCCTGTCTCCATTTGAATACAACATAGCAGGGAGGACAGGTGGTTGCTACAGCTCTGATTCCGGCCCTGAACCAGGTTGCCTGCTCCATGGCGGCAGCCACATGGTGGCTTTGGTCCCAGCCCAGCTATACAGTACTGGCAGTGGTGGCTGCAGCTCTGGCTTGACTTCAGGATTGGGGCCTGGCCCAGAGGGGCTGCTGCTACTGCAACAACTGAATGTGTGGCCAGGCTGGGGCCAGAGTGACCACATGCTCTGTGTTGGAACCAGAGCCAGAGCCAGAGGGGAAGCTGCAGAGAGAGGGAAAGGGGAGGATGGGGCAGAGGCAGCAGCGGGAAATGACAGAAGAGCAGGTGTTAGGGTGACAGGCACTGTTAGGGGGCAATCAGTAGGGGGAAGGGGACTGCCCCCTGCCACTGTTTACCCTGCTGCAGCAGTAGGGGAATGAGGAAATTTAAGACAACCTTCAATAATTAGACTCTATATGTGAAAAATTATAATACATTTATAATTTTTACATGGACTGAATCTAATTATTGGGGGGGGGCGGTGCCTTAAATTCAAATTGTCTTGGATTTGGGTAATGGTATATCAGTTTGTTTTTTAATGAGGTGCTACTAAATTCTGAAAAGTTTTGGAGTAGTGGCTTCAGTCAGAAAAGGTTGAGAACCACTCCGCGAAAGGGTGCACTGTATTCTGACACTTTCCCCTGCAGCTATGGGAGTAACTGTTATGAGCCAGGAACACTCTGAACAGTGGCTTCCCTACTTTACCTGCTTTGCTGCTCATCAGCTCCCTGACAACTGACTGATCTAATGCATTAGGCTTTGGATTTTCCTTTGCTTGCTTCCTTGTTGGCCTGGAGGACCTCGAAGGAAAGCTGGGGAGGACCCCGAAGGAGAGCTGGGGAGATATTCAACTGGCTTTGCTCAAGTCAAAGGAAGAAAAATATCTCCTTTTCCATTCAGTCACCCACAGGAGTCCAAGAAAGGAAGAACTCAAGTTGATAGAATTATTTGAAACCACTGAAGTTTTTCTATTCTACTAGGCCCGTTTCCTTATGTTTAGCTATATTTATAGATTGCTATGGGGATCTAAACATAAGCTTAAAAGGGGACTAACAAATAGAAACAGTGCCACCAATTTGAAAGCTTGCTTTGTCTTAATAAGGTATATTGAATTTGGCGGCAAGAATACTATGTTAGCTGGCATCCCTGTCAAGACGTACATTTATTCAGATAGGACTTATACCACTGTAAAATGTAAAAAAACCACCAACCCCTGCCTCTCCCTAACAAAAAAAACCCCAAACAAACTCCATTATAGGATAATTCACTAGAGTATTTGGTTAATATTCAACTTGCTTTTTATAAAATAGTATTCATATAGTTTCAAGTATCCGACACATGTTTTTAATTGTAAGACTATAGTTACAGTTGTCAACTCATTTTGAACACAAAACATAAATTCTTCTTTTAATCTAGGAAAAAATTAACGCCATTTGGCAAGACGATAAGTAAAAGCAGACTGATTACAGAAACCCAAACACACTGGTCAACGACCTTTTAAAAGTACTTGCATTACACTTCAAGTTGAACATCAACACTACATGTATACTCCCTTCCAAAAAACCTCAGCCAAGGACTGTTTTTATGTCAATTTAGTTCTAATAGAAGATTGAAAGTGCTAGAGACTGAAGTTCTTTATTTTAGCACAAAACAGAGAATGCTTAAATGGTAGCATTGTAGACTTTCCTATACCCTCTTTGAATGCATCTCTTGCACGAATCTAGAGGGGAGGAGGGAGAGTCAGATATTTACAGGTAGGAAGGTAGTTTCATTCCTAGTCAATACATGGCCTGCCAAGACTGCCAACAAGGGTGTAAATTAGTGTGGTATTTTTGTGATTCTGATACTTATCTATTGGGAACTGGATGGAAAAAAACAAATTAAATTTTATGTAGGCTCCTGGGTAGCCATAGATACTAAAAACAATTTCTGATACATTTTCCAGATATACCTTCTGAGGGTAAATTTGGTATCCTTTATTAGACCAACTCAAATAGTTGTAAAATTTCTTTTAGCAAGCTTTTAAGTATACGGGGGGGGAACCTTTCATCAGGCTAAGGAAGCATCTGTCGTTGGTGTGTGCTCTAGGGGTGTGTGAAGCGTCGGTTGCTGAATTGATTCAGAGAAGATTCAGCCCAATTCAGTGGCTGAATCACTGAATCTGAATCAAATCAGGAGACCCATGAAAAGCTCCGAATTGATTCAAAGTATCCAAATCGATTTGGAAAAGTTTCGGAAAAAGATTTGGCAAATTGGAAAAGGCTGTTTTGTGGGGAAACAGAAACTGAGAAGAGGGAGGTGGGGAGGAGGAAGGGAAAGACTTATCTGAATAGGAGATGCTCTGTTTACCAGGCACCCATTGGAGTAACTAGGAACAATGGCCACAAACTGACAAGAGAGCAGATTTAGACTGGACATCTGGAAGAACTTCTTTACAGTAAGGGTTGCCATAATCTGGAATGGGCTTCCAAGGGAGGTGGTGATCTCCCCTACCTTGGGGGTCTTTAAGAGAAGGCTGGACATGCACCTGGCTGGGGTCATTTAACCCCAGTGCCCTTTCCTGCCCAGGGCAGGGGGCTGGACTCGATGATCTACTGAGGTCCCTTCTGACCCACATCTATGAATCTATGATATTGACATCTGTAGTTGGCCAGTGACTGTGATTTTTCCCTGATCTCCCTTCCAATCACAGTGCTCTGGGGGAGGGATGTAGAAACAGCATATAAGGCACTGTGTGAAGCCTTTCTTGTCCCTTTTGTGAACTCTCTGTCTGGAAGCAACAGCGTGTGAAAGGTACTGGTTTCAGGCTGGCTTCCTAGTCAGCCTCTTCACTCTTTTGCTAATCTCTCTTCTTGGAAAGGATTGGGTATACCTTTTCAATATATTACAGATAGAAGATATAGTAAAAACATAGAAGATATGTTACACACACACACAAGATATATTACACACACACATTTTCCAGCACAGCAAACACTATGAAGCATGTTGGAAAGGCAGGTGCCAGGTCTTCTGGCAGGGGAGAGAGAAGGGTTATATGGGGTAGAGGGAGAACTGCAAGTTCCCCCTGCCCCCCCACATAGATGCACCCCCTTTCCTGGCAATGATGAGTCTTATGCTACCAGTGGGAACAAGGAGGTGGGAGCAATACCTGTCCCTGCACCTGTACCACCTCCATTAACACCAGAAATAGCCTCCAGCACCAGCACGGCATCCTTCTCCACCCCAACAATGTGAGCCTTCCAAGGCCAGCGTGAGCTTTTCAGGGCCAGAGGAGGAGCTGGATATGGAATCAGGGGAGCTCAGTGTCATAGCCAAGGAATTTCTGGGGAAGTAGGGAGACTGAGTTTGTGCTCCACACCCCCCAAAGTTCCCCTACAGGCAGGTCTCTTCTGAAAGGCACTTTGGGGGAAGCTGCGGGGGCAGGTGGCTCACCTTCCCCGATGTTGCGCCTCTGCTTGCTGAGGAGGGGGATAAGGCAGGATCCTCACCCTCAACCCAGAAGCAGGGTGAAGCGGTTGTAATGTGGGATCATTATGAGTTGGCAGATGATCCCAGGTATGCTACATGCCAGCATTGCCAAAGGCAGATCAGCCGGGGCAAGGAGGTGAAACGCTTCAGAACCATGGCGATGCTGCTGCATCTCAGGGGGCAACACTACCTTGCCCTTGCTCCTCCTCAGCCTGGCACCAGTGGGAGCATGCCCAAAGGGAAGTCCCCCTCTTACTCCAAAGCCCCCATCCCCATGAAGCAGAGGCAGGGGAAAGCTGCAGACAAAGGGGGTGTGTTGCAAGGGCGAGCGAGGTCAACCAGAGCATTGGGGAGATGCTTGCTCTGGATGGCCAGCCCTTCTCCTTTGTTGAGTGTCCAGGTGGCTCATGGCGCTTGTGGCCCAATCCTACCATGTGCCCGCATACATCATCTTCAGCAGGATGGTGGTTCCCTCCCTGTATGAGGCATGCAGGGAGTATTTGAGGGAGCAGCTGCGCAAGGCAGGTCCACAGGTAGCCTTGCACTTCGGACATCTGGAAAAGCTGGGGTGGAGATCATGCCTACCTCTCCCTCACAGGGCACTGGTACAATCAGTCAGGCCATCGGTGGGCTTTCCTTCAAGTGGAGGTGATGGATGAGTCCCACTCAGCAAGGGAGATCATGGTGGCCACGAACCACAGGGTGCAGGGGTGGCTTGTTGGGCCGGGCAAGCTCAGCTGCGGGTTCGTGGTCACTGACAACAGGGCCAATATGGTCAAGGCAGTTCGTGATGTCAACTTTGTTGGCATCCGCTGTTTGGCACACAAGTCCCACCTCATAGTCAGGGACGCCTTGGAGGGAGACAGGGCTCCAAGTGATGGTGCCATCACTACCATGACCAGCCAGCTCATTTCAAAACACAGGAAGGTAGAGGGCTACTTCCACTGGAGCATCAAGGGGGGAAAGATGTTGTGAGAGAAACAGGCAGAGCTGAGCATCCAACAGCACAAAGTCATGCAGGATGTGGAGACTCGGTGGAACTCTGCAAACCTGATGCTCAAAAGGCTGGTCGAGCAACAGAAGACCAACCATGAGATGGCTTTGCTCAGGGACATTGGGATCAGCAGCTCCTTTAACAAAACTGAATGCACTACCATCTCCCCGATCTTGGTGGTCCTCAAGCTATTCCTCGAGGCCACTGAGACCCTCAGCATTGGTGATGCCCTCCTTATCCAGGTGATCCCCAAAGTGAAGGAGTTTGAGAACTAAATGGAGAAGTTCTAGGGGATCAATGTTCTTGGCTGGTGCAAGTCACTGTCACCAGAGGTGTAGGCACACCAATATGGCTGGATCTGTTGCTGTCCAGTACGGTCCACATGCTGGCATGTGCGACCCGAGGGTGAAGGGGACCACCTGCAGCAGCAAAACGTTGGATCACTGGACGGAGGTGCTGATGAACAGGGAGGCAGAAGGGCAGAGGTGGTGGGACGTGGGGGGAAATCCACTGTCCTGTTCCAGCACTCGTAGAAACAACCAATCTCCTCCATCACAGATATGCCAATGTGGGCCAAGGGCATGGCTTCAATGGTCGGGTCCAGAGACACCAGACCCCACCATCTGGCAGGTAGTGTGGAGGCCTTAGTGGCTACCTATCTTGCTGAGGATGTGGTGTCGCTGCCTACTGGGCAACCCACAGCCAGATGTGGCAGGATCTGGCCAAGGTTGCCCAGAAACAACCTTGTCCACCGACCAATGTCCCTAATGAGAGGGTGTTCAGTATTGACAGGGATGTTGTGATACCCCACCACACCTCCTTGGATCCTGGTTTGGTGGAGCAGCTGGTGTTCCTTAAGGTGAACCTCCCGCTGCTAGGATTCCCCAAGCTCCACCTGCAGATGGACTAAGTTACACCAATCCTCACTCCACACCTATTAGCTTTTTTTATTTGCTTTGACAACCATTTAATGCCCAGTGATCGATTTATTCCATCCAGAAAGCGCATTCACCAACTGCAGATGCTTCCTCAGCTTGACAAAGGGTTATTAAACCGAAAAGCTTGTCAAGATATATTTCTCCAACTAGTCAGTTGGTCTAATAAAAGATATCACATCTGCTCAAAGAACCTTGTCTGCCTGTTCCTTAGACCAACACGGCTACAAACAGAAACCTAGTTAACATATACAAGTGACATGAGTTTTGCTTTCAACAGTTTGAGGGACACTTTCACAGAAACCCCTGCATCTATCTCTTTGAAACCTGGCAGGCTTCATGCCCTCAGAAGGAGCTACCATCCCTGCTGTTTTCATCCAAATCTGCAAAAAAAATGACAAAATTATAGGTATTTTAGTGATTCCCCATTATAGCCTGTGGCCGAATCACCGAATCACATCAAATCAGCGCCAAATCTTTCATATCCACTTTGGCTGAATTGATTCAGGACAGTGATCTGAATCACCGAATTGAATCAGTCTCCCAAATTGGCCAAACCCGAATCAAATACTGGTCGCTTTGCGCAGGCCTACTGTGCTCTTTCTGGCTATATCCTTAGACCAACACGGCTATAACCTATACCTCTTTATCACCCTTCTGAGACATTCTTCTAAGAACTGATTTTTCTCAGGAGTACTGACAGGAAGCAAAGTCATGCTTAATGAAAAACAAGCACTATCCACTCAATCTTGTGCATTATTTGCACATGTGCAGACAGCCCATAAGTAATTCTGTGACCACAAGGACAACTGTCAGCAACAAACAGAATTTGATATGCAGATTGTGATGTAGATGGTTATTAAGATGAGGCCAGAAACACATGACCAGCTTTGCTAGTTCCTTAGAAATCTGATGTTCTATTTAATCATTTAAATTTATATGTTGGCTTTGGTAATATAATTTTTATTTTGTTTTCCTCCTTTTAACTCTTCAGGAAATGCTTAGACCATGCATCCATGTCACTGTCTTGGAAACAGTGTTACTCAAACCTCTCTGCCCAGTGTAAGGATCCACTTGTAAAAGGAAATTTAAAATGACTTAAGTCAGGCAAGAAAAGGTGATTGTACCAATGCATAGCACAAAAATTACACTTTTAAAGTTTACTATCCTTGTATATAACACTGTCAATAATTTCAGTGAAAACTTGACAACCTGTATTTAACAACCTATTTTCAGTTTTAAATCACAGAAATGGAGATATAATTAATATTCAAACAGCACATTTTCAAATAATATATATATTTATATGCATATCAGATATTATTCAAACAGCAACCTGAGGAATATGGTCTTGCTTTTATTACTTATTTTTGGTTGTGATGAAATTAATCTTTCTTGTTTACCATTAGTTAGTCTTACATGTTCAGACATATTCAGCAAGAAGAAAAAAAAAAAAAAGCACTGACATGAAGTATTCAAAAAGCTGAAAAAAAAATCTAGGAAATAAATACATTGGTAATTTGTTTTTTGTAAATTCCACATGTAAGTTCTTAATATGTTTTTCATAGGTCTATTTTTTTTTTTTTGCTAAACTAGGATTACACAAATAATTTATTACCAGTGATCCTTCTTGAGGATTTCTTCTAAGTGAGGGAGAAGAGGGATTAAGGTACATAGTACAGTTTAATTATCAGAGACAAATAAAGCCAGCACTGCTGCAAGGTTGACTTTGAAAATCAGACAGCAGCTAAATACCATTTGATTCCCAGATATTTATTATTTACATTGTTGGCTTTCAACTTTTTTTCATTTGCAGGCCCCTAAAAAATTTTGAATGGAGGTGAGGACCTCTTTGGAAATTTTGAAGAGAGGTGCAGACTCCTCTGAATTGTAAGTGTAAGTATTCACAATTTTGATTGATCATAGTCATCTTTCACAGACCCCGTAGACATAGTCTGCGGAACTCCAGGGATCTATGGACCACAGGTTGAAAACCACTGATTTAGGTAGGTTTTGGCTTTTTTTTTTCCATTTCTGGGTTAGTATAGATTGGGTTCACTCTGAAATGCCCAAACAACCTTCAAATACTTAAGGCTGGCTATGCTTTTCTAAAGCCTATTAATTATGCTTAGTAAACCATCTTTATATTTGTTGATGAAGTGTAGGTGGGCTTAATACTGGCCAACTGCCTAGTTTTAATATTATTTTAATATTATTTTAAAATGTTTGAAAGTATTAAAAATATGGTATCTTAGAAGACTGAATTCTAACAACAATCAGGACCGTAAATTTTGTTTATATGAGAAAGCATTTTAACATCTATGGCTGCATACTATATTATCAAGATATGCCTGGATAACATGATTGAACATTTCAAAATAAACACTATATAGTTCAAGTGCACTGTCTAAGATTTACACCTCTTCCTATTTATCAGACTTTGAAAGCATGTTTTTTTCTGAGCCAATTGTTTCTATAAGCTATTTTTATATTGCCATCTTTACTTGATCAGATACTATTAACATAGCCAGCTTTTTCTCTTATTATAAAATTGTTTCTTCCAATTATCCATTTTCCGGATGTATGATCTTCCTCTAGTTAAGAGGCCATTTCTTAATAAAGGGTGTTTTTTTTTTGTTCGCATGAGACTCTCTCAGAAGATTCTCTAAAGAAACAAATGAATCTTACTGGGAGTGGCCAAGGATCACCTACTGAACCCTGAGCTATGTTTAGGGTGATTTGTATCAACAATATAAATTTATTTTATGTCATTCAATTGGGAATTGGGATATGAGACTGTCAGATTTCCTGAGAATTGAATATGCTCTGTGGCATGGTCAAATGAGATTATAGGGGCAAAATCAGCATACAGGACATAGAAAAATATTGTAATATTAAATCTTTTTGAACAGCAGTAATGGTATTAAGCTGTCAAGTAGTACAGTAAATTTCTTCTAGGCATCTGAAAGCATGTAAACTGTAAAATCGATAGCTTTCAATAGTTTAACAGCAACAATTTCTGTATAAAATCCAGCATGTTTTTCTTTTATAGAAGACAGACTTAATATATTAAATATATTAATGTTATCTATTTAGATTTTCATGTCACCTGTTTAGATTTTCATTAAAGGAACCATATATAAAAAACACTAACAGTATGGATGGGGCCTATTAAACAGAAGTTCCATTAATTCAATATCAGTGATCTTGGTACAGCACTAGAACAGCAATTCTAAACCTAACTAGACTCAAGGCACCTTTTGGAAAATACCAGCTCTTAGTTTGCTTGTTTTATTTTTAACTATAGAAAAAACAGAAAAATTCTTCTGCTACAAAGAACACAAATATCAAAACAGGTCAGAATGCTTTTGACGTTATGCATTCCCATTTGAAATCTTTAGATTTATCTTGTGAATTGTGAGTAGGTGTTTGTGCACTTAAAAGTGCTAATATTGAATGACATCTTGGCCGAGACTGACTGTACTAGAATACTGAACTATATTATAGAACTATATTGTAAGCAAAAACAAAGTATAGGTTATATATAATTATAACAAGCTGATACTTTATGTAAATAAGAATTTTAAAAGTATAGCATTATTTTCAGGTTTCTAAAACGAAGAACTAGGGCACAACCTGCACATACAACAAGAAATAAATCTGCAAATCCTCATTTTCTTTCAACTATATATTTGGCCCCAAAGAAATGAGTGAATTCAATCTAAAATATGTATTTATGAAGGTTATTTTTTTCTTAACAAATCAAAAAAAACATTAAGGAGGCATCCCCTCCATTTAAACTGGAGATTATAGTGGTTAGGCAGTGAAGCATAGATGGGGCATTCTTAAGAACTTTTCCTTCTTTCTGCCTTGGAAGAGCTACTGACTGAAGTGGAATGCCTAGTCTAATTCCAAAAAAAATAAGTCAGGGCAAGAGAACTATTAGAGAGCTTAAAAAGAAAATTAATCTCCTGTAAGAAGGCAGTATGAGAAAGCAAGCAAGATCAGCTTATGGAAATTTTCTAGCAGGCTAAAAAAGGAGCTCCAAGAAGCAAAAAATCAACACAGCTCCTTAATATATTTTAAATAGTTTTAAAACAACTAAAAAAGGAAATGTTAGACAGAAAGACTATCTGATTAAATACGTGAAAGCGAAATTGAAGAAAAAGAAGGTTAAAGATGCAAAGTCAGAAAAAGTGTCTGAAAAACTGGAGAGAGAACAAGGCAAGAAAAACTAAGCAGAGATATATATATATAAATCAGCTTAGGATTCTCATATCTAACCTGTATGTACATTTTACAGCAGTAAAAAATATTTTAACATTTTAGTTGAATATGTTCATATATATTTTTATATTGTATGTATTTATGTATACATATATTTATATATTTTATTTACTTCCTGCCAGGGAGCCCATTGAAAGTAACTTGGAGACAGAGCTGTTCCTAGGGGTATGCAGGGCCCAGGCATATCAGCTCATGAGTGAGTGAGTGTGTGTGGGGGGGGAGGGGTGGTGGTAGTGGTGAGTGGCTGGAGTGCAGAGCTGGGGGGAGGGGGGCAGGGATGATGGCAAGCAGCTGGAGCGCAGAGCCAGCAGTATACGGAGTTGTCAGCATGCAGCGGGGCCTGTATGACACTGTCCACGGCCCCCCCCAAACCATGGGGCCCAGGATGGTCACCCTGGTTCGTCCCTCATGAGGGATGTTCCTGCTTGGAGATATAGCAATTTAAGTTTTAACTGAAGAAAACTATTCTGTTTTTCATTACTTCCTTTTGTCATAACAGAAAACGAAAACAATCAACCATTTTTTTGGTGGTACAAGATGCTTGATCTGGTCTTTAACTTTTTATGAATGTTTTCTATAAATTTCTTCTGGTATGTAGTTTTTACATGTGCATAGGCAGGCTATATAGTAAGTCAGGGCTATCCAACTTTTCAACTTCTAAATGGCTTGGAACTGCACTAGCAAGGGCCATGGCACACCACATTCTCCTTCCACTTCGCTGTGCATTCCTTTACTGGACTGGGTGCTCTGCTTTGCCCTAAGTTCCCTAGTCACAAGCTCGACCAGCACTGCAGGCTCCACTGTACTGCTCTGTCCCTAGGATAGGAAAGTGAAAGCTAGAGGAAGAAGGAGCCCAGAGACCCTGGCTGCTTCTGCAGCTGGAGTAATAAAGGTAGGGAAGAAAGGAGGGGAAGGGGGAGAAATACTGTCAGCCACATGAGAACCCAAGGGCCACAATTTAAATTCTCATGGGCTACCAGTTGGACAGAGCCGTAGTAAGTCATCAGACATATCACCTCCCAGAGATTTTCTATAAAAGATGCACTGAAATCCTGAAAAGTTAACCCCCCACCACAAACCCAAGAAATAAAGTTCTTTAGGAAAACAGAAAAACAGAGGCATTTCAACTAGGATGGGCGTAGGTGTTTCTCTCAGTCAATACTTTAAGATCTATTAATTATCAGAGAAAGGACAACGGTTTCTTTAATAAACAATTTGTATCTGAGAATACTCGGATTGGAACAGAGGTAAACCTTCTCATGACTGATTTATATTTGCACTGTTGCCCTCTCTCCCTCTCATATGCAATGAAGGATTGGCATGATCTACAGCTATAATAATGCAATTTAATAATTGCTATTGATTGCAAACTCAGACACATTATTTGTATGTACATTTTATCTGCAGAATTCAGATTACTGTGCCTCATTATTTAAAATTCATGGAGACTATGACAAAAGCCATTTTAAGGAGCAAGATGCCAGTCACCTGGAACTCCTCCTCCAGGAGAAACTTCTGGTGTATGATGCTCCAAACCAAAAGCAAAATCCGTTTTTTTTTAAATTTAAATATGAGGTGGGAGCAGGAGTCATTTGATTTTGGCAGTGGGAGCCAACCATGAAGGACTTGGGATCTATCTTTAGGCTAGCAGAACCCCCACCCCTCTTCTAAGTACTTCCACAAAAAACTCACCCTTTTAGAACAGAAGATTTCAAAGGAAAGAAAGAAAATCGAAGAAGAATCCTAGAGACACTCTGAAAAAAGGCAACTGGTAATAGCAGCTCCTTTCGTAGAATCAAAAATGCTCAGGAGGAATGTGTCAACAGGAAAAGGAACTTTCCTTGGGAAAGGGATGAGAGTAACAAAGTATTCTGCCTCCTTTCCATAGGACTTCATGGAAATATTAGTGAGTAACAATATATTGCCAAGGCATCAAAAGAAAATCACTTGCTGGACTTCAATGAGTTGATGCTGGTTTTCCCATATACTCAAATCACTTTACAAATTTAAGAGGTTTTAATGACTTACTTTTTTTCGTTAGTGGGGTAAGAAAACAAAAATATAATCTAACTTTAATAATACAGTTAGAAAGGAGTGGAATAATCTTACAGACTAAGGATCGTGTCCTGCTGTCAATCTACATGTGAATTTTTCATAAAAGTTTGACAGAAATTTCTACACAAGCTTATATGAAGAACATGTAAGATTGTCAAATTGTATTCGTATATTTTAATTCCACATTAACACATTAAGAAAGTATTATGAATTTTATTTTTTAAATTTAAACAATTTAGTATATTCTAGTAATCAGAATAATATACATTCATATTATTCAGCATAGGTAAAAATAAGCATTACTTAAAATTCTAAGAATGCTAAGACAATATCCATAATTTTAGTCTGAAATTGTCTGGAGAGGCAAGGATTTTTTGTGGGTGATATCTTTTTTTGGACTAACTGCATGGTTGGGATACTTTTAGACAAACTTTGAAACGCAGAGCATTCTTTTTCAAGGTCTGACTTTCAGATAAATTGCCTAAATTATCAGCCTCTAAAAAGCAAAAACAATCTATGTAAAACATATATTCATTTATTCAAAGCTTTACCAATAAATATTTGCTAGTCCACTTTGAGAAAATTTGGTATGTTCTTTCCAACTTTTCACTGAACATTTAGATAATGCCAAAAAACTGCCAGGACCCCTGAGCAGGTGATTAATTTCTGGTTTCCTCTTGCAAAGTTTAAGAAAATGATCCAAAGCCATATGGAAAGCAGCTGTAAACCAGACATCATAATCAGATTGGTTTATATTATAAAAATTAAAAGCTGTATTCTAACAAACATAATCTAATCTTATAGCTGGTACACACTATAAGACTCTTCACACAGATTTTCATAAGTGATGTCAAGAACAATGTTTACATATTTACTGTAGTTGAAACAAGCTCCATGTACAAGGTAGACGACTCTATTTAAAACATAAATATCATTTTACCCAATCTTGAAGATGAAAAGAACACAGATTAATGTGCTGAATTCCCTCACTGAACTGGTAATAGGGTACATTGATAAAAAAACCCACAAAACAAAACCCTTAAAAGCTGTCTCCTTCTGCCCTTCTCAGAAGTCTTTTTGTCATTTCCTGGATTATTTTACTAATTATAAAAGAGACTATCAGCATAGTAGGTGAATTGAGAATTTCTTGTATTAGGTCAAAAACATTACCAGAGAAGCTGTCTCACCACCACCCTCCTCCTCTCTAATATTTCACAGCTTTATAAGGACAGAAAGTTGAAAGACACTGCCAATGGAAAAATTATAGGAAAATGCAACTGGCAATTATAGGCAAGTCTTATACTGGTCAATGCCACCCAGTTTAAACTTGACCAGTCAACCTGTTTGCCTTCTTTTCTGGGATAGGTTTAAAGTGGTTAAATTTCTCTCTGACAAATGCCTGGAGAGCAAAGAAATGGTTCCTTCCAGCTCCAATGAAAAGTGAAACATGGTAAGAAATATCAGCACATGGATGCCACTATGTTCCTGTCTCCTGATGTTCTCCAGCAGCTGCTCAGTACAAAATAAGATTCTAAGTAGACCAAGCCCTTTGGAACCTCACAACTGAGAATTATCTACAAGGAAAAACAGTCATCCATCACTCTCTGGGACCTTTCCAACAGCAGAAAGAGTGACTACTCTAGGCAGAAGTGGGAGGAACTGCCTAAATTTCAACAACATCTACTGCAGAATTAAGAGGAACATCTGTCCAATGCCATAAGAAGATAATCAGTCAATCAAGACAAATGTTATTCCATTTCATATCCTGCTCTGAAAACCTGACTGATGTCCAAAGAATTAGCTGTAAAATGCTTCTGGACTTGGCCTGCCACCACCTTCTCAATTATCCTTCCTAAAAAAGGGAGGTTACAGACCAGGCATCATGAAAGATGTCAAAACTGCAAAATGCCATTATTTTTTATGGAGCTACTGCACTACCTTTCAATTACCAAGTATGAAAGTTGGCACACAAAACTCCACGCCAACTATTGCAAGAAACTATACATTAGATCCCATGGTAACTGAATCAAAATAAATGGGAGAGACCAGTATATAGAGTTTTCAGAATTTTAGAATAAATTTAGTAATAACCACAATAACACTACACATTGGTATCACAGTGAGGATGAAGGTCCCCCACAGCCAAAAATTCACTGTGCTACCCCTGTGCAGTATACGTAGTGTTACTTTATCTTTCCCCTGGTAGACTTGTGCTGCAGAAAGAGTTATTAATGCATTTCCTTGCTTAAAATGTACGTCCCAATTGCTAGCAGCTGCTTTTGGGGAAAAAGGTGTCTGAAGCATGCAGGAAAATATGGTATCAATGTGGATTTAATTTATAAGTGTTAAAATCCAACGAAGTAAGCCTCAAAACATACCACTACTTCTGATCCTCCACAATGGCACGGGATGCATTTTTCTGAAGCACTGTATTTTCTCACTTTCCACAGACCCCAAAATAAGACAGGTCTTGTTTTTGGAAGGCAGAATGCAGGGAAAAAAAGATTTTTCCAGGAGTTGTAGCCTACACGTGGCCTTTTAATGGACAGGCTGTGTTGCATAACAGCTGCAAGCTTTTCTAACACCTGGCACGTTCAGAGTGCCTCTGAATGACTCAACATAGAACTCCACCCCTCCTATTTGCTGGATAATAGAGTAGTTGGTAACCATCCTGCAATACAACATCCTTATGCTTCTGTTCTAGTGATTCTCAGCTAGGGTTCTGTTGCACCCTGTGGTGCCTTCTGATTCTTTCAAGGGTGCCATGGAGTGGCACAGAATGTTAGCACTGACAGGCATGCAAACATAATTAATAAAATAAATCCACAGTTTTCACCTAGGAATTAATTGTGTTAAAAACATTCTGCCCTGTTGTGGTCTTTCTGAATTCTTTAAAACAGAAGAGCTGCACTATTATTTTTCTGTAATCAGAGAATGCCATTTTCCAAGGGGTGCCTTAAGTTTAAGGAGGGGTAAGTCTAAAAGAGTTGAGAACTACTGTTTTATTCTGACAAAGAAAATCAGCTCGTCTGGTTAAGACATGCACTTCAATTTTGGAGGCCTGATTTTTGAGGGAAAGTATGTGTGGTATGTGAGTAAATACGGCAACTAAGAAATTTAGGTGCCTAAGTGCCATTGACTTTCAGTGAGCCTGAGGAACCTAAAGGTCCTGCTTTCCCATCTCCTGACCTGCACTGCTGCTGAAGCTTGGGTCAGGCAATATGGCAGCAACCTGCATTTTGCTGACTGGGCAGCAGCACAGGTCAGGGATTGGATGGTGGGGTGGGGTGAGGAACAAGTAGCAACAGCGCAGGTGGGAGGAGGGACAGGTAGCCGGCAGGGGCACAGGCACTGGGGGTTAAGTGATGGGAGAGCAATATACAAGTGCAAGGCTGCCTGCTTCTACCATGACTGGGGACAAAATTTAAGGTAACTCCCCAATAATTAGATCCTATACATGGAAAATTATAACAATTGTATAGTTTTCCATGTATCATAGAATCATAGAAGTAGGATCAGAAGGGACCTTGTAGATCTTCAAGTCTGACCCCCCGCCTGGGCAGGAGAAAAACTGGACTCAAATGAGTCCAGCCAGGTAGGCATCAAGCCTCTTCTTAAAGATCCCCAGGGTAAGAGCCAGCACCACTTCCCTAGGAAGTTGGTTCCAGCTACTAGCCGCCCTAACTGTGAAGTAGTAGATGCACAACAAGGTCTGGTTAGCCCTGCCAACCGTGACCTTGCATTGGCGGCCCATGTTCATCTTGGAGTCAGTAATGACTCCAAGATCCCTTTCTGTCTCCGTGCTCTCAAGAAGGGAGTTTCCCATTCTATAAGTGTGCTGCTGGTTTCTACTGCCTAAGTGCAGCACCCTGCACTTGTCAGTATTGAAACGCATCCTGTTTATGTTAGCCCACTCCTGTAACCTATCCAGACCTTGCTGCAATCTTTCCCTTCCTACTAGCGTGCTCACCTCACCCCAAATTTTGGTATCATCAGTGAATTTAAACAGGTTGCTTTTCACCCCACCGTCCAAATCGCTGATGAAGAAACTGAACAGCGAGCCCTGTGGGACTCCGCTGCCCACTTCCCCCCAGGTCGAATATGACCCATCCACCACCACCCTCTGAGTATGACCCTTGAGCCAATCTGCAATCCATCTGACTGTGTAGGCATCAATGCCACAGTTGCCTAGTTTTTTAATGAGGATGGGGTGGGAGATGGTGTCAAAGGCCTTGCTGAAGTCTAGAAAGACTACGTCCACGACGACACCTGCATCCACTGCCTTTGGGATTTGATCATAAAAGGCAATCAGGTTGGTCTGGCATGACCTGCCCCTAATGAAATTGGGCTGGTTGCCCTTGAGCATCATCCCTGAAGCCGGCCCATCACAGATGTGCTCCTTGAGGATCTTCTCAAAGAGTTTTCCTACGATTGAGGTAAGACTGACGAGCCTATATTTACCTGGGTCCTCTCTCTTCCCTTTTTTGAAGATGGGGACCACGTTAGCTATCTTCCAGTCATCTGGCACCTGGCCCGAGCACCACGAGTGCTTGTAAAGGGCCCTGCAATAACCCCAGCTAGCTCCCTCAACACCCTGGGGTGGAGAGCATCTGGACCCGCTGACTTGAACATGTCCAGCCCCTCCAGAAGCTCTCTAACTCGGTCCTCCCCAACCTGAGGTCTGGAGGTGTTCCCCTCAAGTCTGTCTGGCATCACAGCGGGGAAATCCCAGTCCCTGCACAAGAAAATGGAGGTGAAGAATTGGTTAAAGAGTTCTGCTTTCTCCTCTGGTGCAACCACCAGATTGCCCAGTGTACTTTGCAGGGGCCCAACATTACCCGGTGCCTTCTTCATCCTCCCTATATATTTGAAAAAGGACTTTTTATTATCCTTGATCTTGGACGCTAGTCCTAGCTCTATGTCCACCTTAGCTTTCCTGACAGCCCCCCTACAGGCCCGAGCAGAGGAGGTATACTCCTCTTTGGAGATAGCACCCCTCTTCCACAGGGTGTATGCCACCTTTTTGGTAAGCAGGCATTCCCGGATGCTCTCGGTGAGCCAGGGGGGCTTTCGGGCACTCTTGTCCCCCTTGCTTCTTGTTGGGATGGACTTCCCTTGGGCCCTGAGTATTGTTTCCTTAAGGAACGACCTCTTGTCCTGGACACTGAGTTCCCCTGCCCTAAGGGACCCCAGCGCCTCATCCACTAGTCTCCTCAACTTGTTGAAGTTGGCCCTCCTAAAGTCTAGGGCTACCGTCTTGCTGCAGGCCCTTGACACCCTGCGCTGGATGGTGAATTCCAGCAAGCGATGATTGCTATTGCCCAGGTGGTCAAGAACCTGGAGGCCCCTTACCAGGTCATCACCTGTGGCCAGGACCAGGTCCAACAGGGCGTTTCCTCTGGTGGGACCATGCACCTCCTAGATTAAGTGGAGGTCCTGTATCTCAGCCAGGAACCTGCTGGAACGGTCCGTCCTGGCTGACTGTTCCTCCCAGCAGATGTCCGGGTAATTAAAATCACCCATGACAACTACATCCCTTGCCTTAAGTGCCTCTGCAAGCTGGCCCGAAAATTCCTGGTCCAGCTCTTCCCCTTGGTTGGGGGGGGTCTGTAGTAGACCCCCACCGTCAAATCGCTCTCCCCCTTCAGCCTGCCCTTCCTCTGACCCCATTCTGCTGGCAAAGGATGTGTAGTGCTCCTTGACATACAGTGCCACACCTCCACCCCCATTACATGTATGGGAATGTAATTACTGGGGGAGGGTTGTTTTAAATTTAAAGTTATCTTGGATTTGGATAAATATGATAATTCTGCTCCCAAGAGAGAAACTTTGCCTCTTGCTGGGGAGATTGAGTGCACCCCAAAGTTCCAAGCAGCAAAGCAGACAGTTTCTTCTGTAAAGGAATTTGTTGGAGCAAAGGCCAGCCACTCAGCAGTTCTCTCTCCCCTCTCTACCCAGTCCAGCCTGCACAGCCGTTAGCACCCCGCAAAGATATTTAGCTATTCCCTTTCTAGTCTCTCCAACTCCACCACTTCTCTCAGTTCCCAGACTCTTTTGGATGGGGGCTGACAGGCTGCTTTATCCCCAGCCAGCTCTTCCATTGTTATGTTCATCTCCTCTGCACATTTCCTGGGTGTTGAGCATCTCACTATAATTTGGTATGTTAACAAAATGATTCAAGACTGTTTATGCTAAAGGTCCATTTTGTTTTGTCCTGCACACAGACAGCCCTGGAACTTAACCCTTCATTCTCTGCATGCAGGCTACTGAAGTAAACTGAGTCATGCAATATTCTATCATGAAAACAGTTAACATAGAATTATCACAATAAAACCCATAGTCCACCACAAGAGTGAATACTCTTATGCCCATTGAGGCCGTGTCCAGAAGAGCACAACCATGCAGTATGTGATGCCACAGACTCATTTGCAGCACCACATACCACACGTTCAGGTGTTCTCCATGGTGCAAGGGAGCAGTGTGGGGTGTTTTTTTTTTTTTTAACCTTTGGATAGCCAGATGTCAAAGAAACCTGCGCAAAAAAATGGAGCAGCGCATGTAGTGGCAGTGTGTGCCTCTCAAGACCGGAACCAGGCTGGCTGGATCCATACTTTGGTTGTCAGCCAGGCTCTGAGTGGCTAGATTGCTGCTGCTGCAGCCCTGGGAGGCCCCCAGGGCCCCAGGTAAGGCTGCTGGAGCCAGTGCAGAGCTGGCCCCAGCCTCCCATACCCCACCCAGGGTAACTTGCTGCATGCCAGAGGGCGTGTGGCACAGGTGTTTCCTGGGGACAACTAATGGTGGCACAAGGTGTGCTACCTCTATGTGTCCCTGGGGAACCAAATGTCCATGCTCATGTGGACATGGCCTTAGAGACCCCTGCAATTGAGTATTAGCAGATTTTAAGCATCTAATTCCAAGAATAAGATGCATAAGAATTAGGCCTAACCACTGAAGTCAGAGTATGGCAGATGCTTGAGAAACACCTGATTTTTAGCACTAAAATCATTTAGGTGCCTAAAATTCTACTACTGGGTACGCCAAGAATTACTGCCATCTTGGTTGAGCTGTTTGGCTCGGTTTTAATTCTTATGCCTAAGTCTGATCAGCATTCACAAACTAAACTAGGCATCCTAAGTCCCATGAGGGGACAAATCTGGGGTCTAATCAGATCACATCTAAAAATACCTAAGAGCCATACAAAGCACAGCAGTCACAGCTACTTTCAGGAAAAAAAACAAAACAGAGCTGGTAGGGAACAGAAGTAGTGATGCTATGAACCTTTTATAAAGCAGTCCTGTGATAAGTACACTCACTTGGATAGTTTGATACTGTCTTCCTCCAAAATGCTCCCTCCAATTTCCATTCCCAGGGAAATGCCTTAATCACTAAGTTAAGTTGATTGGGAGCACCTTTCTCTGGCCTAGGCTCAACTAACTAGATCATTGTACCGCAACAAATAAAAGGCTCGCAAGTTCAGAGAGATGACAAAGCAAAAGCAATCACAACATGGTAGCTCTATGAGAATATTTACTTGGGAGTGAAGGCTACAGAAGACCTCCCATGCCCCTACTTTGCACTTAAAAACAGACAGAAATGGACATCCCTGTCCCTCAGCATTTTATATGGTCTAGCTTAGATGTCTTTCCATCAAACATAATGCCAAGTGAGAGATCTAAATGTACGTGAACATGGCACGTAAGTGACAGTATAAAATAATGCAGGGGTGCTGATCACCAGTAGAAATGTTTGGCCTCTTTTGTGTCCTGGTACTGAATTTCTTCATTCTGCAGAAGCATCTCCAATTGGGCTTCCTCTGACAGAACATCTCACAGGAGGGATTTTTAATTTTGCTTTTAGAGATAACAAATTCTTTATATATTTAAAAGAAAATATTTGTCATTAATAAATACTGACAATCTTTATTTACCTGAAGCTTTCATATTATTGAAGATAGATTCCCACACTAAACAGTCACCACTACCATCTAGCCATCACAAATAAACAAGATAAATCAGTGAACAATTCTGACCTAAGATTTTCGTGATACATTTAATTCATTGTCATGCACATAAACCAAAATTAAAGGCTGTTGTTTTGTACTTTCCAAGAGCAGATGATATCATCCATTGTAACACTTTCCAAAGTAATAGTTTTGGAAGCCATGACTGTCTGATCTGCCTTAATTTGTTCAGATAGAAATCTTCAGATTCAAGTAGTGTCAATAGACTGTGGTTTGAAAGGGCAGACTAAGTTTTCAGAGCATTTGAATTTTTGTAATAAATAACAGTACCTTTATATGTTCCAAAACAGCAGTTGCAACATTTGTATGAAGATCAATGAGTCTCTTCTTTTCAAGAAGTTCTGGAAGAGAGCTGAAAAAATTAAATACAAACTAACCTGCTAAGTTGTACATTCAGACCGAATTGGGTATTAAATGTAATTAATGGACAAACTATGTGAAACTAGATAAAAGCTTGAAAATGAAAGGAAACAGAAAATGCAGAAGGCTTCTGTTCAAACGTTAATTACTCACATTACCTATATTATAAGTAGTTGCATATCTGGAACATTTCAACAACTACCCAAAAATAAGTATTATATACATAAGTAATTTAAAACTGCAATGAAAAGAAAGATTAAAGATTTGTAGTGCTTATACAAAGCATATAAAAATGATCACTTTCCATTTATTGATTTACAAAGCCAAAGTCAAAATTTTCTTTAAAGCTGGGCTCCTAAATTGGTATTTAGGCATCTAAATAATCGGACAATATTTCAGTCAGCGCTAAGTATTAAATATGGTTTTCATCAACTTAAAATGCTTAATTTTATCTCCTATGTTGTTTTACAACAAAGATAAATCATAACAATCTATAAAATCTATAAAAATACAAGGAGTCCAGTCTTCTCTAATTGTACAAATACTTTCTGGTGGTTAGAATTGTGAAAAATATCCTTTTACAAAAGGGAGTTTCTTCTTTTTGACATAAAATATGAAATGACTAGAAATTTACTTGACTGCATCCATGTTTCATTCACATTCAATCCAAACAAAACAAGTATAATTATTATTTGCTGAACAACCCTCACACACTACTTAAATAATTTGTCCTTAGATGTGTCATCACGTAACAGCAGGGGTACACTGATAGAGATTTTTGGGGCTGATGCCAATAGCCAATCTTTAAGGAGGCATACTGGCCAATACTGATTTCCAATACCAGCCCAGCAGTTTGAAGAGCTGTGTGCAGTTGGTAAGTCTGGTGTGGTGGAAGGGGAGGAGGGAGGGGGAAAGGAAAGGGAGTGGGAGCAGCAGATCAAGGCCCCCTGTGGTGAAGGAGAGGGGCTGTGGGCAGGGGCTGGGGCAAGCATTGCCTAGCTGGGGTGAGACAGGCGCAGGACTGAGTTATGGCTTGTTTGGCGGGTGCAGGGAGGTGGGAGGCAGCTCCCACCACTGTATGCCACTTGCTAGGGAGCCGCTAGTTTGGCAGCTTGTCCACCTCTTACCTGGCGGCTCCCGCCACTGCTCCTGCCGCTCGGAGGGGATGTGGGGGGAGAGGGGAGGCGTGCGCCTCCAGATCGGGGTGGGGTGGGGCAGTCTGGGGCTGCGCCAAGCTCTTTCCGGAGGGGCAGGGCTGGGGGCAAGCAGCAGTGGCACTGGTTGGGGGGGCCACAGAGAACTCTGGGATGGCTGTCAAGTTAAAGTTGATTTTAATTTTAAATAACCACTTACAATCATTCTGTTGTCATATCATTTAGCTTTTTAAGCTAACTTGCATCCATTCTATATTAATTATAGTCATTTTATTGTTATACTATTTAGCTTAGCTTTTGTATGACTTAGCCTGGGCCAAACTCCATTTTATAGCAGCCTAATGCTAATATATACACATATATGTAGTAAACTAAGAATGTTTGAATAATATTTAGAATGTATGGATGAATGAGTGTGGAGTGACTGGAAAAGCATTGTGTGTTGTGTGCTATCATTTAATGACCTATGCTAAGAAAAAACTGAAGAAGTAACCTGCATTAGGTGAAGAATGAAGATAAGCAGAAGAAGCAAGGTTTATGACTGCTGTAATTCTTCAATGGCTAAAGGTCGTAGTAACTTCCAGTTTTGACAAAGCTGAGGGCTGCAAAACAATGGCAAAATAGCACCCTGTCCCCACAACTAAAGACTGCAGAACCCAGAGCAAGAAAAATCCGCCCCAAGAACCAGAATCATCTCAACACACCAGAAAAAGAGAAAAACAACTTCATAGCTGACATAACAAGGTCCATAGACATGCACGGGAGACAGCTATTATAAAAAGTGGGCAATTACAAAGAAGCTTTGGGTCTGTTCTGCATAACAACAATGAAGGAGCACCAATACATGTCTAACAAAGGCTCGGCTCCCCTCTAGTGCTTAGCTTAGCTGGCCACTAAGCTGGCTTGAGCAACTCAAAGACTGGTAACACCTTAGCATCTTCAGAACTGTGTGTGCGTGCGCACGAGAATGTGTAGGTGATGTTTTGATGTTTCTGTACTCTCAATAAATGTGGCATATTGCCTTATTCCCTGATAAAGATCCTGCTTGTTTTTAATACGCTGTATGCCTAGTGCGTACAACAGCTGTGGCCCCCCAACCCTATCCCAGTGCTGCCGCCGCCACCCACCCTGCCCTGCCCTGCCGGGAAGAGCTTGGCAGTCCCAGCCCACCCCACCCCACCTCACGCAGATCTGGGGGTAGACACACCCCCTGCCCTCCTGGATGAGCACCAGGAGCTGGGATGGGGAGGAAATGGGGTCATGCTGAGTAAAGGTTTGGGAAGCACTGCTGTAAGGTAAGCAATTGTTCTTTCAAGTGATTGTCTACATGGATTCGACTCATAGAGACTGCAGTGACTTCACTTAGAAGGCAGGTGACAGAATGACTGCAGAAGGTTTGGAGTGAAGTGCCATCAGTATGCTGACAGCATCCATCTCCTCCCCTCTCATCCGATTCAGGTCCTGCAGTGCCTTTTTATAGGTGGGGATTGGATATGGGTGAACCAACTAAGATTGAATTCAGTCAAGACAGAAGTGATAGTAGTGGACAGACCTAATGAGCTTGGGGGTACTGGGACACCTGTTATTGATTGGATTCAGGCTCCCCTTGCTGCTTGGATTAGCAGCCTTGGCATGCTGCTGGATCTTCAGGTGCTGTACCTGGATTTTTAAGAATGTCCACCAACTAAGCAGTTTAGCAGCTTTGCAACAGGTATTTAATTTTAGCTATTGCAGCTAACCCTCTAATATGGGAATAATTCCTAAACTAATGGGGGACTCCTAACATAAGTTATTTTGCCACTGGCTATTAAACTACAGGTATTAGCTTCAGTAATTGCACTGATCATCTGACTACAATAAATTACCCTAACGTTTCATTGCAACATGCATGGAAAGTATATATCCTAGGTACTGGGTCCCACAGTGAAACACACTAAGGCAGTACTGAGGTGATTGGGCTCGTTCCACTTTTGATGCATTTGAATACATGGGCATTTAGGATATAGTGACAAACCCACAAACACTACTGGTTAAAAAGAATCCAGTTTCAATGGCTCTCACACATGAGAGGTGAAAATCATACTGTAGTTACTTAAACAATTTCCTCCAGACTAAAATATTTTTGAGGTTTTGCCATACTAGTCAAATTCTACTTCACAACCTGCTAACAGTCTAGATATTCCAAAGGTTGAGAAATCACTGGAGTATATTAACAGAAAACAGCAGGAAACATGAAAAGCTATTTTACTTACTAGTGCTTAATTACTTACCTAACAGCTGAAGTTAACTTAGCTGTATTATCAGAAAGCATACTTATTGCTCCATCATCCTCCCCTTCTATTCCCTGTTGAAAATATTAATGTCAAAAAGCTACAGCTACATTTATTGTTGGCACAAAAATCATACTTGCGAGTATATTTATTCTTTTTTTTTTTGCATTGACAACAATGCCCAGTGAATACTTTCATTGTGCAAATCCAGGAAAAGTTTTGTACCCATTTAAGAACCACTAGTTTGACCTCAGTAGTATACAAGGCTTTAGAACATATTTTGAAAGAAAGAACAATAAAAAATAGAAATGGAATAAAAATGCAACGGGAAAAAATAGAAAATGGAATAAAATGCATAGAAGCGTTATCAAAGCTGGATTATGCCAGACTAATATTTGTTTGGGAAGATAAATGATTTATTAATTAATCGCATCAGTGTAAACCAGCTACATGTTTAAGAAATTAATGGTGTGACAAAAAGCAAAACCAGCTACAAAATTATTCTGCAATTAAGTATATAATAATTTTGTGGCTGGTTTCAGTTGCACCTTCAAAACAAATGCGTGGCCAGATGGACCATCCTGGGGCTGAAATGAGCCCTGCACTGTCTCTGCCAGCCAGCCATCAGCTGATCAGGGGCAACATGGATACTGAACCAGGGTACATTTAAACACTGGCATAGTCCCTTGCTGCCTCTGATAAGCTAATCAGTGGCTGGGTTCAGCAGATCTCCAGAGTTATTTGACAATAAGCTAAGTACGTGGCACATTTGGCAGTGCAAGAGGAGGAAAATGTATGCAATCATACACGGGCAGTGACAATTCTGGTTACCTATTATCAAGAAAGATTTTATATGGAACAGGTGCAAATAAAGATTACTGGGATTATCAGGGAAATGATTCCTGTGTTCTATAAGCCTTACCATGATACTTTTAAGCCTTTTGACTTCATCTTCTTGAGCTCTGTAGGATTCCAGTTCTTGCTGAACAGACTCTGCTACTTCTGGAAAAGGACTAAAGCAATATTACATATTAGGTTCTGTTAAAACATCAAATGTAAACCTTGATGATCTAGCTGATTCAGATAATTGCGGAAATGTCTTTTGCAACATCAATGCATGACCCATCCAGCACTACTAAAATACTGAAAACTATATATCTTATTAAAAATGAATAGTTAAGCTTCCAGTGCAAATATGAATTACTTGATATACTTTATTGAATCCTGTTTATAAAAATCTTGTTTATGAAAAAAGGCATCATAGCTCCATAATCATCAAATACTAAAAATAAAGCACATGAAGGAACGACTACTGGTATATAAAATGAGCAGTCCAGGTGCTCAGCAGACCTCAACATGCTGCACATGTTTCTATAAAGCCCTAAAAATCAAGCTCTATACCTGTGAGTATAGATAAAGATTTTCCAGGCAAGCAATTCCTCTAACTCAGTGATTCTCAACTAGGGTGCCATGGCACAGACACAGTACTCTGATTCTAACTATGCTACGGTACAGACACAGGACTCTGACTAACTGAATTGGTGCCTTGACACCCTTTCAAGGGTGCTGCACACAACATTAGTGCTGGTCCGTATGCAAGCATGATTTACAATTTAAACCTAGAGATTTCAAATAGGAATGTATGGTGTTAAAATCTTTCTGATCTCTTGTGGTTTTTCTGAGTTCTGCTGAGTTGCAAATAATTGCTCTAGTATCTTTCTATAGTTTTCAGTCATTGTTTTAACTAAGTGGTGGCATTTTCCAAGGGGTGCTTTGGGTCTAAAAAGGCTGAGAACCACGGCTTTACTTCAGCTCCTGTTACAGCTCAAGGAATTAAATTCAACCAATAGCGAAGTATTCATCCTACATTTCATACTGACAAACATTCACCAGTAAAAGGGGGAGAGAAATTGTTGTTCTCAGCCACAGAGAACAGAACATGGGACAACTGAATTTCAAACAGAGAAAAGCAGTTTGAGAACAAATACCAGGAAAAACTTCCTAAGTGTAAAAACGGCAGGGCAATGGAATAAGCTGCCTAAGAAAGATGTGTAATTTTGGAGTGGGATATAAATCTAATAAATAAATATAGATAGATTGGGGTATCCAAAAAGAGAATTGACAAGGATCTATCTGGAATGGTCAAGTCCTAAACCATTTGTACAGGGGGCTGGACTGCGTGGCTTCTGAACCCCTTACAATTTTGACTAACATAAGAATAGCTGAATCAAATCAAACACCCTCTTTAAATCCAACAATTTTAACTGGAACAGAACTTTATATAGCAGGTTGTTTCTTTAAGTAGGCTAAGATCAGTATAGATTCCATTCCTCAAGAGCCTCCATAACATAAAATTCTTCACTGGTACACCAAGAATTTCCTAATCTTTCTGTACCAATTCTCCCTATCAGTAACTATGATTTTCCTCAGCAAACTCTGAATGCAATTCAAAACTTTTTTCATAAATTAATTTTATTCCACAGGTCCATGAAAAACTGAATGTAATTAAATGCATCGATTAAATTCTTGTATAAATTTGTCACTCGTGTACTTTCTCTGGATTATCAAACTAATACTCCTAACCTTTTTGTTGACTTCAAACAAGATTTAAAATACTTTTCCAAAAAATATTAACATAAGTTTTTACCAAACATACCTAATTTTATGAAATTATCAGAGTTCTTTAGGAAGGGTGTTGTAATTTAAGAGCCCATATTAAAAAGTTAAGACTTAATTATGCTTCTCTGTAACCAAGGGGTACGGGGGGGCTGGCCTCGATCTCACAAGGTCCCTTCCAGCCCCTATGTCTATGAAATCTAAGAAAAACATACTTGCCTGTTAAGGATAAATTTTCAGTACAAACTTACTAATTTAAATATGTATTTTCCAACTGGTACTCTTACCTGCCTTTATGCTTTTGCCAAAATTTATCCAATGCAGTTAAGTCATATGACTTTTTATTTTTTTTCTTTGGTCTAGCTCCTGCTGGAGAATTTTCCATTCCTGAAGGTTCTTCCAGGTTCACTCTATTCAAATGGAAATCCTAGAGGAGGATGAAGAGAATAATCTTTAATTTAATACCTACAACTTTTATCCAATATTGAGTGTCAAAAATATTAAGAATCAAAATAACCTCATATATATTTAGTCTGATCTTTCAAAACCAACAAAAACCATGCATTAGATCTTGCAATTGAAAAGAACATTGCAAAGGTTCTCTGAATTAACTCAATCATACATCTTCTTTCTTAAATATCTGAAAAAGGGCTATTTTGCCATTTATCTTTTCCATTAAACAAATTATGGTTTCCTTACTACTTACTTCAAGTATAACCAAGAGCAGCTATTTTTTAAATCTTTGTACAGTGGTGAGAAGCATTTATTAACCAAAAAACCATGGTATAAACCGAGTTCAACGTCTGCTATACTTCATTCATAGCCAAAGCTAAAAAAACTTTGATTTTATAACATTCATAACTACAAGGGCAATAAATGACTTAAACACTTTCTGGTGTAGAAAGGGGAGAATCTTGAGCTATCAGGTATGTATTTATAGAATAGCAATGTAGTACTGCCTGTTAGGATCTGAACAGGATCTGCTGAATACAGTGGAGGAAGAACATGGCAAGCTCTATGTACCATCCTAAATTCCAACACACTGGCCACATCTGCACACGTGCTTTACTGAGGAGTAGACCATTTAGCTGTGGAGTAAAGCAGCTCCATCTTCATGTGTGATTAGGCCACAGTAAACTAATTTACATTAGCATAAGCATTGCCAGGGATAACAGTATCTTACACCAGGGTAATTTGCTGCAATTAAATGCATGTTTAGATGCTGACCACAGGTGTAAATTGTGCCTAGTCAGCCCAGCCAGCAGGGGGCCAGACTCTTGCCTGCCACCTAGCCACACGGCTCTGTACTTTCAGCTCCCTTGTGCCCGAGCCAGCCCTGCTGCTGCCCTCCACCGCCCTCCTGCTCCCCTGAGAGCATGGGCCTGCTCTGCCCAAGCTCAAATTAATGCTGTCCTGGGTGCACATACAGACACTGCACCCTGGAGTAATTTACTCTAACTCAAACTCCTCTGGAATGTACTGCCTTGCATTAATTGCATGTGTAGACACACCCACTGAACCGGAACTTTGCAATTTCCAGAGACTCTTTGCCTGGAAGTGTTGACATGGACAACTGTACCCTAATAAGGAAGCGGTATCAGTTGTCAGGGATAGATAAGCGGGGAGAAAACAAATTCCTTTTGTACATGTTGAGTGGAGCCTTCCATCATGTAAGCAAGAGACTGGACCACATGAAAAAGTATCACTCATATTTACAGGATACATCTCAGGAAACAGATGCTTTGCTCAGGTTCTCAGCCCTAAAGCACCTGGGTTGGGAACCAGCAAAACACTGGAAAACTAAGACCGTGCTTTCAAGGAAACTATGCATCTGAGCTGAATGGTGGGGCCTCCACCAGTGCTGCAGGATGCAGGTGTCTAGCTAACTCTTTTGTCCCTGGTTCATAGATAGATGCCACAGATTTACTATTGAGATACCTCTGAAACCAAGTTTTGCACACCTTTCAAGCTTAAAATGTAAAGGGCCTAACAGAGTATATCCCAAGAACATGGAATTATTCTAGGCAGCATATGCATATTGTGTGCCTATAAGATGCAGATATAGCACTGCCACAAGACCAGACATCTTAAATTCTGGACTAGGGAGAAACCATAACAATAATAAAATCCTAACTGCTCCACCCAAAGAGAGAATTCACGGGGGAAGGGAGCCCTTAAAATGGTGCGACTACATGGGGCTGGAAAAATAAGGGAAAAGCTAAAGGATACCAAACCCTAACAAGACCTCTCCTTAGCTGTTATTTCTTCCTGTTTCTTCTTATACAATAAAAATGAGAGAAAGAAGTAAAAGTGATATGAACAATAGCTGAGAAGCAACACTTCAAATAAAGGATTTGGGCACCTTGCAAGGTGAAAGCACAAGCCTGTAAGTGTTCTTTCTTTAGCCAAGGTGGCTGAGGAAAATTGAGGAGCAGAAAGTGCCTACTTCCCTCAAAGCTTGTACACACAGAGAACTAGGAAGGACAGCAGTCTAATGGCACACCCTAAACATACAGCTAACACAAAAAAGGGCTTGATGTGTTTGTGCACATACATGAAGATGTGCACAAGAGGAATCATTTGAAGAAATCTCTCTCTCTTAAAGAAGCTAGGGTATCTGCAGAGAGGCTGTAACCTATGGGTGAGAAGACAGAGAGAGAGGGTGACAGCCAGCATCTTGGACTTACCATGGCACAGGCAACTGCCTGCCACTGGTGTGCAAGAGTGCTGTGGTGCTTCCGGAGCAACGCGAGGCTCTGGGCTGGCAGGGAGAAAAAGTACTTCTGGCCTCCAAGAGGGGCAGAGGCAGCAGTGGGCAGCAGAAGGGGAAGGCTGAACAGTTCCCAGACAGGGAGCAGCTGGCCGCTGAAGCAGAGCAGTCAGCCCAGTCCAAAGGGTGTGGCGCTTCGATGAGCACCAATCACAGAATCCGACAGACTGAAGACACCAGAGCAGGCACCAGTGACTCCAGGTGGACAGCTGGAGATGTGGCAGATTTGAGGTCAGGGGGATCCCGGGTGGAAGACTCAGGCGTTGGGACACTACTCACCTCCCAGGGGTTAGGATTAGACCTGGAGGTCAGAGGCCAGCCTAGAGCAGGTCCCTACACCCAGGCCCCACACACACTGAAAGAGGAGGGGCAGCTGGAAGCCCCAGAGTATTTAATTAGGCCCAAGACTAAGGACTGAGGGTCGCTGGGGGGCCAGATGGAATATTAAAGAAGCCTCCTGCAGCATGACCAGGGCATGTGAAGGCCACGGCTCTAAAGGGTCCCCTGTTGGGGAAGGACATGTTTCTATGTCAGTGAAGTAAGGCACTGGCGTATGGACTTTTGGACTCAGGTAGACATTAGTCTGTACCTTTGACGCTGAGTCGATTGATTAAGCAGCTGTGGATTGTTAGCTGGTGGAGGAATAATTAAGGCCAAAAGGGGGTCTGCTAAGTGGATCCCTGACCACAATGGCTGCTAAGGGGAGTAGGCTTCACTAGTATAATCAGGACAATATACATCTTCGTCAGAGATAGGTTGTGGTTAGGGTTGGGTAAAAGGGAGGTCTAGAGTCCCATGAAAAGAACAGGGGTAAGCAACATTTTTTTGGCTGGAGTGCTGATAAAGCCCAGAATGTCTACCTTGGAAGGTGCCAGAGTGCCGGCATGCCAGAAAAATGAGAGCAGGGGGTACATGGCAGGATACACAGCATATCAGCATAGTTAATAATCATAAATGTTGCCTTTTTTTTTTTTTTATGGTAAATACCAGATTTTCTAAAAATTGTAAACCTGGTGACTAAATCAAACTTCTGATACTCCCTTTGATTTTGTGTATTTGTTTTGTGCTGGTCCCCACACAACAGCCCCCTAACCCTGCTTGTGCCCCTTTCCCCCACCCAAAGCCTCTGCTCATGGCCCTTGCCCCCCCACCCAAAGCCTCTGCCCCCAGCCCTGCTCGTCCCCCTTGCCCCACCCAAAGCCCCTGCCCCCAGCCTTGGCCTCAGGTGCCTCATAGCCCCAGACCCAGCCCTAGGCTCTGGGGAGTCAGCAGGTGCCAATGATGCTCCCCACTGTGCTGCCCTTCCCGCTGCTTCTGCAGAGCAGCATGTGGAACCCAGTGTGGCAGGGCACAGTGGGGGGCACAGAAAGCTGGCTGCTGCTCTCAGCTCCCCACTGCCCAGGCAATGCTTCCCTTGGGAGGTGGGGAGGGCAGCAAGGGGCACAACCCTGCATTCTACTCATGCTGCTCCTGTGCACACAGGGGAGCTGTGACCTGGGCAGTGCAGAGCTTGCAGCAGCAGGCAGCTTCCCTGTGTGACCCCTCTGTATGTTGCCACCCTGGGTCACACACACTGCACTACAAAGGGCCCAGGGGAGGGCAGCAGGGCGAGGAACACTAGTATGCTAGGAAAAAGGAAATAAAGGCTCAGTCTAAGAGAAAAAATTTAATTGTTTTTGATATTTGGGACAAATTAACTATTTGAGATCTCGCCATGCATTTCAAAAAACAGGTTTTCAAGTACTTATGAGAAATATTCATGTTTAAAGACTGAATAAAGAATAAAACTTAGAGTAGAAATTAATTGTTGAGGCAGACTGTATCAGGATTACTAGAACCAAAAATTAAGCCTACATTAAAATTTCTGAAATATTATTTGGGCTAATGGCAGACAGTTTTCTTAAATGTGAAGGGGAAGAAACTGGGGGGAGTTTGAGGACAGGTAACAGGAGGCAAGCTGTCCCACCCTCCCCTCCCCAATTCCACTGCTGCAGCAGTGGAAGGGACAAATTCAAGATAATTTTCCCAATAATTGCCAATAATTAGATTCTATATATGGAAATTATGAATTTATAAATCTTCCATGAATAACATATAATCATTGGGGGGGCATCCTAAATCGACTTGGATTCTGAATCTTGGATTCAGGTAAATACAATATATTGGTACTATAGTTAAAAAATAAGAAGCATATTTATTTTGTTTGAAGAGCAAGACTATGCTGGTAAACTGTAGAGAAGAAAATTACTAACGAAACTATTTTGTCACATTCTAAGAGAATACAATAAACAATAAAAAGTAGAGTCTTTTAAACAGAACGATGCAATAATACAAAAATGAGACCACACTTTCCTGGGAGACAGTGAAAATATTTTAACTTTTCAAAAACAAAAAACTGATCCTTTCAAGCTATGTGTGGGAAAACAAGTATCAAAATAAGGGGCTAGATTCTAATAAGAGTCTCTCAGAGCCCCATTGGTTTTAATAACATTATTCACAAACAACATAATAAATATCAAACTATGTGGGCCTTGGTATTTAAAAGTAATGTTGTCATGATTTAAAATTATGACGATTCTGGAAAAGTGGAGCAACTGTAAACTTCACCCAAAAAGGACCTTTCTGAAGTCATTTGATACAAAAATCTGTAAACCTTTTTCATACTAGGCCTCAGATTTTTCCTGTCTTGAAATAGACAGCAAGCAAGGGGTCTCCAAAGCCACAGGCACCATGGAGTTAATGTTGGCAAGACATCAGATACAAACAAAATTATCTGTGAAACGACTGAACTAAGAAAAGATGAAGAAGTTTTCACAGACATTTTTACAAGGCTACTCAGTTCAAGAAGAGTATAAAGTAATTATCTTAATGACATCATCTACAACTATAACAATATCTTTGGAAGCTACAGTCTAGACAATCTGATCTTATTCTATATTATGCCGGCTTTCCATTGTTTTCCCGCAAACACTAAAGAATAGAAAGAAATGTTCCGTCTCAGTGCAACATAACCTATGATGATTAATATATGCTTAGTACTTTTTTAAAAGTCCCCTTTCCCTCTGCCCAAATTTGCAGTCAAATCAGTTACATTGAGAAGGCATAACTTCTAGTACATATATTTTAACTGTTTCACCAAAACAAGTACTGAATTTGAATCCTCTAGAAAATTAACTGAATTTTGAAGTAATTCATTATGAATATTTGAACCCTTAAGATGATCAAATGCATGATAAAATTTATCATTTTTACTACCATACATTAGTATAGGGGGCATTCAACTTTTTTTAGCCTAAGTACCCTTGGTGACTAGATGCTGGGGAGGAGGGGGCGCTTAGTGTGTGGCGAGACACAGGGCAGGGAAGCAGGGATGGCCCACGGACAGGTGGGGACCAAGCACCACCACCTCCCATGAGCAGGGTAGGGAAGCTCACCGGGCTGGTGTGTGGTGGTGGTGGCCATCATGTGCGAAGTTCTCCACCCTGCAGAGGGGGGCTGCTGTCCTCACCTTGCCCTACCCTGGCCCTGCTCCTGGGAGGCAGCAGCAGTCTGTCCCTGCCCACACCCATACCCCCTAGGACTGATCCAAGCACCTTCAGGGGTATGCGTGCTCCCAGCTAACAATCCCTGCATTAGTACACTGGAAGAATTTGTTAAGCAGTGAATTTGCTAACCAAACTTTGCTGTAGCAAACATATTTGTTCCAAGTTTCATGTAATATGCATTCATGTATTTAGCATTATTTTATTTTACCCTTTTATAGCCATTGGAAAATAAAAACTTTCTAAAGAAAGTACAAGATATTTCTAAAGAAAGTACAAGATAATTAAGAATATTTTGAACAAACAATGTCAAGAATGAGGTTGCATAATAAACAATCAACTTAATGTTTCTAAAAAAAATTGGTGATAAACATGTAATCATAAAACAATTAAGAGGCCGTTCATGTTAGTAAGTATTTAAGTTACTTTATTACCATTATAATGCAATAACATTAGCAAGTTATTTACATCTCCTTTGTATCAAAATGCAACAGCTTAATCCAAAATTCATATTAACAGCCTTAGATGAACATCTTGCTGGGGTCATCTGACCCCAGTATTCTTTCCTGCCATAGCAGGGGGTCGGACTAGATGATCAGCTCAGGTCCCCTCTGACCCTAGAAACTATGAAACTATAAAAAGTGAATTGTAGCAACCATGTTCTTATTTTGGGAAAATGTCAAACAATGATTTACAGAATGATTTATTATTTTGAAAAAAGTACTATTATGGTTAAATAATTAGGGTTAAATTAAAATAGCAGAACTAAATTAGAATGAATATTTCAAGCAAAGTAATTTAGACTGTTTTTACTTCACACAGTTAACAAATGCTGAACGGGCTTTCAGAAGTAATAAGAGGCTTGAAAAAATCCATTTTAATCAAAAGAAAATACACATAAGCTTCTGCACTGTCAAGAACAAGATAACCCTAGCTAAAGAGTTCTCATTTCTCATTGCAAGTGACCAATTTTAGTTACAATGGAGCAAGAAACTGGCATTTATAAAGAGAAATAACTTCGGTGTCTGTAGTTATTTGGCATTAAAAGAAAAGCAGTATTTGAAGAAAAAGAGCAGCTTCACTCCATCATCAAAGGAGCCTCTTTTTCTCCTGCTTTCTATGCACCTCAGCTTTCTAGTGGTTTTGTTTCCTTCCCCCTCCCTGTTCACTCTCTCCCATATTTCTTCACCCAGTCAGTCATTTAATATGCTAGATTTATTGTTCCTTTGTATGTCCATTTTGCCCTCTTTTGACCTTATGGAGGTCTCTGAGCAGCTCTCAGCAGTTTTCCTCCGCAAACACTTTGCCAAAGAAACTGCAATGATTAGGAATTATTAAACAGTTGAGCTCAGGGATGGGCAAAATACAGCTTGCGGGCTGGACTTGGCGTGCCAAGGATCAGTCCATGGCCCATTCTGGATGCTGCTCCCCATCTGCCCACAGCCCCATCCCAGCTCCCTTAAGGAGTTTTGGTGAGCTGCTGTGGGGGGAAGGGACAGAGACAGAGGCAGGGCACGATGCTGACCTGGGCTGTGTCAGCTCACCAAACCTCCTTCAGTGGCCTTTGGGCCTAATATTTGCTTACCCCTGCTCTAGCCACTGAAGTTACTCTCCCCCTTCAGTTACAGGTTTTGGGAACCTGAAAAAAGCAACTTTAAACAACATGCAATACAGGCCTTCCAGGTACTCATCAAAAAAAGAAAGGAACTGCTTACAACTTTGAGTAACCTACTCTCCCTTAATGATCTGTTGATTTCTGGGGAGTGGGAAGGTCAGCAACTGCCAGAAAAAAGGACAGAAGATAAAGACACAGCTGGTTAAGATGGAGGAAATGGTCTGGTAAAGCCGCTGCTATCTCCAGTTCCAGGTACGGCAATCCAAAATACTCAAGTCTCTGTAAAAAACAAGCTATTCAAAATACCATGAAACAGAATACGAGTCAGAGGCTCTCTCTCATGTTCAACGGTATACTTTTATGGTATACGTACAGCTTCAACAGCAAGGCTGTCTCTTGCTTTTGCTATTATGGGAAGTATAACAAGCTCTTGCAGAAACTATAGGAGTGAGTTGGCTTACTCTTGTACTGGGTGGCAAAAACTCTGGGGCTCCCTAAATCCAATTAAAATGTTTTATTTGCACTTCTGTTGACTACTTTTCATATAAGTAAAGATATAAAAAAGTTGTGCACTCTTTTTTTATGTAGCTCATTTGGCTGGTATCACATCAGAGCATGTTAGGTAGCCTCAGTTAGAACTAAGAACGAGTATCCTGGTAATAACGTTAACAAAGCTATTTTACTTAGCCACAAGAATAGCCATTTTTTGCTAACAGAATATCTGCAGATATTTGCAGGCTGTCCACTGAAGCCTAACTTTGATTAGCCCCTACTTTTTAATGAACTGGTTTTCAAGCTGCTGTCTGTATACAAAGTGTTTTGGAGATTCTTTCCTGGTAACATGAAATAGTTTAGAATTTAGCACATAAACTCATCCATTGAAATTGAAGAATGTCTACGAGAAGATCTCTTTCTTACAAAGCAGCCCTCAAATTGGAGAGCCAGGGCCCCCATTAACAAAGCATGCTAGTTTTATCACGGACAGAAAGAGATCCAAAAAAATAGAGGGAAGTGTAGTCCATCCAAATTCATCCTTGTGTATTTACTTTGACTTGTAAGGACTAATATTGATGACTACAAATACTGTTGATGTGAGGGCTACTTTCATGAGACATTTTCTATTCCTGTGTCTCAAGTGAAATGCAACATATAATCCATGTAAGAAATAAAATAACTTGAAAAAAATCAAACAACTACTTAACTAAAGAAGTCAGCTTTTATAACAACTCTCCATCTCCTTACAAGGCCTGTACTCAAGGTTTCAATACAGATAGAAATTATTTTGGTGAAAAAAAGGAGTTAAAAGGCCCAGGAAGATGACTTAATTAAAGAAAAATTCACACACTGCTTCTGTTTTTGAGACGTTGCCTATGTCCTCCCCCTCAACCACTGGAAGATATTTTTATTAAAATACGAGACCCTCTGGACCATTTAGTGCAGTTGTTACACCAAAAAAAAATCATCATAACAGATACAGCACACGGATTTATGATTAGACTGACATTTAGTCCAAAACCACACAAATTTCCTGTGCTCCTGTAGCTGAGAGCTACATGAAAATTCATTATGTAAAAATCAGAGGTGCAACGATACATATCGTATCGGCTCTGATAAAAGGAAAATTGACATTGTCAGCAATCAGCTTTTTTTGGCTGATGTGGCCAATGCTGCTGATAAATGCTGCGTGTATATGCGCAGCCGCAACAATGATGCAGCCAGCCCAGCAGCTTGGAGAGCTGGTAAATCTGTTGGGGTGAAGGGGTGGAGGAGGAAAGGAGTGTGGGGGGCAGATTGAGACCCCGATGGTGAGGGAGGAAGTAGAACTAGGGCAGGGGCAGGCACTGCCCAGCTGGGGTGGGACATAGGATGGAGCTGCGAGCGACAGGTCTGGTGGGTGCAGGGGGGGAGGAGGGGAGTGGCTCCTGCTGCTGTGGGCACTCCCAGGGCAGGCACAGGAGGCGTATGCCCCCTGAATCTGTGCGCAGGGCGAGGGTGGGCTGCCACTGCAGGCTAGGGTCCTGGGCTACACCGGGTTCTGGTGGAGGGGCTAAACTGGGGCTGCACTCAGGGTGGGCAGCGGTGGTGGAACAGGGAAGGGGGTCTATAGCAACTTCTGGGGTGGCTATAGCCCCCCCTCCCAGCGCCCCCACTGCCTGCCCCAGCTCATCTGCTGGGAAGAGCCTGACGCAGGCCCTGGCTCCAGCCCACAGCATCAGCCTGCCCTATCAGTAATCGGATTGGTATTGGCCAATATGGTTCATTAATAATTGGCCATTGATATTGGCCCCGAAAATCTTTATTGGTGCACCCCCAGTGAAAATACAATTTCTGTAATTGCTACTGTAGTAACAATTTCCCCATTACAATTTAGGGCCATTTAAAAATGGTGTTTCAATTATTTAATAAAATACTGTGCTCAATCTGCAGAAAATGTGGTATGCTTCTTTTTTTAAAACCAAATAACGTACATAGTTTTGAAACGGAATTACTCCCCTTGATATGTAAGGTAGATCACTTAGCTACATTTCCAATAGACATGGGTTCATCAAACATGCAAACTATATTAAAGATGATGTTGAGATTGAACTTCAAGTCACATCATGCACATTCTAAAATAGATGACATTTTGAACAGGTCTTCAGCCTCAAAAAGGCAGCTGCTATTACCTGCAACGTGTACCTATAGCACACATACAATTACTTTACAGAACAGAATTCTAGAAAACCCAAGACTATCCTGAGAGGTTAAAATCTTCACAAGCATGACACATCATTTTTAGATGATGCCATATGTGCCACTATGCTATTCAAAAAAGCTGATGTTATAGACAGGTATATTAATCTCAACAATAAAATAATGAAGGAGAGCTGTTAAGCCACTGGCAGACTTTAATTTAATGGTGCAATGGGATCTGATCCCTGATCCCAACAATCTCACTTCCAGCCATGCCACAAGCATGGCAGGACATGACATTTCTGGTATCGGGGGTAAAAATTTATCAGATCCCAATTGTGCGACTGCCTGCTCAGGAAGGTACACGCTTAGAACCAGTTCCTAATGCTGCGCTTACTGAAACATGCATAGAGCCTAGGAACATGATCCTGAGCTCCACACTCCCTAGCAAGTTTAAAGCCACATGCAGGGGAGCTCACTTGTGAGGACATGCTGGAAAAGCAAGGGTTATTTAGTCTGGAGAAGAGAAGACTGAAAGAGGATTTGATAACAGTCTTCAAATATCTAAAGGGAAATTATAAAGAGACTTGCCAATTGTCCGTCAAGAATGACAGGGGGCGGAAGCAGCTGGAATGGAGTGCTGCAACATAACGCTCCATGCTGCCACTGTTCTGCCTCTTGCAGGGATTGGGGTGGGAGAACCAAGACCAGCGCTGCTGGCCTCGGCTCCCCCACCCTCTGTCCAGTCCACAGTGGCTTCAAAATTATGGCAGCGCTCCCCCACGCTTGGAGCACTCTGATTGGCTGTTTCCGTCAGCCATTCAGAGTGTGAATAAAGCATTACAGACAGAAGGACAGACTTAGACTTTTATAATATTAAAATGGAGATGGGTTCATCTCTATGGCCATAGAAGCAAAAGTCTCAAGCTTCATCACACGAGATTTCTATTGGAGATTAGGAAGAACTTTCTCAGTACAAGGATGATTAAGCATCGGAGCAGGCTATCTAGAGATATTGTATTGGAACAGACTAACTAGAGAAGTTATGGAATCTCAGTCACTGAAAATTTTTGACAGAAGGGTATACAGACACTTAGCTGGGATGGCTTAATCAGGTATGATCCTTCTTTGAGTGGGAGGCTAGACTATTAAATCTCACACAGTCCCTTCCAGCCCTTTTATGTATATAAATAAAGCCATTCACTGAAAGTTGGTATGTAAATTTTGTACGCCCCACCTGATTCTAACATAAAATGCATGTTGTCTCAGCAAATTCATTTACCATTTGGTATTTCTATGTGTGGAACATCTACACCATCTTGTGGAAAAGAATGGTAAAATAATAAAATATTTAAAATATCAATCTGATACCAAGAGTTGTTTTAAAAGCTATGAAAACAGTACAGAATTGTTTTTTAGAATCCATAGAATAAAATCATTATAATATTCATATTTCACATACATCCAAACAAGCAAAGAGGTCAGCAACATTTTGGAGCACAGCATCGCCTCAACAGAATTTCGCTTGAAATGCAGGCTACTACCAACCCTGTCACAATCACTGCTCCGCCTCACAGTACTGTTGCTTCTCCCCATTGCAGAAGACCCCTGGCTCTGTGGGCCAGATAAAATGACTTTGTGGGACATAGGTTGGCAACCCCTGTCCTATATAACAATGTCCTGTTGTAAGCATGCATGTTCACAGAGGAAGGCGAGAAGGAAAAGAAACAAGATTTAGAAAAAAACAACTATGTTAGAAGGTTAAAGAGGGTGCAGCTGAACTGTGAAACCTTCCTCCTGCCCACTTTAGACTTATCTGATTTAAGCTAAACATTTTCATACTGACAGGGTGTGTCTACATGTGCAATTAATATGAAGCAATAAACTCTGGAGCAGTTTGAGCCAAAGTAAACTACTCCTGGGTGCACCATCTACAAATGCTCCCAAGACAACAGCAATTAGACATGGGGCACAGCAGGCCTGGGGTGGCAGGGGGCATGAGAGGTCAGGCACAGACTCCTGGTAGTGGTATTGGGCGACAAGCGCTGGCTAGGGTGTGAGGATGCTGAAAATGTGTAGCTGTGTGGTTATGTGGCAGGCAGGAGTCTGGCTCAGTGCTAGTTCGGCTGATCGAGAGCAATTTACACCCAGTGTCTACATGTGTATTTAACTGCAGTAAATTACCCTGGCGTAAAATAGTACTATCCCTGACAGTACTATCTTACTGCAGTGTAAACCAGTTTACTGCAGCTTAAGACTGCTGCACAGACGGTGATGCTTTACTCCACAGCTAGTCTACTCTGCAGTAAAGCACATGTACAGCCACAAAGCCACAAAGAAAACTTGACTGGAATAGACCCTAGTGAAACTTACATTGTATGTGTCCTACAGTTTATATGTAGGATTAGGAGCTACTGAAAAAAATATGTGCATTACTAAATTACCAATGTCTTAACTACATCAACATTTCATGTATAGATAATTTAAAAATACTGTCATGCCAAAATCCTCAAGTCCTCCAAAATGTTTTTTTAGTGAAACAACCTAGGGTGTGGACACATACATTTGGAGCCCTTACAAAAAGGGAATTTTTAAAAGGACAGCAGATGTTATGTTCTTATCGCTGTGTGTGAACAAACTGAGAATGACTGAAATTTAAAAGAGCCCCTGGAACATCAACTCAGGATGAAGTACTGTTAAAGCTGAAGAGTTTTGCTTATCTGAATCATTCTCAGTTCATTTACCCATAACAATTAGACCGTAACAGCTCTTTTCCAACTTTCCTCTGTAGAAAGGGCTCCAAATATACATATGTCCAGACACATACAATTACATTTAATACACAGTAGATTTTGATTACGAACTGAAATTGGTATCAAGTTAAATGACAAATTAAAAATATAATTGTGTAATTATAATTTCAGTAATAAAAAATGTATTGCCTTACCAGTACATCATGCACTAAGGCTTGGTATGTCCAAGTATGGTGAAGTGGAGTTGCTAAATCTATATTTCTGTCAACAAGGACTAATAAAGGCCTTTGGAAACTGTAAACAAAACATGTTGTTAGTAAATTTTAACATTACATATATACATATATGTATATATACACACACACACACACATATATATATAACATTTGGAATATCATATTTAATCACATATCACATGCACCCTTTCTGCAAGAACTGCCCCTGTAAAATTGGGGTTTATGCCTTAAGGGAAGCTGATTTTTGCACAGGAATGGAAGTATAGGGATGCCAGAATGGCTGATGGCGGCCATCCTCTCCCTTTTTTCTAGCCAGCATTCAGCAGGTGTGGACTCTTCACCCAAAGAGCAAGAGTTTTAACCCTCTGACAGCCATTGCCAAATTGGAAGTAGTTTTTGGCTGAGCAGCCAGTGAGTTGGCTGAGGGAAAGTAAGCCATTCCATGTGGCCAGCTTTTGGCCATGACTTTGGAAAAATCTTTTTCTTCTTCAGTCTGCCTTCCCAAAACAAGGTGCATGTCTTATGTGGGGGTATGTGGTATGAAGCAAAATGCAGTATTCCTAGTTTCTAGATTAATATTTGCTGTCTTCCATTTCCTACTTCTATGCAAAAGCCAAATCATAAGTATTAGACAAATTTCCCTTCTTGGTTGATTATTTAATAATTCATCTGTTACAAGTTTTCCAGTCCTCCCATTCACGTCTTTCTTTAAACATCTAGGCTGACCAGTGCCAGATATACGATACTGGATAGATGGATATGTGTCGGATACAGAAAAAAATTGCTATGATCTGTATTAACATCCACACAACTTTAAATCCAAGTCAAATAATAAGCACTAACAACCTATTAGCTTAGGCCTTGTAAAGACTTTCAGTTTGTCCTGGGAGAGTCGTTGCTCTCCCAGGAAAAAAACACAAGTTTATAGATGTTCAGGCTTTTCCTCTCAGAGTAAAAAAGAAGCAACCTTCATCCCACTGCCAAACTTTGGAACAACCACAGTTAAATCACTCCCAAGAGAGTTTCTTCTGGAAGAGTGCATGTCTGTCATGATGACATCCATATTGAGCACTGAGCAGTGATAATCACTTTTTAGCTGAGGACAGCAATTAAGTCTTCAAGAAAATGAAATTATGTTTGTTAGTAGCTTCTGAAACAAACTGATCAACTGTGGAAAGTGTTAGGATGGGAAGATGAACAGGCTCAAGGGTTTTGCTTCTTCTCAAAATGTCTTCAGTATAATTTTTGACAACTGTTATGCCACATCCTCACAAGGAAGTTTCTATGTATTGCATCACTTTTCCTGTCTGATTTGTATATGAAGTAATCTAAAAACAAATCCTTTAATTTGCACTGTCATCAATATGTTGATGTTCAACTCCATGGACAAAATTTTGAAAACTGCTCAAATAACTTAGGTACTTAAGTCTCATTAAAAGGAAATGCAGCTAAAGCTACTATATGCCTGCATCACTTTTGAAATGGGTCTTATGTACTTTGGAAAATGCTTCCATTTCATTGCAACCAGATACTAGAGCTTAACTTCCTGACCAGAATCTAGAAAACTAGCTTGATTTGTGAAAGAAAGAAATGAATTACAACTAAAACTCTCCAAAGCTGAGAACTATGAGGTATTAATGGAAGTAGCACTTTCCATCACACCTACTGGACATATCTGAACAAAATGATGATTTAGTCCTCCAAATAGAATTAACAAAATTGTATTAGTGGGGGATTTAAACCTCCCTGATATCAGCTGGAATAATAATGCAACAAAATAGAATATGACTTAACAAGGAGAAATGCAAGGTGCTGCACCTAGGGAGGAAAAATGTCCAGCACACCTACTGCCTAGGAAATGACCTGCTCAGCAGCATGGAAGTGGAAAGGGATCTCGGACTCCTAGTGGACTCCAAGATGAACATAGTCATCAGTGTGACGAAGTCATCAGCAAAGCTAACGGCACTTTATCGTGCATCAGCAGATGCATGACAAACTGAACCAAGGAGGTGATATTTCCCCCCTATTGGGCACTGGTCAGACCACAGCTGGAATACTGCATGCAGTTTTGGGCGCCACATTTTAATGTGGATAATAACCTGGAGAGGGTCCAGAGAAGGGCCACTCGTATGGTTAAAGGCTTGAAAGCCAAGCCCTATGAGGAGAAACTAGGGCACCTGGACCTCTTCAACCCCCGTAAGAGAAGGTTGAGAGGCGATCTTGTGGCTGCATATAAATTCATCATGGGGGTGCAGAAGGGAATAGGTGAGGCTATACTCACCAAGGTGCCCCTAGGGGTTACAAGAAATAATGGCCATAAGCTAGCAGAGAGCAGATTTAGACTGGACATTAGGAGGAACTTCTTCACAGTTAGAGTGGCCAAAATCTGGAATGGGCTCCCAAGGGAGGTGGTGTTCTCCCCTACCCTGGGGGTCTTCAAGGGGAGGTTAGATAGGCATCGGGCTGGGGTCATCTGAACCTGCCTATGCAGGGGGTTGGACTCAATGATCTGGAGGGATGTGGGCAGTGGGGTTCCGCAGGGCTCGGTCCCTGGGCCCGCACTGTTCAACATCTTCATCAGTGACTTGGATGAGGGGGTAAAAAGCACTCTGTTCAAATTTGCTGATGACACTAAGATGTAGGGGGATGTGGGTACGCTAGAAGGGAGGAATAGATTGCAATCAGACCTAGACAGGTTACAGGGGTGGGCGGACGAGAATAGAATGGGATTTAACACTGACAAGTGCAAGGTGCTGCACCTGGGGAGGAAGAACCAGCACCATACCTCAGGCTGGGGAACTCCCGTCTCATCAGTACAGAGGCAGAAAAGGATCTTGGAGTCATCACTGATGCCAAATGAACATGGGCAGGCAGTGTGGGGATGCAGTTAGGAAGGCCAACCACACCTTGTCATGCACCCACAGATGCATCTCGAGCAGGTCCAAGGAGGTGATCCTCCCCCTCTATGCAGCACTGGTCAGGCCACAGTTGGAGTACTACATCCAGTTCTGGGCGCCGCACTTCAAGAGGGATGTGGATAACATGGAGAGGGTCCACAGGAGGGCCACTCACATGATCGTGGGCAGCAGGGCAGGTCCTACGAGGACAGGCTGAGGGACCTGAACCTGGGCCACCGTGTGCCAATTCCCCTGTCCGGCCGCTCGTGCACAGACTGCAGAGGGGTACTGCTGCTATTGCTGCCGCCCCTACTCCTGCTCCTGGGAGCAGGCACAGAGACACTCCCCCCTTCTCAATCTGCGCCCCCCCAGTCCCTTCCCTTTTCCCCGTCCCATCCTACCCTTCCCCCCACACACACTTACCTGCTGGGGTATGTGTCTTTGTCTGTGCCTGCATGTCTGCATCTGTGTGTGTGGGGTTATTGTTTTAGTAACGAATTGGATGCTAGACTAGAACGTTTCCTGGTCAAGTGGTACATGATACAAAATACTTTGGAGGACAAAAGTGGATTCCTTTTAAAAGGCTATTGTTAGACTGGAGAGCTGGGTTATAAACAATAAAATTATACTTTACACTTGTGTTTGAGTGTAATATCTCTGAGGCAAAAAGCCCCCAAATGTACAAACAGAGAATGGGAGATATTTGGCTAGGCAGCAGTGGTGCTCAGAAGGATCTGGAGGTTTTAGCTGGTCAGACACTCAACATGAGTCAGCAATACGATGTGGTTAAAAAAAGAAGCATGTGACCAGTTTTGAAATATCTGAAAGAGAAGGTATAGCAACTATCCTCCCTTGCTACAGGTGGCAAAACATGAAGCAATGGTTTTAAATTGCTGAGAAGCAGATTTAGATAAAATCTTCAAAAAATCCCAAACTGTAGGACAATGGAACAAGCTGTGCACAACAGTTGTGGAATCCTATGATTCAATGACTCTAACTTCTGCATTCTGCTTCTACAAAGAAGCACCCCATTATTACTCTTTTACACCTGGCCACAAGTTTAAAACTATTTTTCTTTGGTATAGTCCTTATGATGGTTCTTCCACCTTTCTTATCTACAGGCTAGAATGATTTAAATATGCTCTCTTCAATGCTACTCCTGAAATCTACCAGGAGTAGCTTCAGGGATGCAAGCACTACCATTATCCCAGAGATCTTCACAGATGATCTCATTTTCACATAATCTAAAGATAATGGTGACAATCTTGAAAGCCCTGAACAACGTGGGTCCACGTTAGCTTAAAGAAAGACTCATCATATGCCATCCCTTATAACAGGCTCACCTGAACTGTCAAAATCCCATGACGGCTGGCAGGATCCTCTGCTGATAAAACAGCTAGTTTATTTTGTGTTGACTAGATAAAAGTGAAGTTGTGAATATCGCTGTATGCAAAAAGCATGAAACACATTTTGGTTCTGGAAGTTCATGTGACAGAAGCTGTCACAGGGTATTGGATCTTTCTGTGTGTGGAGCTGATAAAAAAATACGGTCAGCTTACTTATGTAGAAAAGTTTTAGTTCAGGATTGCAGGGCTGCAAATTCTACTCCTAAACAGCTGTTAAAAGGAAAATAAGAATAATTTTTATTTTCCTTAATGATATTTTTAAGTCTTCATAAAAACAAACCAGTCAGGCTATGATGCACATCTTTACATTTGTCTGTCCAATGATTAAGCACAATGAAAACCTGATTTCTATAAGCCTACTGGTATTACTGCAATTAAAAACACAAAACAAAACTCATTAATACAATACCTGAACTGTCCAGCCCCAAGTGTATCTCCTGTGAAAAGACTGTTTCTGGCATCTCTTAAGTTCTCTCTGAGCTTCTTATCCAGCTTCTGAAAAAGGAAATGTAAAGTACCTTTTCACTGGCTAGTGAACATAGCAATTAGTCTGTGTAATGAATACTTACGACAGATAGGTATCATCCTATGACAAACCAATTACCCAAATCCGCTTAATTTTTCTATGGATCATATTTAAGTTATACTAATTTACTCTGGACAATCTTCACAATTACCACATTGTTATCTCAATATTTCTGCATAAACTCATGATTTTCTAAGTAATCTCAATCTAACTGAAGTGGAACATCTCTCTAAGAACTTATGCTAACGACACTATTTCAACTAGCAAAATAAAGCATTGGAAGTTAGAAACCTCTAGATTTACAGTTGACCAGGAAATCTGAATTTTGTCTCCTCCATGTATCCAAAGTGTGCATTGAGTATGATACTAATTGTGGAAAAAAACAGTAACCGAATATGTAATTCAGGACGTGGGTACAAGACAGCTCAATTAGGGTTGCATGGACACCTGAGTCCAGCACTTTCCCGTTTTCAGGAAACAGCTATTAGGCAGAAGCAACTTCAACCTGACTTTCACACTCCTGTTGAGATTTTTGTACCAACTGCACGCAAGTTAAGGGTTAGCGTTTCTCTCTAAGCAAAAAATGAAAGGATATCATGACACCAAAAAGGGAACTTCTCTAGCTGGACGGTTATTTCCTTTTTCAAATATTATTATAGACCTTTTTCTTACTAATTCTCCAAAATTATTTCAAAATGGACAACGTTAGGCAACCTCCCTATGATTTCTTAAACAAAATTAATTTACAAGCTTCTTTTAAATAACTTTAGATGGTATTTAACTCTGATCTGATATCATGAAGCAGCAAGAATTCCACAAGATCAGTTGTAGAACATTTCAGATTTGTTATTTAGGGACCCTCTACACATGTAGGTAAAGGCGTGATCCACAGATATATGGCAGGAGGCATGACTGTAGGATCCAGCATCAGATCCTATTGTGTCCTTTTTATTGCCGGTAAAGGGGAAGCCCAGGATGACCATCCCAGGCATCCCGTTTCAGCAAACAGCAAGTGAATTCATGGGGCAACTTAAATTCTCTAGTCAACACTTAAATTCTCATCTAAACCCTCAAATTCAGTTTCAGTACCTCTCCCAATTAGGCATCATCATGACAGAAGCTGTCAACTCCCTTTCTATTTAACCTGTAGGGGTGTCTTGGCAGTCCCCAAACTAGGTCAGAGGGTTCTTCAATATTACTCTCCTTACTTACAAAACTGTTATAGTCACTAGCCACTTTTTAGAGAAAGGAACAAAATATAAAGATATAAGTAATGAAATATTTTTGGCTTCTTTTGTTAGAACTAGGGCAAAAAATGCTGGAGTTAAACTCTTCAAGAAGCAACTTGCAGACCAGGTCTCAGCCATTCAGAAGGTGATGAGAGAAAAACTCTGGCCAAAGGAAAAGTGAGCCTAGAAAATCCAATCTACTTTACAGGCCCAGAATAGGGTGCCCAGGAGATTCAGCATAGCTGGCTCTTCTCTAACTCTTCTGTCAAACTAATGAGTGCGAGTGAAGTGCCCACTACAAGCCAGACAGCATAAATACCAACTCTTGTTATCCTAACATGTGCAGCATTGGTCACATTTGGTTCACATTTTAAGTTTTAACACTTGCAAGGTTTAGAAATAAATTATTTTAAATCTACATGGAGAAATACAAGCCTCATCTTGGATTTGAGTACTGGCTGGGGTAGGCAGCTGCTGTGTGGCACCAGCATGGGAGGGGAGAAATGTGGGGGGCAGGAGCGAAGCAGGATGGGTGGGCAGACAGCATGAGGAGCAAGTGACTGGGGGAGCAGGGGTTAGGTGGCAGGCAGCAGGTGACCAAGTGGCCTGGGAAGTGGTGATGGCAGCAGGGGAGCAAGTGGTCGGGGTAAGGGGAAAGGTAGCAGGTGTAGACATGTGGGAGGGCAAGGGGTGGGAGTCTGGTAGCTTGCCCTCCCATGGCTGCTTTCCCTGCTGCAGCAGTGGGGGAGACGAATTTAACACAACCCCCCAGTAATTATATTCCATACATGGAAAACTGTAAGAAATGTATAACTTTCCATGTAAAGAAGTTAATTATTGGGAGGTTTGTTTTAAATTCAATACTATTTTGGATTCAGCTGAATACTGTATCTATGTAATTTTAATATTTTCATTTAGAATGAAAGTGCTTAAGTCATAAAATAATATGTAAACGAGATTAATTGCAGCTGAAAATAAAACTAAAAATAATAAATCTTCTAACTGCTAAGCAATGTCGTAATAAGGAAGAATAGATTTTTCTTCATTGATTTCATAGACATTAGGGCTGGAAGGGACCTTGGAAGATCATCGAATCCAGCCCCTTGCCCAAAGGGCAGGAAGACAGCAGGGATCATAGGATCCCAGCAAGATAAACATCCAGATGTCTTTTGAAGGCGCTTGAACCATCTCCGGCAGCAATCTATTCCAAACCTTGGGGGCTCGGACAGTAAAGAAGTTCTTCCTTATGTCCAGCCTGGAACTATCTTGGAGGAGTTTGTGACCATTTGACCTTGTCATCCCTTGGGGTGCTCTGGTGAACAGACGTTCCCCCAGATCCTGGTAAGTATCCCTGATGAACTTGTAGGTGGCTACCAGATCACCCCTGAGCCTGTGCTTTTCCAGGCTGAAGAGTCCCATGGCTCTCAGTCTCTCTTCCTAAGTTCTGCTTTCCTGACCTCTGATCATGTGTGTGGCTCTCCTCTGGACTCTCTAAAGCTTCTCCACATCCTTTTTGAATTGTGGAGCCCAAAACTGGATGAAGTACTCCAGCTGCAGCCTCACCAAGGCTGGGTACAATGGGAGGATGACACCCTGAGATTTACTTGAGAAGCATCTGTGGATGCAAGCAAGTGTTCTGCTTGCTTTACTAGCAGCACTATCACACTGCAGGTTCATATTCATCTTGCAGTCAATCATGACCCCCAAGTCCCTTTCATCTGTAGTGCTAGCCAGTGTCCCTTCATCAATTCAATGTACTCTTCAAATTACTGTCACCTTAATTTTTTTTAACCAATTTACACCCTCCAAAATACTTCTGACAATAATACAAATCTTTAAGAATTCCTGAGATCCAAATAAATTCACAGAAGCTGAACCCCTCAATTACATGAACTATTTCTAGAAATATTTTACAAATTTCTAACTTCTGCTTGACCCAGACTAAAAGAACAGTTTTGTAGGCGATACAAAACAGCAGAAGAGGAGAAAATAAAAGATTTTTTAGGCTGAAGCAACATGCATCACCATCCACTTTTCAAAAAAGGTATGGAATATCTGACTTCATACACTTAGCACACAATGTCTACCCTTGTACTTTCTGTAACTGATAACAGAAAACCAGCCATGAATATTATCTTTTGGTTTTTTTCTTTTGGAAAAAAAAAAAAAAAGAGCATAGTTAAATGTTTTGAGTTATGAAAACAAAAATACTTGGAATAATCACATTAAAAAAAAATTTCTTACCACCGCCACCATTTCTGCTGCAGTTCCTCTTGAACATCTGATTATAGGAATAGCCCCTATTAAAAAGATATAGTGACCTCTATTTACATTTATGTCACAATAATTCAGATAAGTTTTATTAAAATTGTTTTTGGATGCTACATTTTTAATGCATGCCACTCAACTGCACACACAGTTTGCCCCATATAGTCATTAACTTAAACTACAATTGTGATTTTCTATCAATATAAACAGAAATACAAAGCCAAAGTATGAATGGATGGATGCTTGATCCCATGTAATACAGTAGCAATACACAGAGTTTAAAAGATGGCCAGTTAAAATACTAAAAACCAATTATATTAATTTCATGTTACTTATTTTTAGGTCTGCTTAGTCCAAAATACTGTTGCATTTACACCATTTACCATTTACTTTTATTCCTCCCTACTAGACAATTAAATACATTAGTTAGTTTCACTTTTGCTCAGCTATTTTTGCTTTTGTTTACTTTATACTGTTTATACTTTTTATTTTCATTTGCTCCTACTGGACACTTAAGTAGGTCAGTTTAATTTTTACTTATAATAATTAGGGTTTTTTTTATTGCCAAAATACCATCGTATTTGGCTTTCAACAGCTTGAAGGGAAATGATTATTCATTAAAAAAATATTCCATTGGAATTTCAAGTTTTTAATGTCATATTTTAAATGCTTCTAATTGCATATGTATAAAAGCAAAAGCGTTTTACAGTTTAAGTGCTTCAGTTAAGACATTTCTCTTATACCAGCAGAGAAATTAAAGGAGCTAAAAAAATACAAAAGAATCCTAGCTCAGACTGCTCCAGGGAAGTGCTGAGCTCTCATCTTCAAGACTGTACGATATTATGGAGTGAAAAGGGAAATCAGGGTAACTCAGCTTAGAACTTCAGGGTTTTTAATTTTAAGCAATCAAAATACATTTGCTGAACTGCTAACCGGACGGACACACAAAATTTTCCAAAATTACTTTTGTAGACAGGGAAATAGTTATTAGTAACATACACAATTACTGTCTTGCCTCGTATTTAACAAGACTTAGGTATAATAGCAAAGTACCAGACAGCTCCCTTGTTATGATAAGATGCATTTTATTTTGTTTGTGGTCTAAGGTAGTTAATTTTCATGGCAAAGAAGTTATTTATTGCTTTAAAGAAAGAAAAGTAGTGCAAAGTATTTTTGTTTTACATTTAAAAATATGAAAGACTTAATTAATAGATTAATAAAATTCTAAGATATTGTATTACCAGGCTGGCCATAGCGACAATGACCATGACTTTCTATAAGAAAAATTAGCATGGGAATTTCAAAAGTATTCCATCCTGAACTCAGTGAAGTCATAGTGGACATGACAACAATGGTGATTTAGTAATCATTAATTAAATTCAGAATAAATGAGAAAAACCTCTTGAAAAGCTAAATACTCATTCTGTGACTTCTATTACGTTCATCTCCATGAAAGATATGAATGAAAAACCGCAGGTTCATCCAAAATCCCCCACAAAATTTTCCAGATCATCAAACGAGACTCATTTTTCCTACAAGGGTACACATTATTCCCGCTAAAATCAACACGGCAAATAGATTCCAGGAGTCTGCTCTGACTGCAATTCCTTTAAAGATGAACATATTAATTCTTTGACTATCTACATATTTAACTAAAATGCATGCCTGTTTAAAAGAATAGCAATTGAAAAAATAAGAGAACTTGAATACTTACCAAGTGTAACAAAAAAGCAGAAAAGACTGTCAACAATGGTGTCCATAATTGTCTCCATTTCAGTATCTGTTATATCTGGTCTGCTAATGGCTAAAATATTGGAAAGGGGGGGGGAAGAGGGAGAGTTTTGTTATAGTTTAAATTAATTTCTATAATATACAAACTTTACATTGAAGGAACCTCCTATGGCAGCCAGTAACTGTTAACAACCACCAAAATGACTGACAAAATGAATAATAATTAAAAAAGCCCCACGGAAGATATGGTAAAGCCTCTATTTAATGCTTCTACTTCTGCTGCCATTTTATAGCTGTGGGATCCATAGTTTAAGAGGATATCAGAGGATTATCACTGATATTTTTAAATAAAAAATAATGGGAGAATGCTAAAGAGGAAACAAACATAGCCAGTTAGATGAAAACAAATGCAGTCCAAGCTCCTTTCATATAGCTGACAAAACATAATCTTAACTTGAGCAAATTATTATCTTGTTTATGGACAGTAATAGTACAGATTCACAGGGCTGACAGGAACCTCAAGAGTCTAGTCCAACCCCCTGTACAAATACATGGATGATGTTCTTAAATTATGCTTATCCAGCCACTTAAAAACCTCCACTGACAAATTTACTGCTATTATGTCTTCCCTTAATCTCCTTTTCTCCACGATAAACATAACCAGTTCTCTCAGCCTTTCCTCATATGGCTTGCCTTCCAACCCTTTTACCATTTAGATCCTCTCTCTCTTTCTTAAAATGTGAAGCACAAAGCTGCACAAAGTATTCCAGCTGAGGGGTAACCAGTGCTGAGCAGACAGAATAGTACTATCATCCTTTGCATCTTACACCTAATATGCACCCAAAGTTATATCTACCTTTTTTGTGACTGTCATGTTGCTGCTGAGTCCGTAATCCACCAAACCCCCTGCTACTGATCAGCCAGTTACTGTTTTTACTCAACTTCAGGATGAGGTTTCCTCATTCAACATGGGGAAAAAAGCCCTGTGTCTTGGAATTGAATACAAGTAGGGGAATGGGAGGGTGCAGCAGTCGCTGCTCCAACTTCAACTCTGAACCCAAGGCTCCAGTTTGGAGCTGCAGCCTCTGCTTCCCACCACTGCCCCCTACCTTCTTGTCACAGCACTAGTATTGATAATCACCTTTCCCTTGCAGTTATTAACCCAATTATGTATCCATCTATTAGTATTTTTACCTAGCCCACGTTTCTTCAAGTTTACTTCTGAGAATACCATGTGGGACAATATAAAATTTCTTATTGAAGTGCACATATAATACTGCCCATCATATTTCTTTCATCCACTCAACCAGTTACTTTGAGTGGATGAAGGGGAGGGGAGCAGATCAGTTTGGTTTGGCATGATTTACTGTTAACAAATCCATATTGACTGCTAGTGATTATCTTTCTTCCTCCAGATTTTTACAAATCGATTTATGCATCATTTGCTCTACGAACTTCCCAAATATTAAGGTCAGGATGATTAGTCCCTTCTTTTCCCCTTTTTTAAAATATGTACACTGTTAGTGCCCATCACCCATGACTTTGTATTAAAACATATCACAACACATAATATATATATAGTATACATTGTATATAAATACGCTGTGTGTGTGTGCATGTGTATATGTGCACGTGCATGTGTGCGCATAAAAATCCATGTTTACTTACCACGATACGAAATGAGCTCTTTGTTTTGATTGCACAATAGGAACATATCATCTTCCAATGTTATAAAATTGAGATATTGATCAAAGACCTAGAAATCAATTGCAATAGTAGTTAAAGTCGCACCACGTTTGAGCTATAATCAGCATCTGTACCTTACAGGGTGGGCCACCTATAGGAACTACAGCATTGTTTACAACATCTAATGATCAAATGAATAAATTTAACTATCTGAGTATAGTACAAAATCAGAATGGATGCTGATCAGAATTAATAAGAGAAAACCAATTCCTAAGTGGTTCTAGTGCGCTAACTGCAGTATGGACACACTTGAGAGATATGACAATTTTTATGAAGCAATCAAATAATTTCAACATAATGCTGAGCTCATTGTATAATATTTTAACTCATGTATTAAGATATAAAAGTGTGAAAAATACAAAAGTATTAAACAAGAGCATATGGATATCTGAAATTAAGTCAGCAGAGCTGTATCCCAGTTGAGGATCTCTCTCTGAGGCCCCTGGCAGACATTATAGTTATGGTGAGATTAATGTGTAAATCACAAAATAATAACAGTGCTACATGCGTCAATGATTTGTGGCATCATGAAGTGGCAATCCAGCCACAAAGATGTTCCACATATTTAATGGAACATCTCTGTAACTCATTTTTATGGTACCATAAATTGAATGTAACACTTGACCTTGGGTTCTCCCAGGGCTGAGGCTGACAATTGGCTGATTGTTGACCCCAGCCCCAACACTGTACATGGTGTCTAAGTAGATCTGGAATTAACCTGCAGACAACACCAATAATCAGCTGATTGTCCAGCACAGCCAGGACAACAATCAGCTGATTATTGGCCCAGTCCCAGATCTGGAACAGGCTGGGGGCAGCGCTAGGTGCAGGACTGAGCCACCCCCAATCCACAGGATAAGGTGAGGGAGCAACACAACTGGCACAATGATAGTGATGGGGCATAACATGTTCTTCCATTGCAATCATGCCATTGTTTTAACACAGGGGTGGGCAAAAGATGGCCCACCAACTGACCGTATCCAGCCTGCAGGTTGGTTACCCCTAAGCCATGGGATCTGGCCTACATGGAACCAGCAGCTCTGGCTGCTGCATTGTGCCAGGTGGGCAGGCACGTACCAGCCCCATCTGCAGCCTACATCAGCTTGCAGCCTGCACTCTGGAAGCAACACTGGGCACACTCCGGCATCATCTGTGGATGCTGCTGGTAAGTTTCCGCTGGGGGCTGGGGCAACTGCCCAGGACCACAGCTGATTCATTCATGCAGCAGTGTCACCTCTGAACCCAAGTGAATGCCCTGACCGCCATCTGTAATCTGCCAACTATGTCCATAGCTGATGCTGGTGCCCACCCAGTGTTGCTTCCAGCATGTGAGTCGGGAGTTGGCATAAGTTGCAGGGACTTGCTGTAGGTGCATGAAGGTTCAGGGGGGAGAGAGGGAGGGAATGGTGGGGGAGAGGGGGGACAGAGACTGAGAGATGTGGCCCTGCCCAGGAGTGGCAGTGGCTACTGCTGGCCGCAAGAAAAAGCGGGACCTGGCAGTAGGTGTGCTCACTACTTTTGGGGCCCCTCTGGTTTCAGCTTTTACTTGAGTTCAATTAAGAACTAATAATTTATTAGAGCAGACTATGAAAAGAATTCTACAGAAACAAACTTTGGCATGAGTCTATTCCATATATAAAAAAGGTGTTTGACAAGTTAGATAGACTCAGCTTTTATTTAAAGTTTCTTAGTTCTTTATAATTATCTTAACATATCACAGATATATTTTGTGCTCCATTGCCTGCTGCTGGTGCAGTCTCTATTTGCAATTATATCATGAATTTTCATGAATTCGGGAGCAAACAAAAAATAACATTTAAGTTAACCCCAAAAAGAAAAGAGATTAAAAAAACCATATTCCTACTTTAGTGGTAAATGTTTTGCGTAACATTAAAAACACCACCACACTTGTAATATTATTATAATGTAGGTACCTTTAAAAGAAAGTTTTGCTTCAGTATGAATATTTTGTGCACATCCAATATTTATCACATGGTGAGACAAGTCTCATAAGATAGAAACAGATGGTGACAGTTTCTTGGTCCTATCAAGTCAAATCAAGATGGCAAAAATGAACACTGGTCCCAAGTTTATGTCTAAGTCAACAAGATGCCTTCTGAAAATCCTTGTCAATTTCTTTAGAAACAATGAACAAAACATTATCCCGAGGCAATCTCTTACCTTAGCAACTTGTGTTACTGCATTAGCACCTAAGGCAGCATTTGCAATATCTTCCAGTTTACTTCTTGAAATGGCAGAAATGAAATTTAAATAATAAGATTCATAAAGCTGATTTCGAAGATCCTGAAAGCAAAAGTTAACATTTTTTGGTGTGAATAAGATCTTCTAAATATAAATGATGCTTTCTTAAAAATCCAAGCATTTTCGTTAAAGTGTTGTAGTTATTTAAATTTTATGTGGAGTGCTTAAATATCCATTCATATATAAAACACTATGATAAATTGACTGACAACAAAGAGCTGAAATAAAGTCATAGAACTCCAGTTTGCAGAAACAACTGCAATAGAATGCTTTTCTGTGTGGCAAATATGCACTAATACGTGCATGTTAAACTCTGAGAAAAGATATTTGAATGTTCACCGAAATAAGATTTTGAAGGTGTCTATTACAACATGTGCTCTCCCTTCAGATCAGTTCGACCCATATAAAAATGATAAATGTGCAAAATAAAGTACCTGGCACATTCTGTCAATATTTTCTTCAGTTGGCATTACAAAGTACACAGCAGGAACATCTGGAATAGGATCTCGATCAGAATGCAGAAGCCTCAGGGAGAAACAAAATTAAGTTAGGTTCCCAAATGTTTTTTCTCTTTTAAATACTATAGCACAGACTTTTTCGAGGTGTTCTTTTTTTTTAAAGATTTTTTCTAATGTTTTATTTAGATAGATACATAAAAATACTTTTTAGCCATCCGGTGATATTGCTGGTTAGTTAAAAATTCTCACAGGATTTGCTAAAAGTTTTACTAAACTCCTGAAGTCAGTTTTTAAATGACCCCATTTACTACCAACAAAATTCCTATTGCATCTTAAAAGGTTATTTAAAAACTAAAAATATGCCAATTCCCAATAAATACACTAGACTAATTTAAACGGTCCCAGAAAAAAACATAGTATACTAAATTATTAATGTGTTATTCTCCCTTATTCAAAATACAAATAGTTTAAATTTATTTAGTTCAAATTTCCATTCTTTTACCATGAAAAAAAATCACATTTTTTTTCTCCTGCTAACAATTTGCAGAAAAAAAATTCACATATTATATTAGAAACACTTTAAATCATTGTGGCTATATTTACCACAAATTCAGTATGATAATGAAATTTTAAAAAATTGCATTTAGAGAAAAAAAGTTATTAAACCAGCACATTTCATAATCCCTAGAAAATTATACTTACAGGATCATAACACTTTGGCACTACGTAAATAATTTATTTAACATTAAAGTTTCCTTCTGCACTTGGCAAACTAACAAAAGGTAATTTTAGGTTATTGTGAAACCCCTCATTAATGTAATAAATGTGCAAACACCTAAAATGTTTCATCTTGAGAAAAAGTTTCTCATGTTTAGTAAATCCCAGGTCAAAGATACTAGGTACCAAACTGGCCAATTTATCAGGTACTGAATATCCATATGGACAGATATTTGAAAGCAAACTAGATATGGGGAATGTTGCTTTTTGTTTTGTTTTTTTAATGGGGTTGTTCAGTATCCCCTACTAACTGAAAATCCCACTGACTACAATTTAACCTTAACACCATCATTTGATTTTGGAGAGTAAATTCCATTCAAGATTTGTTTGTGGCCTGATTCAATTCATTGTGAATTTTTTGGAATTGTAATATAATAAAGGGCTTAATGTGTTTGTCTGTCTGTCCGCAATGCTTTTGGTCAATTGGGCATGAGCTGCTGAGAGGGCAGGCAGCCACTGGCTGTGCAGACCTGGGTGGGGTGGAGGTGGGTGGGGAGGCAGAGGTGGGTGCACATGCACCCAACAGCTAGCGGGGGGGTAGGTGGGGAGGAGGCAGGTGAGGGCACAGCTGGGTGCACATACATCCAACAGCAGGCAGGAAGGGGGAAGTGGCGGGGATGGATGGGAGTGGGGAGGGAAAGGAGGTAGGGGGAAATCCTGCTCTTCAGGGGAGGAGGCAGAGGTGGGCGAGGGGAGGGAGCCCCTGCACCCGTGGCTGGAGGAGGAGGTGGTGGCGATGCAGGGAGTGTTTACATGGTCAGCCCCAAAGGGTGAGCAGGGGGCAGCCATGTAAACACTCCTTCATTATTTTAAATTTGTCATTCATGGCAGGCAATTGACTAGTACTGTATAAAAGCCTAGGCTTTTGATAAGTACTTTGAGAGATATATAGTGTACTCACAGATGTAAAGTGATGCCCATGTCTCTCAGCTCTTTCACTGACAACAAAGGAGAGATTATATCTTGGCCAAATCTGTCATATATTAGAACCTAAAAGACATAAAGGAACATATATTACACACTTACGTTCTAAAGCTGTATGTTTACTATAAAGGGGAAAAACAAAGTAGATAATGAAACACAAGTTTCAGGATGCATTCTGAAAAAAATTAAACATTATATGTAAAAACTGAGCCAATCCTCACATACTTTCATTCCTGTTATTAGTGTTTACTACGAGACAATAAAACAAAAAGAAAACAGACAACAATCATTCCTCAGTGCTTCATTTCAGTTAAATAGGAGGTTCTGCCTCCAGAAAAGTCTATTATTCTGCAATGTAGAAGAATGAGTGACAATACTGCCTGGAAGATGACAAGTTAAGAAACTTTCTGGAAACTGAGTTTTTCCTAAAATGCTATATTAAAAACAAAACAATCACAGTAGTAATAAAGGTACTTTTTTGCAACTGCCCTAGATATACGGCTTTAAATTATTTAGCTCCTTCCCTTCTCTTTCTAATTAGTTTACTTTGAATGGCTGTCAGTGCTTATCTGGTTTTAAGCATTTTTCATCTGCTCTCCTCTTAGGTTCTCCTGTAACATATCTGTTAGGTTTGCCTACAGCTTTGGTTAGGCATCAGTTCCTTTAGCAGCTAATCTCATAACTGGGTATTTTCTCTATCTATGATAATGTACATATAATAGCAAATCCTTTTTCCTCTCTACAGGAATACAAAAAAAATAACAGCATAACAAAAAGAGGAAGCACGTTGCTTTAAGGTGACAAAAGGCTACCTTAGTACTTTACAGTTAATTTTTTCCAGGGAAGGGGTTTCACAGTTTTTCTTGTGTTTAATGTCTAAATGTATCATACTATGAGTTATGCTGTATACCAGAAAAAGGTGAATTATTCATTACAGATTGTCAGTATTAAGATAATTGGTAAAAGTTATCAAGATGTTGCACAGCTGTAGCCTAGTTTTAATTTTTTCTTAAGAAGGCAATTAATACACCTTTGATAACTTATTATGACTGATTCTATTCCCCTCTCTCCCCAATTTAATCTCTCTTCAAAGCTACAGCTCATTTTCAAAATAAAGAAACAAAACTCTTGATGCTTAAAAATGGATCAGATCAAAGTAAAGACAGAATGACCATGAACAGCAAATGTTGTAGACACAGGACAAATATTTTCTGAAATTAAAAAAATGTTAGTATAATACAATACTAATGTACGTAAAGAAATCATAAAAATGCTTTTTCAATATGCTCTGACATTTGGCAAATAGTCCTGAGATTTTTTTAGTTCCCATAGATTAAATCTGGTAATCTAACATTGCACATGCTGTAAAGTTGCCTTTTACATTGCGAAACTGTTCTTCTTACCTTCCATACTGGTTCTCCTGTGCTGTTTTTAACAGGGGCAACATTAAAATTTAACATACGCTTCAAAGCCACTGAAAAACAATATAAAATATGTCATTATTACCATCTTAGTTCTCCCCTCCCACCCCTGAAAACTCTTGAGGCCAAATATTTTGACACGGACAAAAGATGCTTTTGCAATAACCTGTGACAGTCAAATACCAAAGTAACAACATCTCAGCTGGAAATTGAATTCAGTGTTGAGTTAGAGAAATAGTCCCCAGGGACTGAATACAGAATCTGTTGCTCTTATTATCAAGAAAAACTACAGCCCACTTAGAAATTTGTTATTTAAAAGCAATTTCAATATGTGCCAAAATGCTGCACACTACCCAACAACAACCACTTTGACCTATGTTTTCCCCCAATCACCTGGCAAACTTGTCTCATAAGGAAAGTTACCTCTCTAGTATTTCTTAGTAAGAAGAACATCAAACCTAAGGAACAAAATGCTCCTTTGCCCAAAGACAGACTACAAATCCTGAGAAACAAATCTTGGAAGTTGCCATCTTGAAGTTACTACAGCTCTAAAGGCTATAGGGTTATGATGTAAGGTCTGAATATAAATTTAGGAAATATATACCTGGTGCAGATGCCATATGCGCTGTGTGGCACATACTGGCCTCGCATACTGCATGCAGCACGTACCAACTCCAGCCTCAGTGCTATATGTAACATGTGCTAGCCCCAGTCTGTCATGTGGTACATAGGGCTGGTGTGGGATGCATGCCGCATGTGGCACCTGTGTCAGACCCAAAGTGGCCCTGGATCCAACTTGCAGGGTCGATCTGGTGCAGGTGCACACAATGGCCTTGTACACAGTGTCCCAGACTAGCCCGGCATGCAATGTGAAGTACCCGCCGGCTCCAGTCCCCAAGCCAGATGGACTGTGTGTTGTATATAGAGTGCTTGGCCGAGACTAGCACAAGCTGCATATAGCACACCAGGCTGAGACCCACAGGCAGACTTGTGGGCTGAATAGCAGGGCTCTGTGGGCCATGCATCTTTGACACCAGTGATCTAATGGATCTGACCAAAAGCCTGTTTACATAATTAAAGAAACATTTTAAAATATACTTTCTTACTTCCTCTCTTGATGTGGCAATAAATGATGTGGCAATGTAAAGTAAATGTGCACCCCCTTGACTCCAGATAAATAATCATAAACTTTGGTAACGGAAAAAAAATGACAATTACACTGGTATGTTTTAGTACTGCAACTGCATATGCCACATCGCTTGTAAATGACCTAAAGATAACTGCCATGAGGAGTTTTCAGCATGGGGGCTAAATTAAGACTCAGCATAGAGAGGAATAGCAAAAAGAAGGCAGAAGTCTTGAAGGAGAGATTACAATAGTTGAAATCTAGCACTGCTTCTGCCAAGATCATTTGGCTAAGCCAGTAGCTGTCAGTGTTTTAGACCCAAAGTACCCCTTAGAAAATACCAGCTCTTAGTTTTTACTTGTTAAAATTTTGATGATAAAAAAAATAAAAGACTAATTTTCCTATGGTAATGAACTCAGAAATACCAATTGTAATGTTTTTGACACTGGCTTCAGACAGGCATTCATTTCTAGCAGTGAAATTTTTGAGATGTTTCCACCACTAGAAATCATTCTGGGAGAGGGAACTATACAAGCATTCAGCACTGCACAGACCCTTCTCCCCTACTCTGAGTCCATTCACCAGGTCAGGGATCATCAGTCTGGGGAAGACATGGGGAAAAGCAGCTGCTCTACACCTCCACATCCCAGGAGGATTGGAGTAGCATGGCAAAGTTCCCACTGCTTCAGACCTGGAACCCCCAGTCTGGAAAGCTAGCAGGGAGCAGCTGCCCCTGCAGGGTGGCACAAAGTAATGGCTCTGTCAGCATTGGATCTAAAAGCGGCCTCATAGGGGGAAGAAAGGGAGAAGCGTCTCTGTCATGTAATACTTCAGACAGAGCCTGCAGCCTATGTGTAGGGATACAGAAGCAGGGCTCTCAAGTGTGGAACATAGCAAAACCCCCAGCCATCCCTGCTGCTATGCTTTTCTCCTGGACCAGACATACAAGCATTCATTCCTGAAAGATAGATTCTCTTGCAAGGAAGGTCATCCAAGTTGGCTCTTAGAAGATCTTTCTGCCAGAAGGGTCATGTTTGAATGAACACTTGCACGCTTGTCATTTCTAACAGGAAATGGTGATTCTAACAGAATGGTGATTCTCCCCATAAAAATGTAATGCCAGTACCTGGCCACTATGGCTCCTATTTGAAATCTCTGAATTTAACTCATGAATCTCATGTAGACGTCAGTCCATCTAGCAGTGCTAATACTGCATGGCAGCTGATGGCATCCTTAAAAGGACCTCATGGCACGCTGGTTGAGAATTAATGGCTTTAACCTTTCTACGCATCCCTCTACTGGTTCCTCTCTACTGAATCAAACCCAAGCAGCTTTGTCTTCCCTTTCAAAGGCCTCACAGCATGACCCCAACATACCAAGAAGTTACCTACTTCTATCAACCATAATATTAGTCTCATTTACTTTTTAGATCATTAACCAACCTCCGTGCATCCCTTATATTTAGGAAGAGCTCCTCATAAATACATGCACATTGACAGCATTGTCCTGGTTCCAATCTCCCCCTAAAATTCTGCTTTACCATGACACCTACAAAAAAAACCCTCAAGCAGTTGCTGTTATCATGTCTACTATTGATCATGCTGACTAATACAGTCTCATGGGCTCCCCGCGCCTCTCTGCACCTGTATTAATACAGCATGCTCTGCTTTAAGCGTGTAAGCTTAGAATTCAAAATAAAAAAGGCAACATACTTAACATGGAGCATGTACTTCTCTGGACTGAGTCTAAATAATCCAACCTCATCAAAATAAATAGTGCTGATAATGCTATGAGGTTTGGTGGCTCTGACTTCAAGGCTTCTGCTGGCTGTGATTATTGGTAGTGGTGCACTGATAAAGACTTTTTTTGCTCGATACTGATAGCTGATTATTAACCAGTCGATACCAATCCAATAATCAATGTTAACTTTGGGTTGAGGCATGCTGGGCCAGGCCAGGCTGGGCAGCTCAGCTTGCCTCTCCTGCCCTAGCCACATCTGCAGCATTTGGCACCTTTTACAGTGCCCACCCCAGCCTACAGTCCACACCGTGCCAGTGCCCAGGACACCGTGGCAGCTGCTCTGCGCCAGCACAGTCCGGTCTGGCCCAGGGTGAGGGAATGGGGGGGTAACCCAGGATCACCCTGGCTCGCGGGAAGGAACCCAGGTGTCCAGGGGCCCCAGCCAGCAGTCATAATTACTGGAAAACATTACTGGCTACAATGGTGAAAAAAAGCCAAAAATATAACTTTCCCTTTATTGGTGCACTCTGATAGGCAACCAATATATTGGTAGCCTCTAGTTACTGGAAACTCTGAGAGGAGGGGAGCCAGTGCTAAGGGCTGACCAGGCATCTCTGACAGCCCTGTGGGATGGGAGTCCTGGAAGCCAGCAGCTCCCATCACTTCCAAGGTTTCTTGGACAGCTACTCCCCTGGCACTTCAGCCTGGCAAGAAAGAGCAAGTCCCACAAGAAGCCTTAAGCAGGTCCGGCACATACGAGGAGAACCGGAGCCTGCTTCAAAGAGCCGGGCTCTGGTTCAGGCACTGCCCAGCTCCGCACCGGTCCCCCCAACCCAGCAAGCGCCCGGTCAGAGGCTGGGGCCCGGCCCGGGACCCCGCGCAGGGCGGCCGGATGCCCCCAGGCGGCCCGAGGGCTCCGAGTGCTGAGGAACCAGCGCGGGGACGAGGGGGGCAGACACGGGGCCCCAACGCCGCCCTTAGGAGCGGGGTCCGGCCGCCCCGAGCCCGCTCCCCCCACCAGCAGCCCGGGGGCAGCGTTCCCCCGACTCCCGGCGGCGCTGCGCAGGCCGAGCCCCCGCCGCCGAGCAGGCAAACAGCGCCTCGCTCACCCGCCTGCTTCTCCCGGATCCCGGCCGCCATCTTCGCCGCTCGCCCCGCCCCCGTCCTCCGCAAGACGTGGCGCCCCGGCCGCCGCGCGCCCAGGCCCCACCCCGTGGCTGATAGAGGCGGGGCGCCGCCCCTCCTGTGCTGAGACTGGGCCGCTCGCTGGCCGTGCGAAGGCAGGGGGCCAGGGTTGCCCTTCTACTGCGCTCGAGGGGCAGCTCGGCCAGAGCCGGGAGGAGGTTGCGCAGGGGGTGCTGGGGCTACAGGTAGGCCCCGCCAAGGGGTGGTGTGTTGATTTTCCGCCCCCAAGGAAACACTATAAGCTCCCCCTTAAGAAAGGAGGCTGCTGGTGATAGAACAACCGTTTCCTTGGGACAAATAAAAAGGGCTCAGTAACAAGGGAGTGAGAAGGGGACATGGAGCAGAGCACAGCCACTGTGCCGAGACACTGCCCACTGGACAAGTTGAGGGAGTGCAGTCACTGATCACTAAAACTGGAGACGTGAGCGAAGGACTGAGAAAGCCCCCACTTGTCTAGGTTTCGTGGGCCACGGCGTCTTTTCTGGTTCAGTAGCTGGCCAGCTCAGCCAGAGCCAGGAAGAGGTTGGCCACAAAGTAGGTCCAACCAAGTGGGAGATGTGGTCAGGAATAGGCTGTTGGGCTAGGTGGCCTGGACTCAGGGTGGCATTACTTACAGGCCTGTTAAAATTCAGCTGTGGGCCAGTTGTGGATGCTTGCCTGTCACTGAAAATACACCTTGCAACATGCAGTTTAGAAGAGTACCTTGTAATTCAGGTGGAGCACTTACTTTAAGGTGGTCCAGAGGTCCATAGTCAAAAAGCAATGATTGGCAATTATTAGAGCAGTCAAATGCTAAAGTAACCTGCCAAAGGGCACTGGAGTGAGTGGCTCTTCCAGATCAGTGGTCTCCAAATTTTTTTGATCGTGCACCCCTATCAGTAAAAAAAAATTTGAGCATGCACCCTCAATATATGTATATTTCTATAATTATAAATAGAAATTCTAATATTTTCTTCCTGCACCCGAATGGATTGTCTTGCGCACCCCACTTTGGAGACCACTGGTCTAAGATCACTGTTTCTCAGACTTTTAGTTGCAACTTTTAGAAACTCCCAGCTCTTAGTTTTCACTCTTTTGACTGGAACAAGAATAAAACAATTTTCCCATTACAAAAAACAGAAAGCCCACAATAGGTCAGAATTTTAACCCTATGCATTTCTATTTGAAATCACTGGGTTAATGTTTTTCATCATGTTTGTGTACCTAAACATGCAGTGTTAACATTGCATAGCATTTCACAGCACCCTTAAAAGGATGTTCAGGCACCCCAGGGTGCTATGGCACTTCAATTGAGAATCAATCATTGGTCTAGATATTCCTTGGTAGAGTATGTAGAAGCTTACAAACTTTCTCTTATTTATAAATAACATCTTTCGCCTCCATCCAAAAAAACCTCAGCTACCCCCCTCCGGATTTATAGGAAAAAATACACAGTTAATTCAGCTTTACTAATCAAATTCTTAGTTTCTTTATTGCACTTCAAAAATTTTATACATATGACAGTTATCTCCCACAATTAATGTATTTACTTCAGAGAGCAACACTAACATAATATTATAGCTGTCAAGTATAATGCTACTTGAAACTGCAACAGATTTCAGGCACTAAATCCATAGTTATGACAAAACCATATCTAAAATATTTACAATATTGAACTTCTATAGGGAATGCTCTACTTATGGATGTTAGTCTTCTAAGCATTATTTTGTTTTATGCTAAGCTGCTGAACGATTTACTAGGTGCCATCAGTATTTCAAAAGAGATTTAAACATTAGAAACAGTTATTTCTGGTAACCTAGATTTACATTCCCATTTTCCTTTTAACCAAATTGGCAATTCAGTTTCTTGTATTAAATCAGAACCATAACACTGCAGACTTAAAACTATTACATAGTAGCAAAGGCAAAAAAGGGGTATCGATTCCTATTTGGGAAGAAAGAAAAGAAGACATATCACGCTACTAATACTTGAAAGAGGAAATAAAAAGTATAGCCATAGGAACTGAAGGAAGTCCCATCATGACAATAATTAAGACATTTCTCCCTTTTTATTTATTTTTTTGCTGTGCATGTTTGAAAAACACTTCCTTTAAATTATGAACTCCAATTATGTGTCCTAGACAAAATTATTTAACAAAAATCATTATTTAAAAATTGCAATACATTTAATGCTTTAGATCCCAAAAGTAGAATGTAAGGTTGGTGACAACTTCTTGCTGTTAATATGTACCTTAAAAACAAACAAACAAACAAAAATCAAACCCAAACACCAGACAGTATTTTTTTTCTTCTCAATCACTTGGAAACCTTATAGGTCACAATTAGCTACTATTCACAGGCTTTAAAAATGTAGCTCTACGATACTTCGCTTATCTAAAACTTCAAAAGACTGCAATACTTTTTTAAAGTTCTAGTACTAATCTAAGTTTATAACACTTGGAAAAGTTTATTACAGGGGGAAAATATATAGCTTATAAAATGTGTTGAATTTTAAACAAAAGTTATGGTCTTGACAAAGGCAAGTTCTATGGCCTGTGTTTCCATAGAAGATTAGACTTGAGGACTAATGAATTATTCTGGCTTTAACTGTGAATTCTCAAGTGCTGGGATTTCTAGAAAACCTATATTTAATATCCAATTTAATGAATGCTGAGTGGATAATGTTTCCGTGTATTCTAAAAGAAGAGATTAAAGTAAGCCAATTTCTTAATTGCTCCAATTAAGTATTTATGGAAAAATGAGAAAAGTTACCAAAAAATACTTAGTTTTTGTGACTAGCTACCTTTGAGAGCTGATTAACTCTATGGAAAAAAGTTGTTCACTATTTCTATAATGAATAACCTTGTTCCGTACGTTAACAAAAACAAGTCAGCTTATTCATAAGTGTAATAGCATTTGTGGAGAGTGAGGCATAGTTGGGAATGACAGACTTGCATTTTTACCTTGGACAAAAGATTAAATTCATAAGTATGGATAATGGAAGATATTCAAAATGTGGCAAGAACTAAAATTTTGCTTAGAAAGTATTAAATAAACTAATTCTACAAGGTAGAATGAGCGTTTTTTTTGCCTTATCAACAGGAGTGTGTCCAGAAGTTATAACTCAAATCTTCATAAATATGTCAATACATCTTGTGAAGCTATACTGAGGGTCCTGCATATTCTAAACCAGAATTCTCTGCTAATGTGATTCTTTGTAACAAGACAGCACTGCAAAACCCAGGTTGATTAATCGGATGTGAGCTGCCCCATTCATCTCAATTTGAGGTTAATTCCAAAACCTTCTGAAATCTATATCTCAATACTAATACTGTTATATTTTACTGATTTTCTTTTTAAAAAAAGCAAGTATCCAATTAACAGTCCCAAACTACGCCTCCTACCTTCTCAAGTGCTACAAACTGTAATTATACCTGTCAAAATATTGAACTCTCCGCTAAGTTTTATAAGTTTTGTCTTTATACTCCAAAAATATGCACTGCATAATCATAAAATAAATTAAATCCATAATCAACACTGAACAACGAATACTGCATTGACATTAATTTTTATATCTAGTTCAAAACAAGGTTTATGACTTCCTTCAGAAGTTTCAATGTGCTGCATGAGCTGCACAGAATCCAAGTGTCTTTACTATGCAAAAAAGACCAAATTTGCCAGAGCACAGAGGTCTTCATTATAATGGTAAGAGAGGTAAGAATAGAAAAGGTATAGCTAGATATTAAATTCTAAAAGTAAGGAAATGAAGTATGCTTGAAATATTTTGGGAGAAAGTATGAGGTATCAAAAAGGAAAATTTGAGAATAAAGGGATGGGAAGAACAGGTACAATAGCAGAACAAATGGAACATGTTTTAAGAGGAAAATTCAGAGATTCCACCACTTAGAGAGCCTATTAGATTTCTGTCCCATACCAAATTAAAACTGCAATTGTCCTCCTGTTGCATGCTTTTTAAATCCATGAAAGGGAGATTACCTTCAATGTAACTGATGTTTAGGTAATCTTATATATAATCCAGATTTATTGCACAGATTTTTAAATGAAAAATTGAAAGGTCACATACACTGTCCATCAGCAATTCTCAGCCAGGTTGCTGCAACACCTTGAGATGCCTTGAGATCTTTTCAGGGGTACCACAGGATGCCACACAATATTAGTGCTGTTAGGTATGCAAACATGATTTAAAAGATAAATCCAACAATTTCAAATACGAATCCATAGTGTTAAAAAAAATACATATGCCCTGCTGTGGTCTTTCAAAATTCTTTGCAACAGAAGCATTGTTATATTATTTTTTCATAGTCAAAACGTGAAAACTAAGAGCTGGCATTTTCCTTGAGGGGTGCGTCTCAAGTCTAAGTAGGAATAAAGCCTAATACATTAAGTACCATTGCTTTACACTTAGTTCAGTAGCTCTCAACCTTTTTATACTTAAAAAATCTTTTGGAAAATGCCAGCTCTTGCTTTTAACTCATTTTTTCAATACAGAAAAATAGAGCAATTCTTCTTTTGCAAAAAGCACAACCACAGTCAGAATTTTTTGCCGCTTTGGATTCCTATTTGAAAGCTCTGGTTTTATCTTATGAATCATGGTTGCACACTTAACAGTGTTAACATTGCGTGGTACCCTGCAGCAGCCTTGAAATGAACTCAAGGCACTCCAGTGTGCCACAGAACCTCGGCTGAGAACCACTAGTCTAGTTGCAGAAGTAGGTCTGTAGCTTGAACTCTTGATAAAAAGCAATTGCAAGAAGGAAGAACCACTTCAAGCACTGTAGCAGCTACAAAAAAAATAAAATTAAGGTTATTGTGTTTTATTGGATAACTTCTACAAATTATTAAAGGCATTTTTCAGCTCGTAAAATATTTACAATAATACTGATAACCTTAAAGTTCAGACTCGCATTAAAATTTGGTTCCCATTATGAAAGTCTTGTGGATCATTTCCTGTTTCACACATAATTCCAGCATATTGAGACAACTACAATGGTTTGTACAAACTAATATGTAAATACAGATTAGTAGCTAACAAGAAAAACCATGCAACTAGTCTACTTTTTGTAAGAAGCCAGTGCTCCACAGACAAATGAGTTAAGTGGAAAAAAAATAAGCTCAGATTTCTTTAACTGGATTTCTTAGGTGAGTCCAAAAGAACTTCTTGTATCATGTTTAATATAGACATTATCCTTGCCTATAATTTCAATTAGTTATGAATAAATGTAATTTTAAGTGATCGAATATGATTTCTTTAAACAATTCAGTTTTCTTGACAGCTTGAGTCTACATGGAATTATTTATAATATGACCTTTGCATAATGTGAGGTATAGAGTAGATAGCCAAATTAATAGGAAGAATAACTTGCAACAACTTACAAAGGATAAAGTATAAATTCAATTGTCTTATGAAGATTTTGTTCAAAAGCTTACCATTTGAAGATATTATCAAAAAGTAAAAAAGTTACATGCTATGAATTCTTACACTGACAATTTTTGTATAGATTCACCAGCATCAACTTAGATTTGTCCTCCCCTCTTAATATAAAGTAGTTTTTAATATCAGTAACACCAAGCAATTTCCTACCTTAGTTACAGTGCACTTCAATAGAAGCTAAACATTCGCTGATCTAGACACCTGTGGTGTCTTTGCATTAACAATGAGTTTCATAAAAAAAGTACAGTCTGAAGAATGGCAAATATATATATATATATATATATATATATATATATATATATATATATTTAAAACAGCATCTGCTATAGCCAGAACTGTTTAAAATGAAACAGAAGCCAAGAATTTATTTAGCATCAGACTCTAGTCAACTGTTGGACTGTGACTGTAATGGAATCCTAAAGAGGAAGAGCAAGCTAAAAAAGCAGTTATAGTGCAAGCTATTATGAAAGCTATTCTGACTTCAGCATAAGATATAAACACATTTTCTAATTAGAAACAGAACCGACCTGAGAAAATTTTTTAAATCAAACACTTTCACGTTCAGCTTTTTAAAGTTCCTCGTTAATCATGCATTTAGGATTAGTTTTGGTTCTCATACTTGATTATTTCACCTAATTTTTCTTTGAACATGTTTGATCTTTTACATAATCTGGTAGTCTTCAACTACAAATTTTCAAACTTTTGTGCACTTCGTTAGCTCCTCTTGAATTCCAGGACAAAACATTTTGACAGGAAGACTGTTCAACAGATATTAAAAGTATTACAGCCATTTCAAAGACCTTTTCATGCTGCTTCTAGTATACTTTTAAAGAGAACTTCACTTTGAATCTTGTAGTATTAGCCTACTCATATGAGTATGCTAATAATCACAGTTAAATGTGTCGGCAGCTTAAGTCTTATCTATTAGTATTTTTATTTCTAAACTGGAAATTAAACAAAAAACAAACGAAACCAAACAAAACTTCACCCAACTACCCAAGCACTGAGTTTGATCTGTGAGCATAAATGTTAAGCCAATATAACTTTGGCTTTTTTTCCTCCAAATAGTTTGCAGCATACAATGGCCACTTAAAAGTCGGCTTGAGTTGAAACTATACGATACATTCCAAGCTAGATAAATTTTATTGTCAAATAGTAAACCACTGAATAAAAAATGAGAAGGGCAAAAGGGGTATAATATATGGTCAGGAATAATAGCAGCTTGCAAGCAGACAAGTCCCACATACATAAAAATTAAGTTTTCAGCATCCAGTTCAGTAAAAATATATATATTTATTCTCTTTCCAATCTTAGTGTCCTCTTGATAGTGAAGTCCATTGTGTTTTTAAACTTTTCATATTCCTTTGTTATTGGTATCTCTAAACAGTTAAGGTGTCTCTTCCCAACTGGGAATTTTATATTCAGAAATTTGACTGATGGCTTAGGCTCAAAACCAATGGGTGGGATAGATGTGTTACCAGTTGCAAAGACCAAAATATCTTCCAGTGTGGCTGCAGACTCACCACCTAGAAGAAGAAAAGCTTTTAAAGGTGCATACCTTTTGCAGCTCCCCACATAAGGTGTCCAACAAACATATACTAAAGAAGCACAGCAAAAACTAAACAAGGAATTGGCCTCTCAGATTAATTAGTTAAGTGAATTTGCCATCACAAACACGGTTAAATTGGAAACAAAAAAGTTTGCATGAAATGCAAAAGAAAAATATCGGGTTAATTTTAGACAAAAGTGAGAAAAGGATTGAACAAAAGCTACACCATACAAGTAGTTGTGAAATGAACTAAAAGGGGGGAAAGGAGTTCACTTACATTCCACATCTTGTAAGTAACCCATCCAATAGTCAATCCCTTTAGCATTGTTAACATGGGATGAACAGTGAATTGTAAAGAGATCACCAAGAAGTTCTGCAGAAAGTCTCTCAGGTTTGTGACACAATATGCTAGAGAATGCATCTGGATGAATCTGTATTTTTTCCAGCACACCAAGAGTTTTCAAACCTTGCTTAAAACTGGAGCAGGAAAAAACAAAAACAAAGGTATCAGAAAGGTATATGCTTTATTATATTTTTATGGCAGTATGTAAAAAAGAAAAAAAATCCATCTCTCTCTCTCCCTCCCTCTCTGACAGAATCACTGATTTAAGAAAAGTCTAAAGTGGTCAAGATTTTTAATTTTTATGTATTTATTTATTTCATGAACAGGAGCTTAGATTGCTAAATAAAACTTGAAAAACAATTACAATTCTTATTTACTTTGGTTATACAACTTTTGATTTATATATAAACTACTTAACACATATTTTATGTGCTTTTAGTTAAGGAGTAGGCCATCATCTATAAATCAGAAAAGTTAAATTAAAAGCATTAAGAATACTAACAAAAGTATTAAAATTCTAGAGCATTCCCATCACATGGCATTTGTATTATGTGAAGGTTATCTGATAGCATGTGTGCATTTAGTTTTACATATATAATACTTCTCTCCCAATAGTTAGACAACCTTCATAATTACAGATTTGCCAATAGGCACATTACTCCCACATCAATCTGAAGTTTGAGGAATGAAACAAAATGTGTTTTTGAAGTGAGAGGGTCTATTTGAAACATCTTCAGTTGTTAAAAAAAAAAAAAAGAATTAAAAATTGACCGAGGGCTCGAGGCCATAGGTCATGTGGTTTTGACAGTCACATCTTGAAATCATCCCTCCCTTGTTCTGTTAGATACAAGACCAGAGAAAAAACTACTAACTATATCAAGTACTGTTAATGCACAAGTTAAGTTGTTTTTCTTCTTTCAACCATCTTTGGTTTTACCAGTGAGCAGCACGTACAGTTTAACTTAATGGGATTTTCTAAACTTGAAACAGAACATATCAGATTGCTAGGAAGTTATATCATATTCAATTTAGCCTACTTGAAAAATCATAAATCTGCTAGTCTTTCAACTGATTCAATAACTACTTCAATAATTGTACCCTATATGTTGCTGAGAAAAAAAAAGTAGACTTTTACAAGCAAAACAAACCTTTCAAAAGGTGAAATAATTCGCTTAATTACTTGGTAGATCAGTAGGTCATTCACCAAGGCATTCTTATCATACAGAGTCATGACAGGCCTTACACATCCTGCAGCAGTAAGATAATCGTAGCACTCACTTATTGTGGATTTTAAATTCGCCAGAGTTTTTGAAGATTTTATCTGCAGCATAAAGCAAACGTTAGATGTATGATGGAGCATGTGCAAAGCAATGAATAAATATGGAAAACTGGCTTCAGTAATCTTTTAAAAAGTTATTTTTGATTCTCACCTGTGTAGAATTGATGTACGCTTCATTTTGTTCACATATTTATTTTATTAGGGAGTGAGAAGCTACAGCAAAGTAACTATAGCAACAAAAAAACCCTAATGAATGAATGCTTCATGACAGAGACCTTTTATTGAGTTCACTTGTTCCATTAGGAAACAGCAAGTGTAAGCTGGATTTCTTTAGGCTCAAAAGTGTAAGTTGCATTGGAAGTTTTGCCAACAGTTATGTCAGCAAACACTTAAGATTAGCTAAGCCCTTAGTATGTGACCATCTTTGGCTGAGAAAATGGTTATATACAGTCGCTGTATGATAGCTGTCTTGATTAAATGTATACCTACTACTCACCTAAAATAGTCTACCCCATTGCAAATGCCATGTTTCAAGTTCACAAACAAGAAATTACCATAGCATATTAATCTTACCATTTTTATTGTTTGTGCTACATCAACATCTGTGACATCTTCCACAGTTGGTTTCACATTCTCTGGACCATAAACAAGGCAGTTAAACAATGTTTTGGAAAAGAAACCAGGTGCTGGACCACCATGAACCAAAGAAACGGCAATCATTTTGCCAGCTTCATAATACAGATTCTCTTTCAGAGCTGGAAAGAAAGTATATTTGAATTAAAAATGAACTATTTACCATATGCAACAGGTACTATCCTAATATTATAGGCACACTCTTCTAATGTAGTTGCTCTCGACTCAAAGGGCACAACAGTCAGATTGGTCACACCCACAAGTGAAGGAGCAGTTTACCCTAATTATGACCTAGACTCTCTTCCGCCCTTGAAACCAAGTCCAGTTACAGCAGAATTCTCCCAGACTCCCATGCACAATACAATTACAAAGCACTGGAGGGGGTGCTGCAGGAAGCTAAGGGCTTCTAAATCTCTAGACGTGCTGCAAGTCATCTAGTTACATTTGTGCATGTCAGAATAGAGGGATGAGAAAAAAGGCATGGAAGAAAAAGTACCTGTGAAAGAACAAGTACCATAAGGATTTTCCATTTGTGATGTTGATAGAGAGCAAAACATTCAATATATGCCTATAACAGTAATAAATTTAAGGTAACTTGCTCACAGAAGGGAAATTACTTTGATATCCAGTAAATACAGAATACAGGTATTTCTATCTTGTGGTGCAAAGATCATTAAATCTAGTTAGGAGAACTAGACCCTTAAAATTACACAATATAATGAAAGTTACTTCCATGCACGTCAATTCACGGTTTCTCTCTCCTCTATATACTACATTTACCTTGAGAATCAAGAGACAAATTCTTTAAGGATGAGCCCTCAAACAGTGATGAGTTCTGAAGATGAAGCATTAGTAATTGGAAAAAATCATGCTTTGATCCACAAATAGTGTCTGTTTTTAATCTACCCTTAAGATTTGTGAAGTTAATTTCAATTGTGCTTGCAGGATTGAAGTTGCGACCCCTGAATCCTTTTAAGGCACTACTCCAGATATCATCTACGTTGATGTTCAATCTTGTGGTTTTTGCATTAATTTGTAATCTTAATTCATTTAGTATGTTAGAAACTTCTTTTCTTTGCATTCTTAATTGCCTACAAGACACAAACACACATAGATAGATAAATTAAGGGTAGACACTTAGCAAAAACAAGAAATTCTAGGTCAAACTTTCAACAAATTCCATCTATTATTCATATTGAAATTTTAGCAAGTTACTGTAAATTAATGGCAGATTCACCAAGTATATGAATCAAATAAAGCCCAAACTCTCATGTTCAGTTTCCCTGAGGCAGGTTTATTAACACACATATAAAAAACAGGAGTCTCAAACCAAGACAAGATACGGTGTAACAGATGTACCCCAACTTCCATAATTTGAAAGAAGACATGTCCATCCCAGCAATTCCCTACTGTAGGCCTTCCACTAAGTTTCTATGGCCAGAACTATGTGCCCCAAAAAACTGATCAGCTGTGCTAGGATGTGTTTTGGCATAGCTAATCTGCTTCATGGGGTGAAACACTTCACATGCTGTCCTGCCTATTGATACTGTGAGACAATAGGTAGGGCTTGGTCCTGTGCACCCAGGAATTCTTGTCTTGGATTGGGCCCCTGAAGCCCTGGGAGTGCCTGGCTAGCTCTCCCCACTTACAGAGACATGACCCCAGGAATTCCCGTAGTGTGCAGGATCAGGGTCCTCAAGTCTCCTGCAGAACCTGGGAGACTGGAGAACAGTTAAGGCTGCCCATGCTCTCCTGCCACAAAGTAAATAGATACTCACCAATTAAAAGTAGTGGTACAAATTGATACCATTATCATAGCCACAAATAAGGGCATTTGCAGCACAACAAGGAGCATGGATGTCTGTTTGCTTGGTGTTTGTGCCGCCATAAACTTGTTTTATGGTGGCACAACAGAGACAAAAGGCAGCATCTATTTCCACCCTTTATCAGCATATCTTTCCTCAATCCTCATGCTCCTGAGATTAACCCAAAAGCTTCCCTTTATACAGTCTCCAGCAAGCAGTCACTTGATGCTTGGATAATCTACGCCCTTACCACCACGTGGCTTGCCTGGTACAAAGGCCCCAAGGATATCAGCAGGCACACTGAGAACATGATGCCCACTGCAACGGCCTGAACTTTCTGAAAACCAAATCGGATACATATATAAAACCAGAACAGACTGAGTCTTTGTAAGATTTAGCTCTTTGTAAGAGGGTGGATTGGATTTAAATCAATTTAAAGTTTTCTACAAAGAGTGCATTTTTGTTGTTTGATATAACCTTAATATATATTATTCACAACTCAGAGACAGATGTAGGTTTGTAGCAAGAAACCTTTTTTTGCCTGCCCTCTCCCTCCAACATGAAGCCCCTCATATGGAAAAAAGCCCCTTTTGCAGTATTTGCCCCCTTTTGGGGATGCTTTCTCTTTTCTACCTTTTCTTCCTTCCTCCCTCTTCTTTTTTTATTATATTATTATTATTTTTATAAAATATAAGGTGTACTTGTAATAAAACTATAATTTGTAGATGCTTTTATGGGTATAAAATAGCATCAGTATATCCCCCCACCATTGTATTTGGTCTATTTGTTGTATGTGCCATGGCATTTTACCCTTTTATGTTTGATATTCTATGCTTTTTAACTTTGTAACAAATGTTACTTTAAGTTTAAAAGTTGTACCATGTAACAATGTTAGCAAGGGCGGGAATCAAACCCCAGCTTCTCTGTATGGAGCAGGTCCCTGAATTAATCTTGGTTGATCGTGTAACACAGTAGCTAGACAGGATAACAGGCTAACAAGTGGCAATTGACACTTACCAAACCACAGACTAAGGAGAGGAAAGGATCAATACAGAGCCAGGAGCTCCCTGAAACTTCACTGTTAAAAGGTACAGAAGCCCCAGTTTGAACTAATCACAGCAGCAAATTAATCAAACTTTATTAACAGACTCCCAAGACTACATGTACCTGCGGACGTGACCCCTGGGGCTGACAGCTGCCATCCAGCAACCACCAAGGGGGATGTCCCACGGGGTCAACGACCCCTGGACTGGGTAAGCCCAAAAACTGGGGAGTCACCAATGTCTGCCAGAGAGGGATAAAAGGCAGTGAAGAATGACCCCCAACTGCACCCTCTCTGACCAGCAAAGGACCAGCTGGCTACCCCTTCTAAAGCAACATCGCACTGAAAGAAGCCTCGACTGGCCATTGACGGCAGATTCCAGCGACTGGGGATAGGTATATTGTGACATCAGTGCTTAGTGTTCGTAGCTAGCTACTGTGATTGTTGTGTGCATGAATGTGTGTGTGTTTGAGGGGATCAGCCTCAAGGTTTATGATTTGACTTCTGCATCATTCTAATAAACTAGAATTTTATGATGATCCTGTGAGTTGGTCCTTTGTAGCCAACAGGTTTCATTTTTAGAAGGTACACACTGTACATTTAAAGCAGTCTTTTATTTGATATTTTCCTCAGATCAAATTGCAGCTACATCAGAAAACTGAATTATGACATTTTAAATTGTTTTATTCAACTAAAACAACAAACATGTATTTTGGATATTTTTCTTCAATAACAAATGTGTATAATTATTTTAACAAAACAAGCATACGTATTTTTGAATTTTTTAACTAGTTTAACTATAAGTGTGAAGTGTATTTCTAACAAAAATTAAATAAATTATTTCAGCCAGGTCAACACAAGAAACTTAAAATACTGGGTTATGCAGTAAATTCAGTCTTCACTTTCTGGTTCCTGCTTATTCACAGACTGGAAAAGACAAGCTTTCCTGCTTTTTAGGTTCCCAAGCGATTTCTCAATTAAGAACGAATTAGTCCAAAAGCAGAAAATATTCTTTCTATACCTGCAGAAGCTACTGCTGTTAAAAGCTGCATTCTCACTTAAGCACCTGAGTCCATCAGAGACTGTTGAACTGACTTCCACCAGCTCACTGGTTCCTTTAAAACTCATCAGCAAACATGCATTTCTTGAATGGTTCACCCTTAGCCCTGAAATGTATTATAGTTGGTATTATGGAGGGATGATTGCTGGATGCCCATGCTATCGCCAACTCCTCTTCTTCAGCAGTTAAGCACTGACCCTGGTACTGAGTATTGAGAATATTGGCAAGAAAATAAGCTGGAGATAGTGCTTGATTCATTTGTTTTTTTAATGCCTGTAACTTAATTCTTTCATTGCATATTTCTCTTTTCAAGGTCTCACTTGCTTCCTTCTAAATTTCAACAGCATCAGCAATAAGCATCAGGCTGCACTTTCTTTGTTCAAGGCTTTAGGATAGTCTGTTTAGCCCCATTCTGAGAACTTTGGCTAGGATAGTTCCATCTATTCTGTCACAACTTTGTTCACAAATAGTCATTAGATTAGGCCAGTTCTCAATGTATTGCTCAAAACAATCCACTACTCAGCTCCATTGCATTCTCTGGGCACAGGAGAGAAGCCCTGCTCTCTGGAGCAGGCTGCCTTCCCTGCCCCCCAGGGGAAGGTACCTGAGGCTTCCCTCCCATGCCTGGTGAGTGCAGGGGCTGCATGTGCACATGGGAAGTGCTGGCAATACAGATGGCCCAGCAGAGGCTGCGCCCCTCACTGTGATGTGCAGTGCTGGCCAGAGCCACACCTCACCCGGCACAAGTGCTCCCGCCTGCTGCTGCTGCCATCGCCTGCCAGGGCTGCATGCCACAGGAGTGTGGGGGGGTCCCCACACCCCTCACACCCCCATGCTGCCCAGCCGAGCTCCATACTCCCACCACCCCCGAGTGCAGGCTCCACATTGCCACCAGCCCCATGCTCCGTGGTCCTGCTCAGACACAACCCTGCTCCCACTGCTTCCCTACCTGCTGCCTAGAGACAGCAGGACACTGGCAAAGTGGAGCAGGTCCCCAGGGCTGCATTAGCAGTGGCCTTTCATGATCAGATCACCAAATCGTTAGATGCAGGGGTAGCTGTGGACATAGTCTTCCTGGACTTCCGGAAGGCTTTCAACACTGTCTCTCACCCCGTTCTCATCAAGAAACTGGGGGACCGTGGTGTTGACACCCACACAGTCAAATGGGTCACCAACTGGCTGGAGGGCCGCACCCAGAGGGTGGTAGTGGATGGGTTCTTCTCAACCTGGAAGGACGTGGGCAGTGGGGTTCCGCAGGGCTCGGTCCTTGGGCCTGCACTGTTCAACATCTTCATCAGTGACTTGGATGAGGGGGTAAAAAGCACCCTGTTCAGATTTGCTGATGACACTAAGATGTGGGGGGACGTGGGTACGCTAGAAGGAAGCAACAGACTACAATCGGACCTACACAGGTTACAAGGGTGGGCAGACGAGAATAGGATGGGATTCAACACGGACAAGTGCAAAGTGATGCACCTGGGGAGGAACAACCGGCTCCATACCTACAGGTTGCCACTCTTGTCAGCACAGAGGCGGAAAAGGATCTTGCAGTCATCATTGACTTCAAGATGAACACGGGCTGGCAGTGTGGGGACGCAGTCAGGAAGGCCAACCGTACCTTGTCATGCATCCACAGATACATCTCAAGCAGGTCCAAGGAGGTGATTCTCCCCCTTTATGTGGCACTGGTCAGGCTGCAGCTGGAGTACTGCGTCCAGTTCTGGGCGCCACACTTCAAGAGGGATGTGGACAGCATGGAGAGGGTCCAGAGGAGGGCCACTCGCATGATCGGGGGCAGCAGGGCAGGCCCTATGAGGAGAGGCTACGGGACCTGAACCTGTTCAGCCTCCAAAAGATAAGGCTGAGGGGGGATCTAGTGACCTGTTATGAACTAGTCAGAGGGATCAGCAGGCACTGGGGGAGTCCCTGTTCCCCCAAGCACTGCCAGGAGTGACCAGGAATAATGGTCACAAGCTGGCAGAGGGTAGAATTAGGCTGGATATCAGGAGGTGCTACATCACTGTCAGGGCAGCTAGGATCTGGAAACAACTTCCAAGAGAAGTGTTGCAGGCTCTTACCCTGGGGGTTTTTAAGAGGAGGCTAGATGAACACCTTGCTGGGGTCATTTGACCCCAGTACTCTTTCCTGCCATGGCAGGGGGTCGAACTAGATGACCTACTCAGGTCCCTTCTGACCTAGAAACTATGAAACTAGAAGCATTCTCCATCTGGAAGGTGTGTGCTGGCAGGGCCAGGTCCTTCTGCCTATGGAAGTGGGAGTGGGGCGCAGTAGGGTATGGTTTGGAGGGGTGTGTACATGTGTTATAATGCCATTTATTTCTGTAGCTTTTCATTTTTAACCCTGTTTAGCTTAGCTTTAGTAGTTATGTTTATCTTCATAACTAAATTATTGCCACTTCTTTTCAAACTATTGCTCTAAAATAGGTGAAGGCAAAGTACAACTCATAGATGGCTCATAGATGTGGGGCTTCATCAGCATTCACCTTTCCCATTGCAGTAGGCAGGTCCTAGCACCCCACCTCCAACTCAAACTGAAGTCATTCCAACCCACAGCCTAAAAACCACTGCTGACCACTGTTCTACATTTTAAAAAAAATAAAATATCAAAAAATTATAAGAAAAAAACAAAAGCTTCTAATCTGAGAGTCTGTTAAAGGCACATTTGTAAATGAGTTGTACATACTCGCCAGGAAGTGTCAGCATAGCAATCATTCAACAATACTGTTGTCTACAATCACAGAAGCAAAAATAGGCAAGAAAATAAAAACATCAACATCCATTAACAAATTGGGCAAAGACATTCCTCATCTGTCTTAAATGCATTTGAATGGAAGATGAAGTCCTGAGAAACCATGAGTGTTTTTCCACCAACCTTTTGATATCAAAACCACAGTTTTGATATCAAAACCACAATGAAAGGTGAACAAGACAACTATGACAAAATTCAAGATTTGCACTGTTACGTTACATTAAAGAAGCTATCTTAAACTCACTTGTGACAAAAAGCTAGACGAGAGAAACAAAATACAGGTTGGCATTACAATTACAGTGCATACTTAAATGCAATGGGGAGATTCAAAATTGGTAAACCTGTAAAAATGGTATTTTGCCATTAGGCTGATTTCCAGTATCTTTTAATGGAAGCATATGGTTATAGTAAAAAAAAAGCATGCATGCAGAAAACATCCAAACACTGAAAAGCTATTTGAAATTAAACCCATGAATTGAGGGAGATAAAATACAGAAGCAGAAGAAAAAAGCCTATTTTTTCTAGTCACTAGTTAAGCTATTATATATGTATTTTTTTCTGTCTACTTTTGGTTTTTACTTGCTGAACACAAACAATGGCATAAATCAGATTTTCAGCAAGTTAGGTTAAACATTCCATTTTGTAACCATCAATATACTGCATCCTAACGTTTAGGAAACACTGCATAAAAATGAAAGCTAAAAAAACCCCTGCTTCAGTATAACAGAAATATTAGCTTACTTTTTCCTCACTGACTGAATCCTGGATGAAGAACTGATCAGTGGGGAGATGGACATTACCATTCTATTGGATGCTGGATGATCTAACCGGGAACAAGGAGTCAAATTGTTTTGGCACAGTACTTTTGGTGACCTGGAAGGGGTAAATCTACCAGAAAACAAAATAAAAATGCATGTGAATTTCTTGTGTGCATTAGAGATTAATAAGTTATTTTAGTCAACCCTAGTCTCAGTATCGTTTTCTCATGGTGATTAAAGTGCGCAATAGTAATAGTGCCTAACCCTTAGAAACACTGATCTATGTAGTGTTAAGCAGCGTGGTGGTAAACACAATGAACTCTAGGGCAAATGATGTAACTTTCATTTTTTCAGTTCTGTGGTTTCCAGACTGATACCCTATATAGCACTAACATTAAATCATGGAAATCTTTACATACCATTAATATGAAAAAAGTGAGTTTACATTATGTCACAAACATAGCTTTGTGCCCTGAGATGGCTCCAGTTAGCATTGGCTCAAAACACCTTGTTGAAATACCTTTCAATCATTTTTCTCTCTTTATTTACAATTTGTAAGCAAGATTTTAAGGTCCCATCAGGTTTTATAAAACAAATCATGTGATTCAGTTTAGCCCTGAAAGCAAAGGCAAGGGGTTGGCTAAGTGAATGGCAAAGAAAGCATCAGATTAAACAATAAAGGGCAGACCAGAGAGTGACAACCTTTTTTTTTATATTTACATCCAACACTGAACACTTAACATTGCAAACTTAATTTTGCAAAATTCAGTGTTCCCAGGTGACAGGAAATAAATTGCACTACTGTTTCTTGCCACAAAACTGTTTATTCTAGTTGGCACTGAATGAGCCCAAAAAAATCACTTTACCACTTTATTTTGGGTAACAGCAGCCCATCTTCTAAGAGAGAATTAGAACTAAACTTTAATCACATTATGCATTATCTTACACTTGTTCAAGTTGCCAACATTTCTCCCATTGTAGGTGCATATGCATCTCATGCACACAAGCCCAAACTCTTAAATACTGGCACCTGCTAGGGCTATGCCTCCAGCCAGTATTGCAACCTACTTGATCATATAGTGATCATAGTGATCCTGTTTACTCATTATTCAGAATCCTCATTCAGTGGTAGCTGGAATGCGTCAGTGTGGATGTTACTGCAGGTGACTGGCAAGAAGTCTTGGAAAGCAAGAGTCAGAGCTCAGTCAAATAAGGACTATCATCAAAGATGTGGGTTTTCCCGAAAATTCTGAATTGGAAAATTTTCTGGACAATTTTCCAATGCCCTAAATAGAGCATGATTAGATTTAGCATATTTGTTTACTAAATACAAGTCAAATAAAACTAAAAAAGTACCCCCACGTTAATCTTATGTCCCAATAGCACAAGTATCCAAACCGAAATATCTTATTAAGAAAAAAATCAAATTCAGCATACTTAATGTGGTTTAAATGTTATATTCAAACAAATTCAAAGTTTTATGTGGAAAGAAATTATTTTTATTGGAAGACATGTAAAAATTTAAAGACAAAACATGATAACACGCACTTCCCTTACATTGTCTGTTTACATTTAAGACAAAAAAGAAGGCATTAAAAACTGCTGAGACACTAATTTTAGCACACCCAGAGAACTATGCATGATATTCCATGGTTGTCCACTCATCTACTTCAACAGAATTTAACTCTCTTCCACTGAGGGCATTGCGGCACCTCTGGTTTCACTGTCACTATCTGTAGAATCACTTGCACTACTTATTAGTTCCATTTCAGAATCAGACTGAGGCAAATCTGATTCAGAACTACTTGAACCACATTCTCTTTCACTAAAGGTAGAGATGTAGGGCAGAAAATTTTCCACAGAAGAATAAAGCACTGGAAAATTTGCCACCCCACATCTCTGTCATATCACTCTTCTGAGCTTGGCATCTGTGCTGACTAGCGTGCCAGGGGCCCAGCATTTAACAAACATAAAGCATGTGGTGGCTTTACAAAATCTCTGAAATGAGCACATAACCATGCTGTCATAAGCTCTATCACTTGCGCTCTATTGCAGTGTGCTTGATGTTTGGAAAGGGAGGTTTACTAGCCAATTGGCAACGGGCAGGAATGCACTGAATAATCTTGTAAACTGTCTAGGATGTAAATGCCAGGCCTTTCAGTACATCTACAATGTTCACAAAGGGGTCAGACCTAGGCATGAGAAGGGATTAGTCCCTAACTCAAGGACAACCACAAAGACTACCTTTAACAAATTTTGTGACCATGGACTGAGAGAAGAATATGTGCTCAAGACTGGCATGCAACAGCCTGATATTCCTGCCAAATGTACTTTGGGAGACGTTTTCTGCTCTGGGTAAGGATCACTTTCGCCTACAAGCCTTTTCAAAGTATCTGGTCATGGTTCCAAGATGCAGCAATCATAGTAGGTAAGACAACTAAGATTATTCATGTCATGAAGATATTAACTCTGTACTTCCTGATCTTTGATATTATGCTAGGGATGAAAAGTATCCTTTTGAAAGGCACAGAGCAAGTCTCAGTACTACTGAAGAATGAGGGCTGAGACAGGAGATGGATCACTTTACATCCTCTACAATAGGCAGAGGTCAAACTCAGCTGACCCCACGGGCCAGATGCAAGGTATGGGGTCAGTCTGTGGGTTGGACCAGGCCCACAGATTGGCCCTACACGCTGAAGCCAGTGTGCAGGGTGTCTTCAGTGGGAAGCTTATGTAATGTATGACCTATACCAGCCCTGCATGCAGCATGCACTGGTCTGTGACTTGAATGCAAAGTCAACACTGGGTATGAACTGCATGAGGTACCCATATCAGCTTGGCCCTGCATGCTGGCTCTGGTGCGTAGGGTTGGTCTGTGAGCCCAATCCAGACTGGAACCTGCAGCTACAGCTCAGGACCAGTTTGGTGGGGTGCTTCATGCAGTGTGAAGCCCAGACTGGCTGTCTGTGTTGTGTGCAGTGATATAGGGAGTTCGGCCCAACGTGCTGCATACAGCCCGCACTGCCTCAGGTCCAGGGCTTGGATTGCACATGGTGTGTGGGGCTGGTGGGATGTGTGTACTATGTGTGGCACCTGCATTGGCTCCAGCATGCACAGGTGGTCGGTAGGCTGGATTTGGCCTCAGAGCCTACATACAGGGCTGGACTGGCATTGTAGGAAGTACATTCCAAACGTTCTGCACAGGTTATGGGGCAGCACATGCCATATGCAGCATGCAGGGCTGGTCTTTAGCTGGGACCTGTGGGTTTTATCTGAAACCCCTCCTCTACAAACACTCTCTAAAGCATTTGCTACTTGCCACTGTCAGAAACAGGATACTGGGCTATACACACCTGTGGTCTGACCTGGTACAAAGTTTCTAATATTAAAGGCAATGTCAGCCATCCTGGACTCATACTTCTCCTGCAGTTTGCATTCTCTACCATGGTGAATAGGGCTGTGGTCTGTATTCCCCATTATCGAAATGAGAAATGATAGAATAGTGAGGCAACTCCAATTGTCAATGGCTCTTGTAAGAAGTGTCCTTGAAGAGAGATGAAGAAGCAAAATGTAAAGAGGTAAGTAGAACAACTGGATGGCCATAACCACTACTCATTTGACACTGGTAATATTTAGTCATCTCTCATGGAATGTGGAAGATAGCTTCCAAAAATAAGTGCTTATTAGACTGATCTTGATGCAACTCTACCAAACTGTCAAATTTACCAACACTTTACCAGTGCCTTATGTATAAAACACAAAAGTTGGAAAGTTGTCTATTTCTTGGCTACTTTTCTGAATTATATTTGGTCTATAGTTAAAAAAAAAAAAAGCAGCGTTGCGTTCAGTGGTGTCAACACTGAGGAAAGGTCTTATGGTATGCCAGAGATACCCATCTTCTCAGGTATCATAAAAAAAATGTACTGGAGTCTGCAAATATGGGATATATTTAATTTTCTTACTAAACAGTGCCAGTTCTTTGACAGCTAAGTCCTTGTAGTTTTTAAGAAACAAGTGAATAATCATGAATAACTCCTTAAGGCAGGGGTTCCCAAACTGTGGATCTTAAAAGGAGCAACTTAAAAGGGGGCCGCAAACTTCCCAGGGGCTACGTGCAGAGGTGCAGGGAACTGGTGCATGGTGGTGGTGGTGCGGAGTGGTGGATGGTGGCAGTGACTGCCATGTGCGAGCTCCTCAGCCCCCGCCATCCAGTACTTGGGGTTGTGGTATCACAAAGTTTGAGAATGCCCGCCTTAAGGCATTATAAGATGACTCCCAGTATCCCCAGAGGGCCAGGATAGCACCCTGCAGCCATTAGAATGGTTAGTATGTTTTTAGTTTGATCACTTCTGAGCTGGACCTCGGTGGAGCAGTTGTACTCTTCTTGATGGTTCTGTAGTACCATTTGAAGACCATATAGGGCTGGGCCCTGCTTCACTTGAGGGAAGGTGTACTCTGGATATGACAACAATGGACACACCTATTCTATTGGCTATGCTAAGGAGTGGGACTGTGTGCAGTCAAGGCTTCTATCTGTATTGGGAGCTGTAGCAGGGCACTAAGGTGCCTGCTACTGAAAAACAGTAGTATGGGCTCAGCTGCTGGTTGCTAGGGGCAACCAGGAGGAGCTAAGGGCCAACATCTGGTGTGTCAGCTGACTGGAAGGGGCAGGGCTGACCACCATAAAACAGAGACAGAAGGCTATGGGTGCTCTCCCCCTCCCTCTCCTGACTGGCAGCTGGGTCGAAGGGGCATGGTTAGGCTGAGGAAAAGAGCTTGACCCTGAAAGGAAAGAAAGGAGAAAGGCCTGGAGGTATAAGTCATTAGTTACAGGTACGATATGGTGTGGGTTAGAGAATGTTTGTTTAGAGTTACGCTTAGCCAGGAGGCTTGTTTGAGTTACAGCTGATTGGCTTGGGTTATTATGCTGGTTGTTTGTGTTTACTGTTTACTGGAGAACTGGGTGAAGCTGTAGGGGTTGAAGGAGGCCTCATAGGAGCTCCACAGTAGTGTGGGGGTTCCTGGCGCCAGAGAGGGCGCAGAGACTGGAGGCCAGGCATGGCTACAGCCACCTGAGTCTCAATTGTGAGAAGCCCCAGTGGGGCATAAGACCCGAGAAGGGGGTCTGGGGGCCAGGCACGGCTACGGCCACCTGAGCCTTGATTTGTGAGCCGCGAGGCAAGGCCCCAGCGTGGGCATGAGCTGCGAGGCAAGGCCCCAGTGCGGGTGGGGAGAAGAGAATTGACTAGACAATGTCCGGTACATCTGCGAGGCTTGGGGCGTGGTATCAGTGGTGGTAGGAACCACGCGTGGCCCGTAAGGCTGGAGTGCACCGGGGCAACTAGACAGAGCATTGGCCAAGTTACATCAGGGCACTGTGTCAAAGTAGATAGAAAAGGCAGCCTCCCCTAAACACTAAGACATCAAAGAAGTGGCAGGCGAGACTGGTGAGGGTGCGTTGACACCAACCTGACACTGTAGGGGGCGCTAGGGGAGCTCACGGCACCCCTAGGTCCTGTCCTGTCACAGTGGTGCATTGGCTGGGAAACGCTTGGCCGTGCGTTGAATAAGGAGCGACAGCAAACCCAGGGGCTGTAATTAGTGATGGACGGTTTGATAGTAAGGCAGTGGCAGACCAAGGCAGACCACGACTCAGTAAGTGGGTCTGAAGGGTTTATACCCATTGCCCAGATTTTTTTTGTGAGGACAAAAACCGAGGCCGACCCAGGAAGGGTAAGGCCTAGATAAAGACGATGCAGGCAAGGAATAAGGGAGGTCAGAAACCCAGCCAATTTGCTGAACAAAGAAAGAGAGAGGAACTAGAGGATGAAATAGACTGGCTAGAATAGGAGCTGGAAGTAGCCCAGGCTATGAGAGCACAGGCCAAGGATAGGCTGCAGGAAAGTTAAGCACAAGCAGCAGAGACTGACAAGTTGCCCTTGCAAGGGGTAGAACAGATGAAGCTGTTCAGGGCAAGCTATGAAATGCTGGAAGAACAACGGTTGTCCCTGGAAGGAGATTTGAAAGTCCTAGGGAAGGAAAAGGAAGAGATACGCACCCAGTTGCAGAAGGCAGAGGTAGAGAAAGAAGAACTGGTGCAGCAGGTACAGTATCTTGAAACCCACCTAGCCGATAGCTGAGCTAAGGAAGAAGGAACTAGGGCAGAGATTGCACAGTTACAATTTGAAGTGCAAAGGATGGATCAAGAAATTCAGGAGCTGAAAAAGGAAAATGAAGGACTGTGGGCAGAGAGTGACCCGGGGAAAGCGCTCGAAGAGTCCCTGAAGCAGACAGGGGCACAACTAGAGGACGGGAGGCAGAGGAGCTTACATGCAGAGGGGCTGACAGAACAAACGAAGAACAAGGTGATAGAGAGCCAAAGTAGACAGAAAAGGCAGCCTCCCCTAAACACTTAAGACATCAACGACGTGGCGGGTGAGATTGGTGAGGGTGCGTTGACACCGACTTGACACAGTAGAGGGCGCTAGGGGAGTTCATGGCACCCCTAGGTCCCGTCCTGTCACAGGAGACATCTCAGTACCAGACATGGCTCCAGTGGTGTCCTGCTGGGTTTCTGGAGTTGGATTTAGGCTTGGTACAACTGGAATCTGCTTCTTCAATCTGCTACTTTTCACCCAGTTTTGGTGAGTGAGATTTTTATCAATTGAGCTTTTTAGTCCACACCATTTGCATAGACTGTTCTGAGAGATAAATTACCAGTCTGGCATCTCAAGTTTCATAAACCCAGATTCTAAAAATGCCAAAAATGAAGCATTTGCTTAGGATGTGGGTTCTCTGCAAACTAGAACTGGCACCTACTATGTCATTATGCTAAAGGAGTAAGCAGCCCATCGCTGGTTTCAAGCCTGTAATTTTTACTCTACTTACTTGAGACTCTAAAAAAGTGTATCGGGTACTGTTCAGGAGGACTAGGCCAAAATAATTAAAACAAAACAGGTTTAATTCCTTCCAATTGAAATTGAAGGTTGTTTATAAGGATTTCAAAATGTGACCTGAAAAAATGATTATTAGCAGTTGAACCTGAAAAAATTATTAACATTAGAGGTCTAAGAAGTTGGACTACGTTTGCTTGCACTGCCATAGGCTGCAAGAAGGAACCAAGGGAAAGTTGTAACTGCTTTGCACTTTATGCTCTTGCAAAAAAGCATGCAGGGGTTCAGTGACACACAGTCACCCCGACAGATGCTGCTAGTTAAAGAATCTACTTTTGCAGTTATGAAGCTTATGTGCGATTGAATCCACATTGTTGTATATGCAAAGAGTTAAGTGTGTTCCATTACTATTTGGATGAAGAGAAAAAGTATCAGACAAAAGGTTCTTGTAATCATTTATTCTATGCCAAGGCTGTGCAACTGGAAGTACTAGGCAGCACATAGCTCTTGAAGGGTTAATTTGCAACTCCTCAGGCTTCCACTCAGTTGCCAGGTCCCCTATTGCTCTGACTGCAGCAGCTGAGGTCTCTAGGTTCCCCTTCCATTCTACAGCTTCTGCTCCTTACCCACACAGTGTGTTCTATAACTGCTGTTGCAGATCTGGCAGGGAGGACAGTGGTGAAAAGGGTAGGAAGGAGAAAGCAGAGCAATGACTGGACAGTGCAGCACTCAAGAAAGGAATGGGGCTTACCTTACTGCATACCTGTTAAATAGACTAGTCCCCACTGGTGTATGGCATCAGTGAGTTAATACTAATACATTTATAGCTTATTCATGAAACATTTGACTACTTTACTTGTTTATGGAGGGTTGGCATGATCAGTTTTGCAACAGGGTAAAGGTAAAATTTGCTACAAAATAAGAATAAATGTACTACCACATATTTTAGACTCAGGGTTGGCAATTTTTTGCTCACTGCAGGCTGGTCAGGATTGGGTTTGCAGCACCAGGAGCTACTACTGGTGGGCCACCTACCTCAGTAAGCAACATGTGCATGTGTGTGTTTTGCAGGAGGATATATAAATGTGGCGTACTTTGTTTATAAAATCTCTTTGCTGGCTGGATCTGGCCTGAGGCCCATATTTTTGACCCCCATTCTAGACTATTAAAAGCAAACTATAAAATGTTCTTTTATGTTGTAGTTTGTTCTATGTTTTGAAGTATGAAGATTAATTACACACCTGAGGAGAAAGCTGTGCTGGGGTCCTGGTGACTGTCTGGGGCACTTCGGAGAGGGTTCGTCCAAACAACCATTCCCTTCTATTTTTTCTGAAGTAGCCAAAGAGCGTTTTTGTTGGTTTTGGTAATTCCCTGTTCAATTAAATCTTTGTTTTACTGTTCTGTCATAGTTAACCCAAATCATATCAAAACATAATTAAACATCTTTATCAAATTAAATCATTTCATGTATTACCTGACTTGGCGAAGATACTTCTGCACTCTGAACATTCCCAGTTTTGCTCCCATGACTGTATTGAGGAACAGGCCAAATGAGTTCCTCGGGAACCGCAATACTGACAACGCTTTATTTCCCATTCACTAAAAGAAACGCATTATATTTAGAATTAACACAATAATGTCAATACAAGAACTCTTTGGCTGTAAACTTGACCCAGATATTTAGCTTAAGAACAGTTATTGTTTTACAAGCTTAATTAAGTGATGTATAGTTAGGTTGCTTCGGTTAGTAGACTTCTCTCTTTCAGAGAGGATGCCAAACCTTGAGTGTAATAGGAAAAATACATCAGTTTTACTATGCAGCAGTTAGTGCCCTTCTGAGGCAACCAATTTGTAGTCAGCTAGTATTCTCTTCATTTTGTGAGACCCATTGGTCAGCTTCCCTGAAATAGACTAACTCCTATCAACTTTTAAATCACTGGTTTCCCAACCTTTTTTTTCCATGCCCTGCTACTGGGAGCAGTGCAGTGGCAGCGATGGCCCAGGGGTGGGGAAGCTCCTGGCATGGCTCATCTTTTCTGTGTGGTGCCACTGGCATTGCACCCACAATCCTAGGAGACTTGTGGCTGAGACATGCTCAACTCCTCTAGTGTCAGGACATATTGTTGCCATGGCATAGACCAACACTGACTAACTTGTAAGAAGCTGGGGCTGCATGCTGTGCAGACCACATCAGTGGGAGCCACAGGTACCCCAGGCCCAGCGCCCCACACTCCTAGCTCCCTAGCCGTAGGCTCCTCTGTAACATCGTGCTGTGCCATATGGGCAGGAAGCAGAATCTTGAAGAGAGAGGGGGAACCCAAAGAGACCATGGCTGCTGCTGTGGTTGGAGTGATGGGGGGTGATGCCGGGGGGGGCGGGGAGGGGGGAGAGACAGAAATGACAACTTTGCAGGGCCATGGTGTCTGCAAATTAACCTGCCGTAGGCTGCATGCAACCCACAGGCCATGAGTCTCACAGCCCTGGTACAGGCAATCCCTTGAGAACTAGAATGACCTGGGTGATTCATGGCCACAGTTCTACGAAACAAGGTTAATTTAATTGCTACATTAAGTCAGTTCCCATTGGCACCACAGCAGAAGTGGGTCTTCAAGATGCATGTAAAAGTGGAGGAAGTAGGGAGCTTTAATACATATGTTCAGAAAATATATGTTGCTTGTTCATGGACAAGATAAATGAAAGAACAGATATTTGTGGGCAGAAGTGATAAATGGCCCTTTTAAAGCAGAAAAGGAGGGATGGACTAGCTGATGCAAAACACAAAGTAGTTGAGCACCGAGTAAAACCTTAATAATGTTGAAAGAGAGAGAGAGAGAGAAACATAACACATGCAACTTAACTCTAAGCATATTAGGTCTGAACTAAAGAGAAGATATTCCAGAAAGGGTAGCGAAAAATGTAAGATAAGATCAAGACAAACCAGGGTAGAAAAGAAATATATGTAGAAGTACAGATAGCTACAGCAAGAAAACGGGTTACATTAATGTCTCTTGACAGAGAAAAAAGGGCAAAGGACTGGCCCTGACAATACTTCACAGTAAAAATGAGAAAAGACACTGAAATAATACACAAAGGGTGCATCTATACATATGCTGTAATGTGCATTAGCCTATTTTAATGTGCATTAAAGTGTCACAAAAAGTGTACTTTTGCTAATGCACTTTAAAATTAGCTAATGTGCCTTTTTACTTCACAATGAAGATACTAAATGTAATGCACATTAACAAAAGGACATTAGTGAACATGTAGGCATGCAGAGAACCTGAAAAAACAAAGAAGGTAGTCAACAGCCTGGAAGCAGAACAAAAGTCAGGAATAACAACTGAATGTAGGCCCCTAAAATTTGACCAGAAAGAAGTCATTATAGAGAAAAGTTGTCCTTTGAGATGCTTGAAGTCAGTTTAGAAAGGAAGCAAGATAAAGATACGAAGATCATTCAGAACAAGACTTGTAGAACAGGACTGTCCAACTTCCGAGTGGCTGGGGGTGTTGCAGCACAGACCAGTACTTTGCCTTTTTTTCATATACTGTGTGGGTCACACACAACCCAGACAAGTGCCACTCAGGCCGCATGCTTCACTTTCAAAGAGGAGAGGGATAATGAATCTTATTTTATGAGTTCCAACTTTTATAACATGGTACACTTACGTTTTTCTGATTATCCACTTTTAAAAGAAAATGTTAAGATTTCACATTATCATGTTCATATGTATTTTAAAACACTCTTAGCTTTCATTGTTTACTTTTAAAAAGATACTTCACCACTTTCAGCAACAATATTGCCTAGTATTCCACCTATATCATAGAATATTTAACATACCACCTGAAAAAGCTAATGTTAATACCTATCAGGTTCATTATAATCTCTCCCATTTCTGCAGAGACATCTTCTAATGTCACAGTGTTCGTAACATTGCAGAAGATCTTGATATGCATTCTCTTCGAGTTCCCAGGATGCATCTCTGTAAATATTGAAAACTTGATTAAGAAATGTGTATGTTATAATCTTATTTCTAGCCTTTGTAGGAATAGGAAACAAAATTATTTTTTAAAAAAAATCTTTAAAAATCATGTTAACCTGTGATTGCTATGTAAATGAAATGAAATATAATTTGAGATAATGCAACTATATGGTATCCCAACAACAATTAGCTGATAGTGGGGGGAGGGGAAGGAGGCAGCAGGGCAAGAAGGGAATGAAATTTCCACTCCTAGAAATCTTTCTGGGAGGGGAAGCAGTATAAGTATTCTAACCTGCAGTTGCCCCTTCTCCCTGCACCTTCCCCTTCCCCAAACAGGATGCACTCAGTCTGGTAAAGGTGTGGGGAACAGCACCTGCTCCACTCACTGCAGTCCCCAGGCAGAAGTGGAGCAGAGCAAAAGGAGCAGAGGATCAATATTCCCCACCCATTCCCCAGATTGGGGGCACTCTAAGTCCTGGGAAACTGGGAAGCCTTCATGATCAGAAGGAGTTAAGCTGCAAAGAAGACCAGGTATTGTCAACACCTAGATCCCTGGCAGATGTGCAAGTAAAGACATGATGGGATCTGATGTACAATCCCCACAATTATGCTTTCTGCCATGCCACGCATCTTATCATAGTATTCTGCAAATTTGATATGTAATCCAAAGAAGCAAACTGCACTTAAAATAGCTCTGATTCCTAATATGAGTATCATCAAGTTATCATGGGTTTAAAATTATAATCATATAGAATAAATAAGTATATGTTTTGTTATCTTGCTAAGCTAAAGGGAGGGGCCATCACCAGGGAGGACTATACCGCAGTTGCTTGGGGATGTAGGGAGGCAGTCAGGAAGGCCAAGGCAGAGATGGAACTGGGACTAGCTTCCTGGATCAAGGACAACAAAAAGCCCTTTTTTAAATACATAGGGGGCAAAAAGAAGGTTCCGGGTAATGTGGGGCCCCTGCAGGACACGTTAGGAAATTTGGTCATCACACCACACGACAAAGCCAACATATTTAACGATTTCTTTGCCTCCATTTTCCTAAGCAGGGACTGGAACAGTCACCCCCTCTCTGGGCCTCCCTTAAACCCTAAGGGAGGTGTACCTAGGCCAAGGGTTAGTGAGGAACTAGTTAGGGAACTTCTGGAAGGACTGGATGTATTCAAATCAGCTGGTCCGGACAATCTCTACCCTAGAGTACTGAGGGAATTGGCTGAGGTCATTGCAGGACCCCTGGCATGGCTTTACAAGCACTCGTGGTGCTCTGGTGTGGTGCCAGAGGACTGGAAGAGGGCCAATGTGGTTCCCATCTTCAAAAACGGGAGGAAGGAGGACCTGGGAAACTATAGGCCAGTTAGCCCTACCTCAATCCTGGGCAAGCTTTTTGAGAAAATTATTCTGGCACATATCCACGAGGGACCAGCAGGGGAGATTATGCTTAGGAGCAACTAACACAGGTTCATTAACAGCAGGTCCTGTCAGACCAACCTGGTGGCCTTCTATGACCAGGTCACCAAATCCTTAGATGCAGGGGTAGCAGTGGATATAATCTTCCTGGACTTTCGGAAGGCCTTCGACACTGTCTCTCACCCCGTTCTCATCAAGAAACTGGGGGACTGTGGTGTTGACACCCACACAGTCAATTGTATCACCAACTGGCTGGAGGGCTGCACCCAGAGAGTGGTGGTGGATGGGTCATTTTCGACCAGGAGGGATGTGGGCAGTAGGGTTCTGCAGGGCTTGGTCCTCGGGCCTGCAGTGTTCAACATCTTCATCAGTGACTTGGATGAGGGGGTAAAAAGCACCCTGTTCAAATTTGCTGATGACACTAAGATGTGGGGGGATGTGGGCACGCTACAAAGGAGGAATAGGCTGCAACTGGACCTAGACAGGTTACAGGGGTGGGCAGATGAGAATAGGATGGGATTCAACACTGACAAGTGCAAAGTGATGCACCTGGGGAGGAACAACTGGCACCATACCTACAGGTTAGGGAACTCCCTACTAGTCAGTGCAGAGGCAGAAAAGGATCTTGGAGTCATCACTGACTCCAAGATGAACATGGGCTGGCAGTATTGGGATGCAGTCAGGAAGGCCAACTGCACCTTGTCATGCATCCACAGATGCATCTCAGGCAGGTCCAACGAGGTGATACTGCCCCTCTATGCAGCACTGGTCAGGCCGCAGCTGGAGTACTGTGTCCAGTCCTGGGCACTGCACTTCAAGAGGGATGTGGACAGCATGAAGAGGGTCCAGAGGAGGGCCACTCACATGATCACGGGGCAGCAGGGCAGGCCCTATGAGGAGAGGCTACGGGACCTGAACCTGTTCAGCTTTCACAAGAGAAGGCTGAGGGGGGATCTAGTGGCCTGTTACAAACTAGTCAGGGGGGGATCAGCAGGCACTGGGGAAGTCCCTGTTCACATGAGCACTGCCAGGAGTGACCAGGAATAACAGTCACAAGCTGGCAGAGGGTAGATTTAGGCTAGATATCAGGAGACACGACTTCACTGTCAGGGCGGCTAGGATCTGGAAACAACTTGCAAGAGAAGTGGTGCTGGCTCCTACCCTGGGGGTCTTTAAGAGGAGGCTAGATGTACACCTTGCTGGGGTCGTTTGACCCCAGTACTCTTTCCTGCCATGGCAGGGGGTCAGACTCGATGATCTGCTCAGGTCCCTTTTGATCCTAGAAACTATGAAACTATAAAGATTTATGAAACAGAAATTATTTATATACATCATTTTAGAATGTCACTTACTTTTCTGGAATGTGTATTCCCAGTCTCAACATTTCCTTCTGAAATTTATCTTTATTATTACATACAGTACACCTAAAGAAAAATACTCCAGCACTCAAAGCTTGATACTGCACCAGGACAAAGAAACAAAAAACTGATTAGACTACTGACATTTATGTTTTCATTCTTTTGGTCTCAATAAGCCATTGGCACACACTGAACACTTGGGCCCTACATTCTGAACACAGGCTTCTTTAATGCCTTGGTCATCCTTGATGCATCCAATCTGAAATTACAGGAAACTGACCTAGCATATCTTTTCACAAGACTGAGTACTGTATTTACTCAATTCCAAGACAAGATTTTTTTCTCCATTTAACATGAGGAAAAACCACTCCTTGTCTTTGACTCAAGTATAAGGCTGGTAGGGGAACAGGTGGCTGCTGTGGCTAGGGCTCCAACCCCTACTTGGGACTGCGGCCATATCCACAGCTGTAACCTTCCCCACTCCATCTCCCCCCTGCAGCCTCCCTCCCCACTCTCAGACAGCCTCTGCTCCTCTGCCTGTCCACTTCCCTTCCTACCTTACCCTTGCTCTGCATAAGCAGGCTCTATCCACAGCAGCCTAGGCACTGAGCACAGCACCAACCCAGCCCTGTAGCAGCAATGCGCAGCCTACACAGCTACTATAGGACTGGGCTGGGGTCATGCTAAGTGCCTCAAGAACAGGGACAGAGCCTGTTTATATGGAGCAAAGTTCAGGCAGGGGCAAGCACAAGCAGGCGATAAACTGGTTGACCTCCCCACATCACCTTCTCCCTCCTCCCCCCACACTGCTTGTTTCTTTGCAGTGGTGGGGGAGATGAATTAAAAGAAGACCCTCCAATAATTAGATTTTATAATTGAAAAATTATTGGGTGGTTATCTTAAATTTGAGAAATATAGTAGGTGTGATCTACCATCAAATAAGTTCACAATGCCTTCTCCAGTGTGAAAGCACATTACTTCCTTTTAATTATTACTGCTCTAAATTCACTTTGTATTTGGAAAGATTCTTATACTCATATTCAAACATGGAAAACAGAGGAACAGAAGTTACTTATGAGCTGGCTTCTGAATGTAGGGCACTATAATAAGACACTTAAGGGGTAACAGATCATTCTTTCTTCAATATCCCTAAAGATGAACAAAGGTATACAGACTTCTGAAAGGGATGCATGTCAAAGAGGATGCCTAAAAAAGTAACTTTTCTTAATCTTAAACCCCTAAAATATGTGTATTTTTTAGTTAGTTTTATTTTAGAATTCTGAGGACATGGACAGATTAGTCTGTCCTGTGCCTGCGGTCAACAGAAACCTGATTACATCCATTATACTCTTATTTTTGCTGTGCCTTTATTACATTTATTGTCTTTTAAATAAGAACATAAATACAATACAAATAATATTATTTTGTGGAGGCGGGGTGGCACTGAGGGAGGGAAATCAAAGTCTGCTTTACCTGCAAGCAGTCTCTATGAAACCAAGCATTTTTACAGCAGGGACTTTTCAATATATTGTACTGCGGAAGATGTTCAACAAATTCCAAGCATATAGTACACTGTGAAGAGCCTCTAGATTCACCAGGTGGAAGTTTTTGGACTGGCCTGTGATCCCAACAATATGACCTTAAATAGAAAATTAAAAGTCTGCTTAATAGTGAATTTTAAGAACAGTCACTATTTTTTATGATGAATACAACACCCTGGGTGCATCTACCTATGCATTAACATGCTTTACTTAATGCACATTAAATCTAGTACTTCTGGGCACCTATACATGAGTGCCAAGGTTGGTCTAATGCTCTGGAATTCCAGCACATTGGAACAGAATCAATTAATAGAGTCTGCTGGAGCGTGGCAATTGCCATGCTCCAGCAGCCTCCTGTGTTGCTTATCAGCTTTCCCATGCTTAAAAACATTAGTGGCAATGCTCAAACGACCTTTAGTTCAAGTGCCCTTACCACCATCTTTAAGCACAGGAATACTGATACAGGAGACATGGTGGCACTTTAATCTCCATTCACACTGAAAATTAAAACTTAAAAATGGCATGGGGGTGCTTGTACATGCTATGGTTCAAAGGGTAACAAGTTAAGAGATTCTCTCCCTGTTCCCTAATTGCTAGACTTGCAAACTCTGCCTGGGATATGAGGACTCAAACTGTTCTTTCATTTTCACACACTGTCAAGAGAGGCCTGGATACATATTGTCAAGATACAGCTGAGGTTAATCTTTGCAATGATGCACAGAAGGGAAGAATTCATCTCTACTTCCTAGGTCCCAAGTTGAGTTGGAAGGACTGGCAGGTCAGGGGGACAAGGAGGAAATGTACATTTTACTTATAAAACTGAATATATTTATATACTGAGTCACAGCTAGGTTTCAGAGTTTAAGCGCATTACATTCAGTTTAAACATCCACATAGCAATTTTATGTAGAAAATGACTTCATTTTGTGAAAACATTAACACTCTAAGACAGTGGTCTCCAAACTTTTTTGATCGCGCACCTCTATTAGTAAAACATTTTTGAGCAAGCACCCCCAATATACGCATATTTATATTCATGCACCCCTATCAGTAAAAAATGTTTGAGCATGCACCCCCAATATAAGTATATTTATATAAGTTCTAATATTTTCTTCCTGCACCCCAATGGATTGTCTTGCACACCCCACTTTGAAAACCACTGCTCTAAGATACTGGTGAATTATTTCCTATATACCATATGTTTGAAGCAATAATGCTCATGGCACAGTTGCCAGATGCTCCATACTCTGCCTCTTGGTTCAAGCAAGAGTAGTTTCATCCCTTTACGGTTACATTTTATTTGGCTTGCATGCGAGCCACAACGTGGCACATGGCAAAAATGGATAAAAATGTTTATCAGAAAATGTGAACTTCTCCAACTTTGAGGAAATAAATTTGCTATTTTCTTATTTAATTCCATATATACACATCTTTCTTATCTATATCTAGATATATATATAGAATTAGATAAGAAAATTGGGCCTGTGGCAATTGGCTGCGCAGGCCCAAGTTTGAGTCACCGCAGGGGAAGTTTCAGGCGGCAGTGAACGCGCCCTGGCCGCTGAAGCAGCATGTAAACACTCCCTAAAATCCATCATTCTTGACAGGCAATTAGCTAGTAAATATATATATATTTAGGAGGCTACTTATAAATGCCCAATTCCTTCTTTTCCAAATAAAGCCTGAATAGAAGAGCAGATGTATTTTAAAAAGTTTACCTCCCATTCAGTAAAGAATGCAACTATAACTTGATGAGCAAAAAAAAAAAAAAGAGTCTTACCTAAAGTCTTCCATGAATTGGAAAATGCATTCTCTTTGAACCCCACAAGGAAAATGATAACTTCGCTTGCATTTGGGCATTACACATCCAATTGAAGCACCTTTTTTCTTACAGATATTACATTTCTAAGAGAAAATGTTAGAAATGATAGCATATTAAGACAGTAGCATAATTAAAGTTGTAGGAATGACCATTAACCAAAGTGATCTTGCATAAAGAGAACAGGAAAGGAAATGGTATTAAACTGAATCACTGGAGCAAACTGTCTAGCTAGTTTTATTTACGCTTTTATGCACTTTTCAGGGAATTAAGAAACAGAAGTTTAAGAGCTAAGTAACCTCTGATTAACAAGTTAGACTGCATTTGTTGTATACTGTAACATCCCAGGTCTATACACAGGCAAAATACATTGTTAAAATGTTACTTATATTAAAAAAAAAATCAATCAATCAATGTGACTAAACATAATCACTTTGGAAATAAGAATATTTTAATATATAACCAGTTCTTATAATCTGTTAATGATCAGTTGACTTATGAAAGCATTCAGCATTTTGTTTCATCCTCAAAGTATTGGGCTGTATGAATTTCTACAATCCTTTGTATTTTATCCTATACATTTTTGGCTTTTTTATTTCTATTCTTCCTTCATTTACACCCCAAAAAGTCTTGCTACTTTGGGACCAAAATATACAAACATTAACACCCAAATAAACAAACAGACAGATGCGTGAAAGTGGAATACAACTGCCTCCAATACCATGATACCATAATATGACACTATAAATGAGGACAATAAGTACTACAGAAAAATTTTGGTTTTGTTATTTTCCATTTGTGAAGACAAAAATGATTGTTTTTAAAACAAGAATCATTGCAAACCACATTTATGCCATGACAGAATAAAGCTATGTGACAGAGTGATAATCACTTATGATACCATAATTTGATTCTTACCAGTTTTGCAGCTCTGTTTACTTCTTTTCTTATGTCATTGATTAAAAAGCCATAAAATCCTTCATCTTCTTCACCCCTCTGCCAAATTCCACTTGACATTAACTATAAATATAGTAAAGTTTAATAATCAAGACATTTGACTAATTATACACATTGAACTTTATAGTAAAATATTGGTTGATTAGAGAAACCTGGCACATCAATTTGTCAAAAGTTAAGGCAATACGTGATTCCTCCACTCAAAATGCAGATGGGCTTTCCTTTCTTCTCACCACACTGCTCTGCTGTTAAGCAACTATAGAAATCTAGTATCCTAAGATCTGTTTGGATGGTAATCTAAAGCAGTGATTCTCAACTTTTTGCACCTTATGTCCCACCTGTGTAAGGTCAAAAAATCCTGGTCCCACCAGTTGATGAGTGGCGGTCCCCCAGAAGCCAGTTGAAGAGTGGGCGGGGGGAAGTCCCCCAGCGCTCATTCGAAGTGCACAGAAGCAAAACTGGAAGAACCACCAGTTGAGAAACTCTGATCTAGATTACTGAAGGGCTGTATATGGGGTTATGAACGTATAAAAAAGTCATTTAAATGCACAAATGACTTTAGTAACTGACCAACTGATTCTAGTTTTTTTTCCTAAAGAGAAGTTATAAGTCTTCTGAACTATACAAGCAATAGAGTAACAGTCAACAAAGGTTTCAGGAACAGATCATACCAAAATAACTGTTTTCTCCTTCACATTTCTCCATATTAAATGGATAAGATGAACTTATGCAAGACAGTTTATTCATATTTTAATAAAGCCTTTAACTGGTTTCTATACTAGAAGCTCATTATAGAAATCAGAGAAGTAAATAGCTGCAGAATATAACCAACAAACCTTGATCATATTAACTTGTGCAAATATTAAGTGTTTGAAGGGAAGGATTCCTGGAAAGGGAACATTATTCACAATGGCAAAGAAAATTTTAAAAGTAATAGCTTAAAATTCAGAGAGGACAAATGAAGCTTGTCAGTTCACAGGATTTTGATGGTAATTTTAAGTACAACTAACTGGGCAAAGTAGTTGCAACAGTATTTTCAAGAAATAGATCTGAGTTTCATAGGATTGTTATGGAGAGCACTTCTTGCTAGATGCCAAACCACAATGAGATCATAATAAATGGCCAGCAGTCCCATCAGTTTTGTTTCTATGAAGGGAACTGCTACCCACCACTGGGTTTTTAGCTGTAGGGTTTAATTTTTATATTCAATTCTAATTCAAGGTGGTTACAACAATATGGAAAAGGGTCATTTTTAAGTAACATCCAAGATCATCTTAATGGGAAAATAAAGAAGATTCTGCCACCTAGTGGTCTCAGACTACGTGAACATATAATTTTTGTAGTACTATGCACACACCCTTACTAGTACTACCAAAAGCAACAGTACATACATTCTATTTGTACCTCATGCCTCTTCTCAGTCTTCAAGCCAGGGCTATGTAGCATAACACATTCTACAGTCCCTAATCAGATCTTTTACTAAGTTATTTCCCCATAGCCTGCTGCCAGAGCAATGTATGGGGTCTTCAGAAAAGGGAAAAAGGTGGCAATCATAAAGCAAAACTGTAGACTACTTTTCAGCTTCTAACTGGAACACAAAGTCCAGGAAGTATTAATCACAGCTAAAAATATTAAAAATGTTCTGGCTGCTTTGTACCATAGCTATACACAGCTTTTAAAATTTTATTATTAAAAAGGTAAGCTCTGGGAGAAGAAACTTGTGTGTACAGCTCTCAGTATCCATTTGGAAACAAGAACATTTTCTTTAGAGCTGGAACATGAAGCCCTAACATGAAGAAATTGGTTTTGCTGGTTCCTATCTATTCTGGAACATTAAGCTCTTAAGAAGACTAAGAACAACATTAGTTAAGGAAATACTGTATATCGGTATTGGTTGTAAAGGGGATTCACTGTAGCAGCAGGGGGAAAATGTCATAAAGGTTTCAAGAGGAGACTGGATAGGCACCTGGCTGGGATCTTATGACCTCTCCCACCCTCAGTGCTCATTCCTGCCCATGGCAGGGGGTAGGACTCAATGATCTGTCTAGGTCCCTTCCGACTCATTGATTCTATCTAAGATACTAACATTCTGAAACTATATCTCCCTTTTACATAGATGAAAATTTAGAGGTGAGAAAAAAGATAGGAATTTTTCTTAATATTGTTTTTAAAGAGTAGCCACAATTTTTATGAATAGGAATAAAAATTACCTGTGTGATACCTTATTGGAAATAAACTATTTCTATTTACTTATTTATTCATTCATTAATTCCATTCAATATTATTACTGAATAGAGTTACCACATATTGTGGTGTTTTCTTCTTCTGTTGTACAGATAGTTCTAAGTTTACTGCTGTTAAATTAACTTATTGTTAGAAAAATAGGAAAGCTTCTCAAATTCTGTTCAGGATTAATGTAAAATACTTACCAAACAGTAGTAATGAACTGCAAGATTACAGGTCTCATAAATCCTCTTTTCTCCATATTTTTCAGGACAGTCATCTGTCCGTTGACAGAGGACACAGGCTAAAATGTTGAGACACATTTTAGAACCACTTAAGGACACTGCATTAACAAAACAGACTCATGACAGAGAAGACAGTGAAAAGGAGGTAGGCTTCTGTTTAAATATAGGAAGATCAGTATCTCCCATCTGGCTGACAAGTGTTGGAATGCTATGCAATTATTATGTAATCACACTCTTCCACCTCCATTAAGTGATTAGTGCTGCTCTGATTTATTTTTTTAATGGGATGCTTTATACTCCCATTTTATGTTTTTTCTTTTTTTCCCTGGGGTAGGATTAATGTAGTGCAGAAACAACAGGAAGAGCAACTCACATCTTCCCTTCTTCTACAGCTCCTAAAAAGAATTTGTTTTTGCTGGTTCCTACCTGGAAATGACTGTAGCAGAGTGCAGGGCCCGGGGCCCAGACGCAGTGGGGAAGGGAGGGGTTGTGGTGGTGAATGGCCAGATGTGAAGCTGGCTTTGCTTCATGGGGCCCCCCGAAATGCAGGGCCCAGGGCAGATTTGTTCTCCCTACCCCCAGGGATGGCACTGTTCTTACCTGTTCTGATTCAGGCAAAGGCCTTTGACATAAGATGTCTTTTAGGACACCAAAAAACTTCACACTGCTAGTTAAATTCTTTTTCTAAAGGACAGCTAAAATTATATTGTGTCATCTGAGCATACTAATGCTATCAGTGAAGTCTATGTTAGAAATGCATAAATAGGTATCTTTTAAAATAAAGTCACTAAATATTATTTTTCTGTGGAAATGTAAATGACACTGACAACTGCCTAACAATATTATGAGCTCAACAGAACTTGATCTCTTTATAGTCCATTGGTTTTTCACATACATGTGAGAGTCTTTCTCCAATATATCATTCAGCACCAGCTGTTCCATTACTGAATTACATAATAATAGAAATGCTTGTAAAATGTGTAATTGAGTGTCCAAAACTGGTCTACTGATGTACTCAAAGCTTGGAAGCAGCAAACTTAAAGGCTAGGGACAGACATTCAAAAAGCCCAAGCCTGAATTGATTTAATCTTTGTAGGTTAGTCTGACCTGCAGAGAATGAACTGATTTGTAAGTGGATAGACATTTACCTTTGATTCAGGAAATGCAGGCACATGCCTGCAGTGGCTCAAACTAGAAGCCTGAGGCACTAGAGCAAACCCTTCCTTCCCTTCCACAATGCTGGGCTGAGGATGGAGGGGTATATGGCCAGGCCCCAGCAAGGACCTGCTACACTCCCTTTCCACCTCAGCTCAGTCCTATGATTAGGGAGTGGTTTAAACCCCCATCCTGTCTGCACAGTCTCCAGCTGGGGTGTGCCTCAAGTGGGAAGGGGTAGCAGCTCTTGACTTGCTGCTGAAGGGGCGGGGAGTGTTGCCAGCCTCCAGCCCCTGGCTACCACTATGAGGCAAACGGGAGGTGGGGGGAGGGAGGACTGCTTGTGTGGAATGCATGCATCTGCTGCTGATACTGAGCTTTTCAATCTCCCTCTCCCTGCTTTTTTATACTGTCTGCAGCAAACTGATGGGCACTCACAGGTCCCATGCATTGCAAACCAGGTCATTTCTCACACCTCTCTCTGTCCTCTGTTGAACACTGGCAAATTGAGACCTTTGAAGCAAGCAAGGAAGCCAGCAGAGAGCTTATCAGCCCATCAAGAAAACAAAAGCCTCTCTCATTAGTTCAAGCTCTTCTTAAACAGCTTTTTCCAAGCATTTGTAAGGAAGAATGGAGGGGCATTACCAGCTGAACTGTTGATTAGTTCCAAAGAGTATTCTGTCTGCCTTTTTCCAGTGAAATTGGAGACACACAGACACCTCTCCACATTAGCTAGCATAGGGGTGATGTGGCCAGACAGTGGCTGGGGTCTGTGCCACTGGGGTCCCTGCTGTAGAAGAGGGGGATCCCTGCTTGAGCAGTGAGGGGAGGGTGGGGCAGGTGGCTGAAGCTGTGTCTGCCGTCTCCACCTCCTTCACAGCCAGCTGGAGCTGTGGCTCGAGGGGGCTGGGGGAGAGGGCAGCCCTGCTTGCTGGAGCAGACAGACCAGCCCAATCCAGCCCAGGGCTGAAAAGCATGCTGGGATGCTGGAGGACTCAAATTTAACTTAAACCAGGAAGGGGTCTGGGACAAAAGTTCCATAAACCAGTTTGACCCGAATCAGTCAAGTCTAATATTACATTCTGATACTACCCAGTGAACCAAAGACTGAGGCGCTGGTATCATCAAGAAGGCTTCAGCTTCCACAACCACAGTTCGCTCTTTGGTGAGAGAGGCAGCGAGCTGCTGGGAAGGGACAGCCTCCACCTCTCTCTACTGGGGAGGAGGCTCTTAGCCAGACTGGCTGACCTGCTCCACTGGGCTTTAAACTAAGTCCGCCAGGGAGCTACTGCCACTGATGGCCTGCCAAGGCACTTAAGGGAGCCCACTCCTGCCCCAGCCCTGAAACAACCTGTAGGCAAGGCAAGGGCCCCCATGGGGACACTTGCATGCCTGTACACCAATGCCAGGAGCTTGGGGAATAAACAGGAGGAACTTGTCCTGCTTAACACAAAAAATTACAATGTCACAGGAATAACGGAGACCTGGTGGGACTCCAACCTTGACTGGACCATGGGTATAGATGGCTATACCCTGTACAGGACAGATTGAGTGGACGAAAGGGGTGGGGGTGTAGCTCTCTCTGTCAAGGAGAGCTACACGTCCCTGCAAGCTAACATTGGCACCCAAGGTGAACAACTGGAGACCCTCCGGGTTAAAATCCGTAGGGAATACCGCACAGGGGACACAATTGTGGGAGTCTATTACAGACCTCCCACCCAGAATCAAGAGCTTGATCAGGAGTTTGTCAAGGAATTGGCTGAGGCTGCACACTCCCAGTCCATGGTTGTCATGGGAGACTTCAACTACCCAGACATCTTGTGGGAGGAGCGCTCGGGCTAAATCCGAGTGGTCGCCAAGCCTCCCCATGTGCGTGGATGAGCTCTATCTGACGCAAGAAGTCTATGGGCCAATGAGAGGTAAAGTGCTGCTTGACCAGGTACTGGCAACCAGGGACAACCTAATCAGCGACCTAATGATCGAAGGGAAGCTGGGTGACAGCGACCATGAGCTGATCACCTTCACCATCCGCCATAAAGCTGGCAAGTCAGTCAGCAATACAGAAGTCCTCAACTTCAGGAAAGCTGACTCTGACAAGCTCAGGAGGCTTGTCGATGAGGCCCTAAGGGACCACAACCCCAAGGGGAGGAGAGTTCAGAAAGAGTGGTTGCTCCTCAAGGGAGCGACGAGCGACCCTAGATGCACAAGCTAAGTCTATTCCATCTGGGAGGAAAGGCAGCAAAAGGGCACAACAGCCCCCTTGGCTCAGCAAGGAACTAGTGGACCTCCTGCATCTAAAAAGAAAGACCTACAGAGGATGGAGGACGAGATCCACCTCCAAGGAGGAATATTCTGCACTGGTCCAGACCTGCAAGGAGCAAACAAGGATAGCTAAGGCTGCAACAGAATTCAAACTGGCTACAAGTATCAAGCACAATGCAGGGCAACACTGGACCCCTGCTAAACCAGATGGGACAACTGACAACTGACGCCCAGGAAAAAGCCAACTTACTAAATGGGTACTTTGCGTCGGTCTTTCACCAGTCCCATGAGATGTCCCTGCCCATCATGGAACAGGGAGGCCTGGGTGAGGAAGATTCCTTACTCTCCATCAATGCTGACCTTGCAAAGGAACACCTTGAGAGGCTGGACACCTTCAAGTCAGTTGGCCCTGACAATCTACACCCCAGGGTACTCAAGAAGCTGAATAGCATCATGGCTCAGCCCCTGGCACAGATCTTTGAGAACTGCTGGCGCTCTGGTGAAGTGCCCAAAGATTGGAAGAAGGCCAACGTGGTGCCTATCTTCAAGAAAGGGAGGAAAGTGGGTCCGGCAAACTACAGGCCCATCAGCCTGACCTCTATCCTGGGGAAGATCTTAGAAAAGATTATCAAAGAGGCCATTCTTAACAGACTGGCGATGGCAACATCTTGAGGGACAGCCAGCATGGGTTTGTTGCAGTTAGGACTTGCCCGACCAACCTTATTTCCTTTTACAACCAAGTGACCTATCACCTGGACAAGGGAGAGAAGACTGATGTCGTATATCTGGACTTTAAAAAAGCTTTCCATCTGGTATCCCATGATCACCTCTTGGCAAAACTGGCCAACTGTGGCCTTGGCCCTACATGATCTGTGGCTGGGGAATTGGCTCTGTGGTCGGACCCAGAGGGTGGTGGTTGATAGAAGTCAATTGTCATTATGTTGTGCGATCAGTGGGGTCCCTCAAGGCTCTGTCCTTGGACCTATACTGTTCAACCTCTTCATTAATGATGTGGACATTGGAGTCAGAAGTGGACTGGCCAGGTTTGCCAATGATACCATACTTTGGGGTAAAGTATCCATACTCGAGGACAGAAGGGCAATCCAAGCTGATGCTAACAGGCTCAGGAAATGGGCGACGAGAACCTGATGGTGTTTAACACCGAAAAATGTAAGGTTCTCCGCCTTGGGAAGAAAAACCTGCAGCGTCCTTACAGGCCCGGCAGTGCTACACTGACTAGCACTACAGATGAAAGGGACTTGGGGGTCATGATTGACCACAAGATGAACATGAGCTTTCAATGTGATGCTGCAGCTAGTACAGCAAGCAAAATGCTGGCTTGCATTCACAGATGCTTCAAGCAAATCCCGGGACATCATTTTCCTGTTGTACTTGCCCTTGGTGAGGCTGCAGCTGGAGTACTGCATCCAGTTTTGGACTCCACAATTCAAAAAGGATGTGAAGAAGCTTGGGAGAGTCCAGAGAAGAGCCACGTGCATAATCAGAGGTCAAGAAAACAGAGCTTACGATGTTCACCACAGTGCCCTAAGGGATGACAAGGTTGAACAGCTATAAACTCCTGCAAGACTGTTTCAGGCTGGACATAAGGAAGAACTTCTTTACTGTCCGAGCTCCCAAAGTCTGGAATAGCCTGGAGGTCGCTCAAGCACCTACTGGGAAATTTGGATGTTTATCTTGCTGGGATCCTACAACTCCAGCTGACTTCCTCCCCCTGGGTCAGGGGGCTGGACTCGATGATCTTCCGAGGTCCCTTCCAGCCCTAATGTCTATGAAATCTATGAAATCATTCAACCAGGTTTATCTTAAACCAGACTCCGCCATTTTAAATTGTTTATGTGCAGTGAACTTATGCTCTGTTACAGGTTTAAATCAGTTTAAGTCAGTTTCTGATTACTTAAACTAGTTTGTGTGTAACTTCTGGTTCCTAGCCAAAATGCCAGTTAACGTTACTAAAGAAACAACTCAGTAAAACAAAAATTGCATCTTGCATAGCCAAAAATGAAATTTCAAGCACCTTTAATTCTGATCTGCAGCAGAAATCTGTATTTAAAAAATCTTGTTTGCATCAATATAATAAAGCCATATTCATGCAGTGCCATCAGCAAACAATCACAACAGGACAAGGAAACTTATTTTAACTTCTATCATTTGAGAAATTAAGTCAACTTAATAGACATGTCTCATGTACAGCTAAAGCTAAGCAAAGCTGTTATAACTTACAAACTAAAACATGTATTTTTTCCAGAGATTAGAAAAGACTTTAAACTCAGCCACAAATTAGATTCTTGTTTGAGTATTAAGGAAATAAGCTATTTAAACTATAATTCTATCCTTAATTCACCATGATGCATGTAACGCTAACATACACATTTACTACTTCGTCTATTTTTCTAATATTGCTGCCATCCTGCACTACCTGTTAAAAAAAAAAAAATCACACTATTGAAGTTATTTCAATACAGAATTTCAGTCTAGTTATCCTAGCTATGCTCTACAAACTCTGTAAAGAAAATCAGCAAAAAAGTGTTATTTTTTTTCTTTTTTAAAAAGAGAAACTTACGTGGGTTTTGGACGTTGGAGATGCTGTTTTCATTCATTCTAGTGTCGTTCTAGTTGTATACTAAGGAAATTAAAAATAAAGACTCAAATACATCTGGTGTGTTGAAAATGCATTAGAGCATTACATCCAGTTTAGTGCGTTTAATCTGCATTTTCATTTAATTTCAAGTGAAAAAAAAATCATGTTTCCTACTTATAACTTTTTCTTTTGCAATACTAGCTCCTTTTTCTATGACACAACCAAGAAGACGACGATTTAATTCAAATTCTCTGTAATTGAAAGGTTGAAATTATAGACAGCAAAAGTTCAGAAAAATATACTTCAAGAGAAGCTAAGTCTTTTATTAATGCAAATTCTTATTTCCCTAGTACATGTAACATTTTTCAAGAAATGCTAGAAATACTTGTCAAGAAAATAGCATAAACATTCCAGAAATTATAAGAATCAAGATTCTTGCTTGTAAAAACTTGAAAATACTAACACCATTATAGACTTGGTCATTTTGATACTTTTGTACAATCATCTCATTTGACATACATGGAGGATGTGGAAAAGTTCTATATTCTTGTTAAGAGTTGTGTTACTCAGCCTCCCTATTTACTCACATACTCAATACCAGACTTAAAGAGATTGCATTTTTCTAGGATGCTTGCTGGGAGTGAAAACTAGATCAATAGATTAGTGCAGGGGTTGGCACAAGTGCCAGAGAGCATGGCACACAAGGCCATTTTCCTCAGCATGCCACAGACCACCCAGACTCTGGGCAGCTTCTGCCAGCAGCTGCCAAGAGCCCAGGCCAGGTGCAGCCAGCTACATAGGGCTCCACAGCCCCAGCACCAGTTCCATGGTTGTAGCAGCTGTGCGCACACCTCTCTGTGCATGACTGGGGCAGTGCAACCCTGGCTTCTCCCCCACTGTCCCCACAGAGGGATGTGTGCAGCTGCCAAAGCCAGGGAGCCTGTGCCAGGGCTGCAGACCCTGTTACAGCTGTTTGCAGCCTTCCAGCCACGTGCTACAGCTGCCCAGAGCCTATTTCCAGATCTAACTGGAAATACAACATACAAAGGTGAAGGTAGCCAAACCAAGCTGGTTCTCCCAAGTAACCAGGTATTTAGGCTGATCATGTGGGTGGGCAGGGAGACAATGAGCTTCTAATTTTCTAACAAATACCCAGAGGTTATAAAATAAAGGGGATCTCGTAAGCATATGGGACAAAGTTTGAGCAGTGGTAGAGCAGATATTTCAGAACTAAGAAAAATCCATATTTTGAAGCAGAAGTGGGATCCTAGACTCTTAGAGGACTCTAACCTAAGCCTACAGAATAGCAAAGCTGGTAAGGAAAATGAGATAGGGAATGCTTATTTTGTCTAGATCTATGCATTTCTTGTGCTACCTAAAATAAAGAATAACTATATTTAAAAACTCTTATAAAGTCTGTATATGCGTGTTGAAAGTGGGCATCTATACATGTGCTCCAGGGTGGGGCACTAGAATTAGAGTGGCTCTGAGAGCTGCTCTAATTAAAGCAGCCACAGCATCACATGTATTTAGTGTCCTGTGCTTCAAAATGGCTCACTTGACAAGCTTTTAAGTGCCCCCACAACCATTTTGAAGCGTGGGGATGAATAGAGGCTGCCGAGGACATATTAATTAGCACATCAGAGCAGATATCTGGCATGCGTATAAATGCCTAGTATGTTTTGAACTATTATATATCTCCAGGAAGGGAACTTTAAAACCAAAATGGTCTTGTGGCTGAGGTTCTGGGAAGGTTGCACTTAAGCTACTAGAGTCTGGGGGCTTTCCTCAGGACTAGTATGGCTGAACTGTGTTTTCAGGGCTGCAAAAGGTAACAGATCCTACAAATATGCCATAAAGAGTGCAGCTTGGGAGCACACTGCATTGTTTATAATATTGTGTTCCCCACAGAGCAGACAAGGGAGCCTCCTGCAGAGGCTCACCACTGTGGTAACAGCACAATTTAAGTCAACTAAACTGGATGACATGACCAAGAAACAGAGCTGTCTTTTCTCATCCTTCTTTGAGGGAGGCCAAGAATAGGACTTACGCTGCTTCTTACCTCTTCGGAATGCTCTGCAACGTGCTTTGGCTTGCTCCTCAAAAGCCACTGGTACTCTCAATGTCCTCAAGCTGCTATAGTACTTCAACTGAGAGATTATCTGAAAGGGCAGAGGATACCAGTCTCCTTGATTTAATGAACTGCATGAAAACCCTAAAGACAGAAGAAGAGCAGAAATATGGCTAGCAGTAAGAACCAGAACCATCCTCCCCTTCCCACATACACCCCACGAGGAGGAGAGAGACAGAGAGAGAGATGTGATGTTTTAAACCTTTATTATACAAATATTAAAAACAAAAGGTAAAAGTGCAAGTGTGTGGTCCTTTTGCACTGCTGACACTGTCTAAAATGGTCAAAGGTACTTGTAGCCAGGGCCCCATGTAGCAGTCACTAGAGGTCACCGATTCTCATGGCAACAGACAGCTTTTACATGGTATTCCAGGCTGCGTGGGCTTGCTCTGGTCATGTCAGAGCAGGTGGCAAGGACATGGGCATGATGCATTTTGACTGCCCAGGTGTAAAGTGCCTTTCCAGACAGGATCTTGAAACAGCCACCATCACTGTTCTTGTTGGGAATAGAGGGATAACTGGGTATTGGGCCTACCTCTCACTGCTGTCCACAGCTGGAGAAATAGGCAGTGATGTGGGGGCAGGAAAAATCTATCTAGCAAACTGCTATTAGGGAGAATTCATTGTGTGGGAGGGGGTCCTCCAGGTAGCAGGTGGTCTACCAAGAGGCATGAAACAAAGTGGAAAGAGTGTAGGCCCAGTCAGTTGGCCGGGGCTTTTGCTGATAGCCAAGCAAGTCACAGTCAACCCAGTTTAAGGCTTTTTCTTGGTCCATGGAGAAAAGGCTGGTGCTCAAGATGAAGAGCTCCATGACTGCTAGCAGGTCACGTAGCAGAAGGCTCTCCTGGATAATTCTGCCAGGTATGCATTAGCTCTGTTCAGGGCCTGTGGAAGAGGCCAAGATCATTTTGTATCAGTTGGCCTGGGCTTTGGTCAGGATTTTGTAATCAGTGGACAGGAGCGATATTGGTTGCCAATTCAGAGAGATCCCCTTTTTTGGTCAGCAGCCTGAGGACTGCTTGCCAGCAGTTGACACACAGAAGAGCCCAGGCCAAGGATAGGCCAGAAAGTCTTGTAGAATTTCACAGATAATCTGTTAGGGCCTCATGTTCTCCCTGTGACAAGGCCCTCAACAGCAGCAGTCTGCCTGTTTGAACTCATCGGCCTCAAGTGTGGTGAGCTTGGGGAGGCCCTTGTGCAGATGTTGAACCATAAGAGAGAAAAGCTGTTGTTGCTAAAAGAGCAGACTTCTGTTCTCTTCTATCCCTGCCAATACAGCATACCCTTAAGCTCCCGCTTAACCTTTCAAGGATTGGTGGGGGCAAATGACTAGGCATGCATGAAACCCCAGGTGCCACCTGCAGGAAGTGCCACTGGTGTCAACGGTTTTCCTGCAAGAAAAACTGCCGGATACATTTCATTATGTAAACTGCATGACCTGGAGAGACCAGGAAAGAAAACCTTCTGACAGATCTACAATATGCTCATCTCTTTGAGAGAAACAGAAGAAAGAAGGAAACTATTAAACTATCGGTGCCATCCTCACAAGTTTGCCAGTGTAAACAAAATGCCAGATGGGTCAAATAAGGCCACTCCAGCCTGCCACTCATTCTGAAAGCAAGCACTTCCCTTTTTCACTTAGCAGCTAAAATCCTGGCAGACCAAACTTGGAGACATATTACCTAGATCTTAAGACAGCAGCTCATAACCTTACCTGACGCCAGGCACCCCTTGGAAAGTGCCAGCTGTTAATTTGCACTCCTTCTCCAATTACAAGAAGAAACAGAGCAATTCTCCTGTTCCCAAGAGCTCAGAAAGGGGCTGTCCGGTCTCTGAGAGTACTTGGAGTCACCGCCTGGTATTCCCCCCCGCCGTGCTCCCCGACCAGCGCCGCCTACAGCACCCCTGTAAGCGCCTCAGGGCGCCCCACACCCGACTGAGAAACGCGGGGACCACCCAGCCCCCGAGGACTGCGCCCCGCGGCGCCAGGCTGGGCTTTGAGGAGCCCGCAGCGAATGCGCAGGGACAAAGGAGGGCTAGGGTGGGGCTTCTGCGCCCCGGGCTGCCCACCAGTCTTCCCCGTGCGGACAAAGGGGCCCGAGGTGGCAACGCGGCCCGAGGAACCGGGGCCCCTCCACGTCATACCGGACACAGCGCCCCACGCCCGCTGCTCACCGCCGCGGCGACCCCGTCACCGCCTCCTCCCGCCGCCCGGCTCCAGCGCCGCGCGCACCAACCGCCAGACGATTTCAAACGGCAACATCCGGCGGCATCCCGGAAGTCAGTCTCCGAACCCCGCCTGCGTACCCTCCCCCTCCCGCACGGGCGGCGGGGCGCCCGGCAACCGCTCGGCAGCGTCGGCGCTCGGCTGGAGCTGCCTAGCGGCGGATCAGGGCGATGGGCGCTCCGCGCGGCCTGGAGGGATGTGAGCTCTGGCGATGCTGCCCCCTAGCGCCCGGCGCTGCGGGCTGGGGCAGCCAGAGGGACGCTTCGATGCCCGCGCCCGGCCCCGCTCAGCGCGCTTTGTGCGTGTCCCGGCCGCTTCCCTCCGCGCCCGTCATTTGTCTCCGCTTTGCGGGGAGCGGCGGAGGGATGTTACGGCCGCCGCGGGCCAGGGTTTTGCCAGAGGCAAGGATCTTATGCGGTCATCGTTCGTCTGGGGTGAGATGAAGCCAGACAAAGTTTTGAATGCAAAGCATCCCTCTCCGCGTCTCAGGCGGGGAGCGGAGATGCTGCGCTCTTCTGGACCCTGAACTGCGCTTCTGGAGCGGAGCCGACAGCTTGGAGCAGGGGTCGGCAACCCCACCATGCGGCCCACAGTGCGGCACTCGCAGGCATTTTGCTTGGCACCCGGGCGGACGCGCGGCAGGGAAGGGGCTGGGGCTGCGCTGCCACAACGGGGATCGGGCCCTCGTGGCTTCCCCGCCCTCTGTCCCTCGCACGTTGACATCTTGCAGGTCGAGGCCGCGGGTGTTTCCCAAACACATCGCTGACCCCTGGCGTGGAGGCTGGTTGCACCTCACACCAGAGGCAGAGCGGGGACGCTCCCGAGGGCGGCCGCCCTGGCCTCTGCGCGTGATTCGGTGCATTCGCTCTCACTGGGCAGACAAGGTTCTTTGGGTAAACGTGGTATCTTTTATTAGACCAACTAAAAAGTTGGAAATAGTTGGTCTAATAAATAACGCATTTACCCAGAGAACTGTCTGCCTTTGTCCTTAGACGACACTGTGACAACTGACCTTTCACTACACAGCATAATGGGGAAGGAAGGAGATGCGCTGCTTCTCAGACAAGGCAAGGGGGAGGTGTAACCACAGCAGGGGGGAAAGTGGGGGTACATCTACAGTATGCTGACTAGAGGTTAGCAGGTTTCTTCCATTTCTGCCTTTTTTTCAGGAGGGACATCAGAACAAACCACTGCCAGGTGGCAAAACATACCTGATGGTGATAGTTTGTTAACAATGACATACTAGGTTAGATCAGTTCATCTGTTTTAATAATTTAATGGTTTGTTTTTACATAGGGCTGATATTTGAATCAGAATGCCATGCAGTACAGTAAGCAAATGCCTGATCTTTTGGATACTTTCTCAACACAGCTGTTTCCTGTAGGGTAGGAGTGATGTTGTTGCATGTTAGTGCTAGCTCACATTTGAAGCAGTCACACTTCAAGCCAGCAGGGGTCTGGAGGACTGAAAGACAAGAATCACATGCTTCTCTTCCAGGTGCTTAGGAATGGATTCCTTGGGGACCTGTTCCACGATCTTTCCAGGGACCCTACATGAGGCTAACTGGTTCCCCAGATTCTCCTTCTTCCCTTTCTTAAAGATGGGCACCCTTTTGGAATCATCCAGGACTGAGTTTTCAAATACATAATAACCAGTGGGTCTGCAATCAAATCAACCAACTCCCTCAGCATTCTCAAGTGCATCGTGTCCAGACCCAAAGACTTGTACACATCCTACTTTTCTAAATTGTCCCTGACCTGTTCTGTTGACTGCTCACCTCTTCCCCAAACTGTGCTGCCAGGTGCAGTAGTCTGGAAGCTGACCTTGCCTGTGAAGACTCAGGTAAAAAAGGCAGTGAGGAGTTCATTCTTTTCTACATCATCTGTTCTAGATTGCCTCTCCTGTTCAGGAAGGGACCTGCACTTTCTCTACTCTTCCTCTGCTTACTACGATACTCGTAGAAACCCTTTTTGTTACTGTTCACATCCCTTGCTAGCTGCAACTCCTGTTGTGCTTCAGCCTTCCTGATTTCATTGCAGCATGCTTAAGTAATAGTTTTATACTCCTTCCTAGTCATTTGTCCAATTTCCACTTCTTGTAAGCTTTCTTTTTGTGTTTTAGCTCATTGAAAAGTTCCTTAAGCCAAGTTGGTCATCTGCTGTACTTGTTAGCCTTCCTGCACATTGGGATGGTTCATTCCTGTGCCCTCAGTAAGGTTTTAAAATACAATCAGAGCTCTCCTGGACTCCCTTCCACCTCCGACTGACCTCCCAGGGGATCTTGCCCATTAGTTCCCGGAGTGAATCAAAGTCTGCATTTCTGGAGCCCAGGGTCCTTCCATTCAAAAACTGTAGAAGTTTTCTTGAAATATGTACATCGTGTTGAGAGGCTTGTGTGCATTCACCCATGTACTTTTTATCTAGGTTTGCCTTTTGTCCTTTGTGGGAGGTTTTTTGTTTGTTTTTGGTAAGGCAGATTGAATCCCTGTGGGATTTAGTTACGTAAAATGCATTACTTGGTACAATTCAAAGTAATACAGCTCTACCTAGAAAATAAAATGTCCCAAAGGGAAATTTTGGGTTTAATTTATAAGTCATAATCTACAGCTGCAGAGATCGTGGCCTGGACCTAAGTCTTTTACTACCACAATAACATACACCTATCCTTATAGTTAAGAGAAAGGGGACATAATTTCTGCTGTAAATTGAAATGAAGCTTCACCAGTTGAAAACAGCAGATAAAATTATCTTAACTAGCAGGTCGTAGTACCATTTTATTTTCTCTATATACAGTTTTCTACTTACTAAAGCTACGCCTCATGTCTGAATGTCCCTCACAAAACTACATTAAAAATTGACAAATCGATGCAGCTTCTTCCTAGCTTGCTACAGAAAATCTAAAAGTGCATACGATGCTGCTTGCTATGGTCTTAGGGCCTATGTGACACAGCTTGCTATGCTCTTAGGGCCTAATCAAAATGGTTGACTCCTATACCTCCTGTGCACAGGTATAAATAAGTACAAAGCAAAAGAATTGAATCAGATCCTTATCTTTGTTTAACCTGTTCCGGGAAAGGTACAAAGTTAGGTCAGCTCATCTCGACTTTCTGTTTACCATTAACTTTCGCTATTCCATTTTTATTCCACAAAAACCTTTGAAAAATATCAACATGCTGTTTACTGCAAAACATAACTTTTTTCTAATTCTCTCCTGTTATCTCTTACATCCTTGTTTGCATGTTTTGATCTAAAATCTCTTCTGACTGTGCTGGGTTCTTTTTAAATTCAAACACACCACCTTCTTGGCAGCAGGAATTTTTTCGCAAAACAGCAATTTCAGGTCTCTTGTTACAGGGTTGCTCAGATAATAAGTAGGTATGTGAGCAGCAGTGCTTGGGAATGATATTTCTCCTGCTGTGTGACAATGTGGTTTCACCAAGGAGGGCTCAGATGTTGCCTGTATGTTTGCATTACTATGGTCTAATGTATGTCACAAGCATAATGTTTTTATATGAACATCACTTGGCTACATCCTTTAGGCATGGTGCACAAGCTAAATTGCTTTTCATTTCTTTCTTCTTGAGCTACAGATCCTTAGTGGTGCTTCTTTACTGATATAGCTGAACAGTGCGAGTATGAAGATTAATCAGCAGCACAATTGAATGCATGACAATGGGGTGCAAGTGGACCAGTGGGAAATATTCTGTATTATTCATACGCAAGTAGATAGTGGGATATAACACACAATATGAAGTAAAAGTAGTTATAAGTGTTAGAGTTTTAACTATATTTTTGCTAAATTTTAGGAAATACTTAAAGTTATTTTCATACCCCAAATGACTGAAGAATAGGGCAGGGTGGCACCTTTAGATGCTAACTGGTTCA